>NW_022196905.1:252743699-252818497 GCF_008632895.1 Mastomys coucha
GGAAGGGGTGTGGGGACAGATGGGAGCAAGAAGGCAAGAGCAAGAGAGAGGAGGGGGGCAAGCAGCTCCTTTTATAGTGAGTCAGGCATACCTGGATGTTGCCAGGTAACTATGGAGCAGAGCTTAGACAAAAGGCTAACATGATAACAACATTAGCTGTAGACCAGCTAACCTTCTGTTTTAGTCCCCGCCCCCCTACCCCTCTGTGCTGAGATTTCAGGCAAGAGCCACCACTCTAAGCTTCAACATTCTTTCCTACTAGCCAGAAAAGTCAGGAGGCTTCCCAGATCTCTTCTGTATGTGAAGTTTGGTACCAAAGCAGCATACTTGATTTAGCAAGGACTCATGATTTAAGTTAAATCAGGTCTGCAGGGTATTCTGTGCAAGTAGGTGTTGAAATTACCAACTTCCTGGTATTGATAAATTAAAGAAGTAGAGTTCCAGAAAAAGTCTATTAAAATTTGTGTCCCTTGCATACATTTTGTTTCTTGAGTGGTGTCAAATTTTATTCAGCAAAAATGAGTGAATCATGTTATTGCAAATTCCTACTTAGAGAAAGCAGCAGGTAATCAATGAAGAAACAAAAACAAAAAAACAAAACCAAAAAACCCGAAAGTTTTAAAGGCAGACATCTTTGCTGGGAACTAAGGCTTTAAACTGCAGGCCAATAGAGCCACCTGGTGTGAATCTTGGTAAGCACAAGCTTGGATATTTAAAAATTCTTATTGAATAACTACTGTAGCTCAGATGTTTTTACAGAAACAAGCTGGTCATAAAATTTCCTTAGGATTTGAATTTGGGGGTTGGCTTTGTTTCACATGTCTTCAAGCTCATGAAAATCTTCTATGCCTTCATTTACATGCAAATAGATCCTTGTTAGATCAAAGTTAAAGCAAAAAGTCCAGGAGGCAGAAATGATAAGCAAATAGAGGAAGGGACTAAGTGCTGTTGAAAAGGTGAAACTCTAAGTGCCCAAATCTGGCATCCTAATGGTTTGAAAGAGGATGTTCCCCACCCACACAGACTCATGTTTGAATACTTGGTCTCTAGGTGGTGTAACTGTTTAAGAAGGATTAGGAGGTGTGGTCTTGTTGGAGGAGGTATGTCAGAGGGGCAGGCTTTAAGATTTCAAAAGGTTCTTACACCCCTATGCTCTCTGTTGTGGGTCAAGATGTAAGCTCTCTGCAGCTGCTCAAGTGGCCTGCCACCATGCCTTTGCTCCACCATCATAGACTCTTAATTCTCTGAAATCATAAGCCCAATTAAACTCTTTATTTCAGAAGCTGCTTGGTCATGGTGTTTTATCACAACAATAAAGAATTAACAAATACACTAACCTTTAAACATTCCCTTTACCCACCGAGCCATCTCTGTAGTCCTATGGTTTTTATTTTATCAGTACTTGGAGTTGAATACTCTGCTATTGAACTATAGCCCCAGCTAATGCCTGCATATTTTTCTTTGTCAGTCTTCAAATAGAGGTCAACAAATAAGATGAAGAGAGAGTTAGAAGACAAGGTCATGGTAATCATTTGAGATAATCAGTATATGAGTGCAGAACAGCCAGGCAGAGCTCTCTCAGTGACCGGCAGCAGGTCTCAGAATCTACGGGACAATGTTCCAGAAGTCTGCATTCAGAGCCTATGGTGTAGCCACTGGGGTGCGGGAGGGAGAATACCATTTTATAACTCTTGCCAGAATCCTGCTACATGACACCTTAAATAAAACTTGGCATATCATACTTGCCATAACACACAAGTTAATATGTTATTAGCTTACTGTAAACATAAATGCATTCTTTTTGTTTTGTTTTGTTTTGCTTTGCTTTGCTTTTTGAGACAGTTTCTCTGTGTAGCCCTGGCTGTCCAAAACTCACTCTGTAGATCAAGCTGATGCCAAATTCAGAGATCTGCCTCTGCTGGGATTAAAGGAGTGAACCACCACCATCCTGGCTTAAAGAATACTTCTTAACTGAAACTTGAATAGCTACTTAGGGACACTTTTTTTTTTTTTGTCTTTTAGTATTTTGAGGCAAGGTCCTATGATATATCTCAGGGTAGATTTGAACATATAGCTATCCTCCTGCCTCTGTTTCCTGAGTGATAGAGTTCCAGGCATGGCATACTACACATTCATCTGTAGACTTTTTTTTTTTTTTCATACCTGGGAGGGGCATTGCTACTGGAAGTAGACAAAGATTCTGCTAAGTGTCTCATAATGCACAGGGCAGCTCCACTGTGATTTGCCCCAAATGTCAGCAGTGCTGAGGTTGTGAAAGTCAGGTGCCAGTGACAGGAGAACCTTAGAGGACTACATTCACAATGTTACAGGACTGTTCTGTAGTAGCAGAAGGCTGGCTTCCCAGAAGGTTAGAATTCCACCACGGAAACCAATACTCTGCTTAGAGATGTATTGTGTATTAGTGCTTCACACTAGTGTGAAGCGCAAATACCCAACAGAACCAACCTAATGGATAAAATAGGATTTGCTCATCGGTTCCGAGGACTTAGCAGATGAGTGTGAGGATGGCACACGGGACAGATCCCTTTGCATCACTGTGGCTGCGCTAGTTTACTTTCTGTTGCTATCACAGACACCATGACCAAAAGCAACCTTAGGAGGAAAGCTTTGTTTGCCTCACACTTTCCAGATCAGGAACTGCCTATCACTGAAAAAAGTTGGGGCAGGAGATGAAGCAGGAACTGAAGAAGAGACCCCAGGAGAACCCTGCTTTCTGGTTCCCTGGTAGTTACCTTTGTACAGACCAAGACCACTTGCCCAAGGGAGAGCTGCTCTTACATTAAGCTGGGCCCTCGCACATCAATAAATAGTCAAGACAATTCCCTATAGACAGGAGTATCAGCTATAACCATGTCTGGGCTCTTCCTTCTTCCCAGGTGACTTTTGGTTGTGTACGTATAGTTGGCTATAAAAACTAACCGTAACAGTGAGGTGGGAAACAGGATTGGAGGCAGAGGTGATGGGAGAGTAGATTCGGTCAGAGATAATGTACCTACCAGGACTTTCCCCACCAAGTAACTCAGCTCCTCCCAAAGTTTTCAGAAACTTCCAAAGTGGTACTATCAGCTGGTCAAATCGTGAGCATGTTCGGGATGTTTCAGAATCAAACCACAACAGGATGCTATACATTATCGATATCCAATGGCTTCATACCATGTCATCAGAAGCAGGTGGCAAGAGAGACTTTAGTTGCAGCAATACAGGGTCAACCTAAGCCCCGATGTCTTGAGTAGAGGTTACAGGTCACCAGAGAAACCAAGACTCTTTGTTTTGACATTATTCAGTTTCTCTGCACACAATCAGGGGACTTCATGACCCCATTTCCTATTCATACCAGAAGAGTCAGTGGGCTAAGTGGAGTGGTGAAAGGGTAGGCAGAGATGCAGTAGACTAGCGGTACCAGATACAAATGCACAGACATTTGAAAAAAGCCACACTCTCTCAGGATTCAAATGGAAGAGCAGCGCTGTTATGACTAAGTGGTTGGGATCAGGAGACAGCGCTGCAGTTCAAGTGCTTGCCCTGCCAACAGGAGGACCCAGTTGGAATTTCGGAAACCACAGATATTCAGGGTGGGTGTGGTACTGTTCTATAATCTCAGTGCTGGGAAGTCTGAGGCAGGGATCCCTGGAGCGACAACTGAGACCCTGCCTCAGTGTATAAGCAGTTGAAGAAGATACTCTTCTTATGAAGCCCTGGCTAGCTCAGGCATGTGCGCACGTGAGCTCACATACACATGCACACCACACACATATGCACATGTGGAGAAGAAGAAAACCCAACTAGTGCTGGTGAGATGGCTCAGCGGGTAAGAGCACCAACTGCTCTTCCGAAGGTCCTGAGTTCAATGGTGGCTCACAACCACCCCTAATGAGATCTGACGCTCTCTTCTGGTATGTCTGAAGACAGCTACAGTGTACTTATGCATAATAAATAAATCTTTGGGCCGGAGCAAGCGGGGTGTACCAGAGCAAGCGGGGTTTACCAGAGTGAGCAGAGGTCCTGAAGTCAATTTCCAACAACCAGCTGAAGGCTCTTAACTACCTGTACAGCTACAGTGTGTACTCATATGCATAAAATAAATAAATAAATCTTTAAAAAAGATTTACTAAAAAAAAAAAAAGAAAGAAAAATCCAACTAAATGTTGTTTTTATTGAGTTAGCTTTTCACTATATATGTTCAGGGAAGTGTGTCTGCCCCCAAGGAATATGGAGCAGAGAGAGCTATCCCACAGCAATGATCATTTTCAGGACTTAAAGACAAAAGGAACATTGTCACTGTCCCCAACTTACCCATAAAATATGCAGTCTTTCCATGGAGGCCTGTGCTCTCTCAGTCCTAGGCCTGAAGACTTTTCTACAACACAGGCTTGGGAAGGAAGTCATAAGTAGATCGAATTTTGGAAACTTACGTTGGCAAGACCAAGTTGAAGACAGGCTTCACAGTGTGGATCTAGGATATTTATCACCAGGATTTGTGTCAGGTGTTTTAAAAGTCTACTTTGCAAGTTTGTAATTAGGTGATGCCTCTGACAAGAGAACCAGGTTATGGTTGGAAGACCATTCTCTCTTAATGGAGAATCTGGAGGCATGAGAATTTATATGTTCTGTATTTTTGGCTCACTTTTATAGCCTAGGCTGGCCTCGAACTTGTGAACTTGTGGTGATCCTTCTGACTTAGCCTCTCAAATTCTGGCATTACTTAGTTCTCTAAGTGTAGTTTTTAAAATGGCATATTTACATGAACAACACAGCTTGTGAATGGAAAAGTACCTGGATAGAATCTCGCAGGTGTGTCCAACCTGAGGCTCGTGGTAGCACGTGGGCCAGGATAATAATAAATGCTGCCCAACACAAAAAATCGTAAACTTTAAACATTGTGAGATTTTTTTCTTTTTCTTTTTTCCTATTTGGAATTCGATTGAGGGATTCTCCAGTGTAAATTTTGGAAATGACAATGTCACAGTATCGTGTCGTAGCGTCCAAAGGTTGTGCACCTGCATGGCATGGAAAGAAATTGGAGCTCAGAACAATCTCATCAGAACCCCCCCTTTTTTTTTTTTTTCCTGTAGCGTCCAGTTGAGCTTGGACTACATTTCCCAGGATATCTTACCGCTGGGGCTCATTCAGGATTGGGTAAAACAATAAGGAAGTGCTTTCGGGTCGCCCAGCAACGTTCAGAGTCCTGCTTGGTAACTGGGTGAGCACGCCCCTTCCAGGAGGGTGAGGAAGCTCATTCCCGTTTCTGAACCGTTCCTGTTTTTCCTTCCAGCCTCACGGCTGTTCCATCTCTTCCGCGTTCCCACCACCGCTCTTCTCAGGATCCTCCCCCTTTCCCGCCAGTCGCCGCAAACCGAGGAAACTGGATTGCAGCCGCGGACCGGCTGGGTGATCAGTGCGCAGGCGCGAGCGGTCTGGCCCCTGACGCGCGCGGCGCGGTTGAAGCCAGAGTGAGTTGCTGAGGGAGAGCAGGCGGCTACTTCTAATCTCCAGCATGGCAGCTCTGCGCTATGCGGGCCTGGACGACACGGACAGTGAGGATGAGCTGCCTCCGGGCTGGGAGGAGAGAACCACCAAGGACGGCTGGGTGTACTACGCCAAGTAAGCGGCCTGGAGCGGCGTTCCTGGGAGCCGTGTCCTGCGAGGCCTGGACCCCGCGCTGCCCTGCCAGGCGGGCATGCGCATCCAAATTGCCTGCCACCTGTCCCAGGTCCCCCGTTGTTATGGGGTCTGGGTCTATGTCCCGTCACCTGGCCAGCTGCAGCACGCCCCCTGCTGCTCACTAGGTGGCACTGCACCGTGCGGATGTGGCTCCTAGGTCTTACTCCTCTAAAGAGGAAATAGAGAAAACTTGAAAGCCAAGCTCCCGCCAAGGGGACCTGAGTTGGAGGCCCAGCAATCTGTATTTTTAAACAGATGTCCTGGATGGCTCACAGTGGTTTCCCAGGGAAGTTTTGGGAACCTCAACAGAGCCTTTCCCTGTTCCTAAACGTGACCTTTGGCCACTGAAAGCAAGCCCTGGCTTTCTGTTTTCCTCATCTGTGAAATGAATTTTCACAGATCCACCTTATTTTACAGGATCTCACTGTCTATGTAGGCCTGTGTAGTCCCACCTCCAACCCCCAGTATCTGGCACTGTCCTCAATACAGACACTGAGTTTCCATAGAGAACCTACTGCAGCTGACTATGCTTGGGGGAATCTGCTCATTTTTAACAAATAAGATATTTAGTGGACAAAATGATGGGTTTTGATACAGTCTTGATCGGGCTCGTTTTCTCTGCCAGTTCAAGAATTAAAAAGCAGGGGAAATTAGCAATGTAACAGGTAGCAGTGGAGAAATCTCCAACACTTCAAACACCAGCAAGCACAGCCAGCAGGCTGAAAGGCATTCTGTGGGGGAGGAATCATGTTCACAGGGCAGACACACTTGGAGAAAAACGACCACAAAGCAGACTGGGAACCCTGGAAGTCAATCAAACCAACCTCTTCTTGAGGACCTTTTTGGTTTTAAGTCATTGAAGAGTTTTCGTCCCCTAATTTAAGAGTTGGTCAGTTTGAAGAAAGATAAGATGGCTCCTTGGCCCACATATATTGGGTAACCTGTCCTGATGCGGCCTTGAAAACTTGCTGAGCCAGTCCATTAGTAGTGGCTGACTAGCAGGAAAAGAAAAAGGACTTTGTTTTAAGATGCCAGGTTTTCGACTCCTGTAAGGAGGGTGAGGAAGAAGCTTGCTGTCTTGGAAGTTCACCATCTGTGTTACCTAGCTATGGTCCCTCTCTCTTTATCTTCCTTCCAAGATGTCTGCCTCCAATCCCTGGTTTTCATAATCTCCTTTTTCTCATGAATATTGTGTACGTCCCCTGATTTTCTTCTCCTTCTCAAATACTTCCTCTTCTATTTTCTTATGTATCTGTGGAATATTTTTAAGACAGGGTCTCAGGTAGTTCAGGTTGGCGGTAACTTGGTACGTGGCCGAGGCTGAGCTTCCAGATCTTCTGGGTTGGGGTCAAAGTGGGCTTGAACACACCTGGTTTTATGTTTTTTAAAAGCCAGGAGAGTCAATCTTTTAAAAGCTTTACATGAGAGTATAGTATACTTGGCTTCCAGAAAACAAATTATTGTATTAACATCTGTTAAATGTATTTTTGGTTTTTAATAATTAACTTTAAAAAAAATATAGACCAGACCAGACTGGCTTCAAACTTACAGAGATCTTGCCATTAGCCTCTGGGGCTAATGTCATGTGCTACAGTTTTGTTTAGCAGTGCTTCCTGTAGCCCAGGCTTGCCTAGAATTTTTAATGTAACCAGGATGACATAGTTCTTGATGCCTCCTGCCTCAGCCTTCCAGATATGGAATTCTAGGTTTGCACCACCCTACCTGGCTCCAGAAAAATTTGAAAGATAACTTTCTTGCCTTATTAGCAAATTAGGAGTTAGTTTGTGCCCTGGAGTCTCCCCACTGATGGGCTCATAAACTATGAGATTTGCAGGTACTCAAAGCTATTCACTGCTGCCCCTGGTGGCCAGACAGAAAGAAACAGAAAACAGAAAAGCTTTGGTGAGTTCATTCAAGGGTCAGGCCGGTTGGTGGGCACTGGTGATGTCCAGCTAAGTGTGGTGCAGCTCTGTTTTTTTTTTTTTTTAAAGGTTTATTTATTTATTATGTGTAAGTACACTGTAGCTGTCTTCAGACACACCAGAAGAGGGCGTCAGATCTCATTACAGATGGTTGTGAGCCACCATGTGGTTGCTGGGATTTGAACTCAGGACCTTTGGAAGAGCAATCAGTGCTCTTAACCGCTGAGCCATCTCTGAGCCCCGCAGCTGCCATTCTTAAGGAGTGCTATAAGACCGACAAATGACTTGTAATTTTATAGTTGTAGTGCAGTGTGTCCAGCATGAGGTGGGTGGGTGGGTGGGTGGGTGAGGGAGGCCACCTAGGAGAGCTATCACCTGCCCTGTGTCTCAGAGTGCAGGAGAAGGTGGGTTCAGGTTGTAGGAAGTCAGGCAGGTGGAGGGGATAGGGGGAGGAGAGACCCCAGGCAGGCCTCTTTCTGTGGTATAGGGTCGTAAAGCTTGAGACTGGTGAGGAAGGAATCAGTTTGCAGAGACCCTTCTGTGCTTCACTGGGGACTCGGATTCTATCGTCCGACTCTAGAGCCCACTGATGATCTGGAGCCAGGGAGTGACACTGTGTTTGTGTCTTCAGAAGGACCGATGGCTCTGGAGACGTAAGTGGATTGTATGAGCAGGAGGTGCAGGGGTATAGGCATGCCAGTGGTCTTGCATTTGGCACTCATACCTGGACCTCTGTGTGTGGAGTCTCAGCCCTAAGAACTTGAGTTGGTGATGAAGTAATGCAGTTACTCCCCTTTTGAGAATGGACTTAAGGAACTGAAACTTAACTTTCGAATGCCTCCTTCAGTGCCTGCCTGGCTGTTCCCCTCATGGCAGGATGCTCCCCGTCACTGGTGACAGGTGGCTCTAGCTTTCGATCCATGTTTTAAGGAGAATGATCTATTACAACTGGACTATCACTTTATTAAATGTGAATCGAACAAAAGTAAAGGAATAAACAGCGAGTAGCAGATAGAGAGAAGCCTTGGCTAGCAAAATGTTATCAGTAGAGTACTCACGGTGCCAGTCAGAAACTGACTGGAAGAGCCCAACTGAGAGAGAAGTAAAGCTCAAGTCAGGTGTGTACAACATCAGCCCACATCTGGGAGCCCTGGCTGAGGCCATGGTGGAGTTCCCATTGCCTGGTACGTATTCGCCATGTTTCCCTTAGCTACAGGCATTTTTTATGTCGGGGGATAAAGAGTAGCTGAGGGAAGGCACTTGGGAATCTTCTAGCTATGTTCAAGGGCAAAGTGTTTTTTTAGTACCCTTAGCTGTCTGCAGTTTTCCTTTCTTCCTGTCACAGACTGGGAGCCCGTTAGTCTCTTGGGAGCTTTTGAAGGGCACGTGAAATAAACACGCTGGAGCCTGGTATGGAGAAGCCTCCTTGATACCAGAGTCTGCTTTCAGTGAGCTTGGATGGCACATGACAATTTACTAATAGAATGTTATGACAGCTCACCATTTTATTATAACAATTGCTCCGTGAGACCATTTGAACAGTGTCCTTGAGACAGCCCCATTCTGCAGATGACAGGAAGTGATGGCTGAGAGGTGGAGTCAGTGGAGCAGTCGTGCATAGGGGGCTGTCTTGTCAGACCCAGTGTTCATAGACCCATGGTCATCTTGTCATAGCTAAGTGACTTGTGCTACTGTCTCACTACACTCTTAACATCCTTTTGGGTGTGCTCGGGACCCAGAGATTAATGAGACACTGAAGTTATACCTGGGGCCAGGATACAGATTTAAATATTTGTGTGTGTGTGTGTGTGTGTGTGTGTGTGTGTGTATACCTTGGTGTATTGGTGGAGGTCAGAGGTGTGTGTGTGTATACCTTGGTGTATTGGTGGAGGTCAGAGGACAGAATTCAGGAGCTGCATCTTTTCTTCCTCCACGGGACCCAGGCAGCAACTTGGGTCCTCAGGATTGCATGGCAAGCACTTTTTCCTCTTGAGCCATTTTGCCAGCCCAGAATGTACATTTTAAAAGTCACATCTGTAATTTTAGTAATTAGGAAATAGAGACAGCAGAATCAAGCATTTAATGTCATCCATGGCTACATAGTGAGTTTAGCCTGGGCTACATGAAACCTTGTCTCCAAACAAAACCAAAAGAAACCAAAAAACCAAAACTCAACAAAGTGAAAAGAATAAGGAAAATAAACTTTAACCATGTGATATTTAAGGTACATTTAGTATTTAAATATGAGTGTTATAAACCAGTTAATGAAGATTGTCAGTGTATCCTTGAATAAAGGGAAAAGGAATACAAAATGCCTTTCTAGAACTTTGTATTTCACAGAGCTTTGTAAGGTTGACTCTAGCTGGGACTCTGCTCCCCTTGCTTTCCCAGTGATCTCCCCACCTGTCCTGTAAGATTTCTTCAGGTTTGATAGCCTGGGGCCTCTGACCTGATGTAGTCAGCAAACTTTCTGTTCTGAGTATTTTCTTTCTGTCTGTTCTCACGACTCTAGCTATATCAGGAAGAGACACAATTAATACAATGACTACATTTTAGCAGTGTTAACTTACTCTATTATGGATCTCTATTACAGTCACACCGAGGAAAAGACCCAGTGGGAACATCCGAAAACTGGCAAGAGAAAACGAGTTGCAGGAGGTCTGTATGCCGAAGCACAGAAGTCTGAGCCTGAAGCATTAAGTAGCTAGGGAAGATGTCAGAGGTAGTGAGGTAGCAGTTAACCCTGTCTTTCTGGGAAGGCTGTCTGTTGTGTGGCCATCGAGGAACAAGGCTGTCAGTCTGAGAGCATAATAGGATTTGGCAGAAGGAGAAGATAAGATCCTGAGATGGACAGAGGATGGATATCTTATGGCTTTAAATAAAAGTTTATTGAGACAATTGGAGCTTTGACTTGTTAGGCTTCTCTGCAGTTGCACCATGGGAGTAACTCTTGGGTAGGCTGTAGAGGCAGATGTCAGTATTTTATGGAAGCCTACAAAGATGTATCTGAGGCAGATACACAATCCATGGAGTGGGATTATTGGGTAAAACCAAGGGGTTGAAGCTCCTCAGGGTCCAGGTGAAGACAGATGAGCTTGTATATGAAAATGACGGGATGGCTCTACAGCAGGGCGGGTCAGCACGCCACTGCTTGTGTCTGGTGTACTTGCGGCATGGCTGTGAGCTTTGGGAATTCATGCTCATAGGAGCATCTGCTGAGGCCTGAAGTAAAAGCAGGAGCTGAGAGAACACTTAAGAGTGATCAAGAGTGTAACAGGGTTTTGGTTAAAAGCAGGAGGCAGAAGAATGTGGATTCTTGATGGATGTTGGGCCTTCTCCAACTGCTACCCTTGAAGCATGGGACCAGAGCAGCCTGGTCCAGAGGGTTTAGGGGACCAGGGCTAAGAGGGATAACCTCTTTCCTGACCCTGTGGTGTGACTTGGCTTCATTCCCCCTACACATGCACTGTTAATCTTCCTTGTATTTCAGATTTGCCGTATGGCTGGGAGCAGGAAACCGACGAGAATGGACAAGTGTTTTTTGTTGAGTAAGTATGTAAACTATAGTCAGTTTGACTTTTAAGAGGAATTTTCAGGTATAATTTCCTACATTGACTGTAGGAAAATATAAAGTTATATAGACCAATTTTACCAGCAAGAGTAACCCCCTTTATGAGCTTTGTGATTTTTTTTTTCTTCTAGTCCGCAGTTTTCCACCCTTCTTTGTACACTAAGGTTTTGGGGTCAGGCCAACCCAGCCCTTCACACATGACTCATCTACCTTGTGGATTGTGGTGTGATATTCCCTAAGCACACCCTTAATATAACACATACTATAATTGTTATTCCTTTAAGTTTAACAAAAACTTAGCTTTTCAGAGACAGCTTGCTATTTTGGGAGTTTCATGAGGATTTTCCTTAGTACTTTTTCACTGTACTGGATTGGGCTCCTAATTTTCTTTATTTCCTTCTTTTTCTTCTTTAAGTAGCTCGTCCTGAGGCTTCCTAACATTTTTACAAAGGGTTGATTGATGTGCCTGTATGAGGGTGTCGGGCTCCTCTCCTATCAGTCTACAGTATCCTCTTAGGTGGGGTTTCTTCCTGAAGCTCAGGTGGAAGCCAGTAAGCTTCCATGAGCCTTTAGTATCTGCAGCCTTTGCAGTTGGAGTTACAAATGTGCAAACATGGAACGCATGGATTGTTGGATGGTGTTGTGTCCCAAACTCCAGTCTTCGCGAGTGCTCTGGAGTTGCTGTGCCATCTCTGGAACTTCATTCTCCAAATTTTTAGCACTACAGTGATAGTTTGTTTTGGCCTTGCATGTTACTATGCATGTAGTAATAGTGATAGTTATAGCAATAGGCTCACCTGGAGGAGAGTTTTGTCACCAGTCCTAATGAACTCCCTCCCGTTTCATGTCCCACACTGGGAGCAGGTAGGCCAGGGCTTGCGTTGGAGAGTCAGAGCAGCCGTACACAGCCCTAGCAGGGCAGCCTCTCCAGCAGGTGGTTAAGTGGCTGTTCTTTGCTGCCTATTAGACTATAAAGGGTTTCTTTTTCCTTGATTTATAAAAGTTTTTTCCCTTATCAAGACAGGGATCATTTCTTTATAGTTTTATGCTACAAATAATCCCTTTCTACATTTTCCTTGGACAACTTGGCTGTAGAAACTCTTCAGCTCCATGCAGCCAGACGCCTCCTGTGCAGGCTCCTCCTGTCACACACATGCCTGTAAAGCTGTCCTCTGCACACACATGCCTGTAAAGCTGTCCTCTGTGCACACACACGCCTGTAAAGCTGTCCTCTGTGCACACACATGCCTGTAAAGCTGTCCTCTGTGCACACACATGCCTGTAAAGCTGTCCTCTGCACACACATGCCTGTAAAGCTGTCCTCTGTGCACAACATGCCTGTAAAGCTGTCCTCTGTGCACTCACATGCCTGTAAAGCTGTCCTCTGTGCACACACATGCCTGTAAAGCTGTCCTCTGTGCACTCACACGCCTGTAAAGCTGTCCTCTGCACACACATGCCTGTAAAGCTGTCCTCTGTGCACACACATGCCTGTAAAGCTGTCCTCTGTGCACTCACATGCCTGTAAAGCTGTCCTCTGTGCACTCACACGCCTGTAAAGCTGTCCTCTGTGCACTCACATGCCTGTAAAGCTGTCCTCTGTGCACACACATGCCTGTAAAGTTGTCCTCTGTGCATACACATGCCTGTAAAGCTGTCCTCTGTGCACACACATGCCTGTAAAGTTGTCCTCTGTGCATACACACGCCTGTAAAGCTGTCCTCTGGAGTGCTTTCCCCTTCACTGGCCCAGAGCAGTGGTTCCAAGATGAGATTCTCCAGTCAGCACCGTCGGCAGCTCTTGGTAACTTACTAGATATACACAATACTCAGACGCCCTACCATCTGAATCTCAACATGGGGCGTGTTTGTAGTGGTGAGGGACAGCCAGTGCCCTCCAGGGAATTCTGAAGCATGCTGGCTTGTCTGGTCTACTATAGAGAGGGATCAGCTAAACTTTTGTGTAATGGATCAGATATGTTTTAGACTATGGCACTGCACAGTGTCTGTTTTAATACAAAAATAATAGCCATTGCTGTGTCCTAGTAAAACTGTAAAGAAACAGGCAGTAGGCTGAATCAGCCAGCTGCTAGTCTAATGAAAAATGAGCACGGACTGTAGAAGCAAGCTAGGATGAGGTTAGGTATTCTCCAGCCTGCTGGAGGGTGTGCTGGGATAAGCATAGTGAGCTCTTGAGAGAAAGGAAGTGTAGATTTGTTTCCGTGTGCAAATACTGTCACTGGTACTTGGTAGCTACTTACGGGCTGCCAGTGTGGAATCCCAGGGGAGTGGAGACAACAGCACCAGCCAGCACTGCCAAATGTCAGTGTGGTCAGACACAGTCTCACAAAGTTGCTTAGGCTGGCCTTGAGATCGTAGTCCGCCTGTCTCAGCTTCCTGTAGCTGGGATCACAGGGCTATGCCATGGTATCTTAAATCATAATAACCTATGCATTTCAGGAGGGCTCTTATAACATCTCAAGGTCTTTATCTCAAATCTCAAAAATGCATATAACTTTTGTACTACATTTTATATATTTAGAGTATATGTATGTGAATGCATGCATGCACATGGCATCCAGGTGGATATCGGGACAACTTGGGGTTAATTGTTTCCTTCTATCATTTAGGTTTCAGGGATTGAACCCAGGTCATCAGGCTTGGTAGCAGGCATCTTTCCCTGCTGAGCTGTCTTAACAGCCCAAGAATACATTTAAAATGTAAAAATGGTATTAAAAGGAGTAATTTAATAATCTGTATGTGCCAGCATATTTTAATGTTGTTTTAGATTAATTCCAAATCAGAAGTTCAGTGCTTATTATAGGTGGCTTGGCTATGGTCTTAAAATGCAAACAATTGAAACCTTGCTATTTGGCCTGCTTTATAGTTATTAAGACTTCTATCATTTCCATTTTCTCCTTGTGTACCAGTGTCTATAGGCCTTTGCATAGGCCAGTGAAATTACATGGACGTCTATTGATGAGAGTGGCTGACAGATCTTATAGATATGTTTATATTAGCATGAAATCAGTAGAAACTCGGAGCTTTCTCAGTAAGCTGCTGTGGAACCCAAGAGGCCTACTGTGTCCCAGCACCTTCAAGGTTGTTCTGAGAGGTTTCCGTGGCTCAGTTTTCAGGCAAGAGGACCATCCTTCTAGAGGCCAGAAGGTAGATCAAATGGGTTCCCGGTCTCTCATGTTTGACAGTAAGCTTTGGTGCATTGTTTGCAGGAAGTATTAGATTATCTCGTACTTAGAGATGCTGGTCCTTGCTGTATAGAGTTCAATGTTCTTTCTCCCTGTTCTCTGCAGCCACATAAATAAAAGAACTACCTACTTGGATCCAAGATTGGCATTTACCGTGGATGACAATCCGATGAAGCCAACCACCAGACAGAGATACGATGGGAGCACTACTGCCATGGAGATCCTGCAGGGCCGGGACTTCACAGGCAAGGTGGTCCTGGTTACTGGAGCAAATTCAGGAATAGGTAGGCCTGTAGCTTACTGTCATCTTATTTCATCTATTTATTTTTTATGAGTGCTGCTGTGAATCCCACTTCAATGAAACTATAAAGAAACATTGGTGGTGAATCTCCAATTGAAAGAGGGCTTACAGCTTTCAGCCATTGTCTTGTTAAAACCACACTACCTCTCCATCCCAGTGTAACAGGGCGAGGCTTGTGGGGCCTGACCTTGAGGTTGCTCAAAGCTGAGAAGTCAGCAGAAGCCTGTGGCTATTTTGGTATTCAGGGGCTGGAGACAACAGGCTCTGGCTAAGAGGTTTTGACCTGGTCTGTGTGGTGCATGGATGTATTCCAATTACCTGGCTTATTCAAACCAAAATTGATTGGTAATGGGATCCTGGACAGCAGCAGATTGTGACTTTGGATCCAAGGGTACTGCAGGTTTCCACTGGTCACTGGGCCTATCATTTTCTTTTGGTAACTGTATCTTATTTCTTCATAAAACTGGAGGATGTGCCCTTGTCGTCACCTCTGCAGTAACCCTCCTAATTGCCTCTATTTAACCACAGTGACCATGGTGAGGTCAGTGGCTTCCTGGGCTGCTGCAGTGACAGCACCGAGGCCAGCACACCGGCACCTGTGCCACCTCAAGGGATGGGGTTTTATTTTGTTTTGGTCCATTGACATCTGACATTAGCGTCTGAATTGCTTTGGGATAGGATACGCATCTTCAGATTAAAGAGTGAACTGCATCTGTCTGTCCTCTGCTTGTCCTCTATCAGTTTTCTGTCAGTCCGTCTGTCTGTCACAGTGCCCCCTCATGGCCTTTCTCATGAGCTTTTCTCTATTTTCCTCTCCTTCTTTCCTGATTTTGGAGTCCCCAGTGTCCTCTTCTGGCAAGCACAGGAGGTGAGGTACCATAGCGGATCAGCCACTGCAGTGTGGCTTCCAGAGCTTGACTCTGCCACCCCTTAGGTCTTATGACCTTACTCCTCCTAAGGGAAAGCTTTTTAAAACAATGGGAAGCAGTTCCCATAACATCACTTCCCACACCTCATCCTGAGCCCACAATACAGGCAGTTTAACCCTTTCGGTGTCTGCCTTGGGTTGGAGTCTGGTGAATTCTCATGCCATCAGTGGCGCTGCAGTACTAGTGATAAGGTCTGGCTCCCCAGCATCCAGGAAGCCCTGGGATGGTTCTGGACGTGGACCCAGGATACTGTAGAGTAAGGTTTTACAAAAGGATTTGAGGACTTGAGAAAATTTTCCTTTGTTTATTTAATACTTAACTCACTAGGAATTGAATGAAATGATCTCATTCCCTTGGTCTTTTAGTTAGTTTTCTTATTTATTTATTTTAGATTTATTTCATGTGCATCAGTATTTTGTCTGCGAGTATGTATGCACACCACATTTGGAGAGCTACTTGGATAACTTGGATCTGAAGTCATATAGAAATGGTTGCAAGCTGCCATGTTGGTACTTGGGTTTAAACTGGCTTCTCTGCACGAGCAGCCAGTGCTTGTTAACCAGGGAGCCATCCTGCTAGCCTCCAGGATAGGCTTTCTTCAGTCAGTGAGGTATGTGATGGTTCCATTCAGTGTGCTCTCTCTGATGTGAGCTAGGAGACCTTTGACTAAGTCTGCTGCCCTTATAGGTCTGCAGTGTCAAGTGGCTGAGCATAGGACAGGATTCGTTTCTGGGTGATCCTGATAGTGAGAGAGACAGAGGTTCTGAAGTGTGGGGAAGAGACGTGTGTGTCCAAATGGCTTCCCACACCCTAGGAGTGAAGGTGGAAGTGCTGCCCCTCCATGTTTCCCTTCCGGTGCCCATAGTTGTGGACACTGCAGGAGGTGTGAGTAGTCCCACCACTGTGGCTAGTCATAGGATGGATTGTAGAAAGCTTTAGGAAGGCCACCAGGGTTTCCAGCCCCTACCTCCCCTCAGGAAACTGCCTGTCACTCCTCCTCCCTCTCCATGCCACCAAGCATGGCTCTGTTAGTGCTGAAGATTTTGATTCAATTTTTTAAAAAATATTTATTTTTATTTTATGTGAGTACACTGTAGCTGTCTTCAGGCACACCAGAAGAGGGTGTCAGATCCCATTACAGATGGTTGTAAGCCACCATGTGGTTGCTGGGAATGGAACTCAGGACCTCTAGAAGAGCTGTCAGTGCTCCTAACTACTGAGCCATCTCTCCGGCCCGAAGATTTTGATTCTTAATTTCTGGAATGATATATTGCAAATTCTAGGCCGTCAAGTGTGTACAAATCAGCTTCCCTCTTCAGCAGGTAGATTGGACTGAAGCTTGAGTTTGATAGGCACAGGGTTGTCTGTCATAACAGAGTTGGCTTTTGTCCTCCGAGGCAGTCTTGGAAAGTGTCCTTGCCCAGGTAGTCTGTGGCTTTTAGATAACAGGTTTCCTTCTCCTGAGCGAGCAGTGCAGCTTGCCCATTTATAAGTTGCCATTACTGCTTTGCACGGCCTGTGCAGTGCAGGGTGGAATGAGCATCTGCTCCCAAGACTCGTGGTGTTGCCCTCTGTGAGAGCTCTGCCAGGGTCATGAGCATCCCTTTCTTTGGGCCACAGCTGGGAGACTTGTTTGTGGATCGGCAGTTGAGTCTTCAGCCTGGGAAGCTGAGTGGATGCATGCTGAGCACAGTCCCTCCATGACTGGACAGACAGACAGTCTTGTCTGCCCGAGTGCTGCCGGGGCAATGCCTTTTCCACACTCCCCTCCACGTGGGAGATAGGAAAGGTGGAGGGAGGTGTGTGCTTCCTGACTGACAAACTGGGCTCTCCCAGGGCCCTGCCCCCCTTGATGTGAGCTCTGAGCAGACTGTTCTGTCTCTGACTTTCTCACATCCGTAAGTAATGCAAAACTAACTTTTGAATGTTTATACTTGATAGTACTAAGGCAATTGAATCCATTCTTAGTTCCAAGCATGAAGGAAAGGTCAGGGTGGTTCTAGAATGTAGGAGGATTCAGAGGCAATGCGGAAGTACAATGGTAGTGTGAAAACATTAGTTTTAGAGACAGCGTCTTGCTATGTGTCCTTGCCCTGAGTTAGCAGCATAGCCCAGGCTGGCCTCTGACTCCTGATCTTCATACATGCCAGGATTATGGATGTGTCCCATCACACTTGGGTCCCAGTCCTTCTCTTTAAAGTAGTGAGCTGACTTTACCTCTGTCAGCTGAATTCAGCTTTCTGGATTGGATGTGGATCAACTATAGCCCCTGGGTATAATCTGACCTACCTGATTTTGTAGGTGTTTTCTATTGGAACACAGCCATGCACTTTTAGGGTATTACCAGAACTTGAGTAATTACAGTAGGGATCATGTGACCCCCAAAGTCTTTACTGTGGGGCCTGCACTCAAAGCATTTAGTCTTACTGCACTGGGTGGTCCAGCTGAACCCAAAGCAGGGTTGCCACAGCATCTGTCAGCCAGTTTAGCTTTAGTTGGGATAACGGGATGCCCAGGCTACAGGAAGAGTGCACCCAGCATATCAGGAGTAGCTGGAAGGGTTGTTCCCTCAGTATCTACCTACCCCTTCCTGTGTTCTTAGGGAGCTGCAAGATTAGAATGTTGTCACCTCAGGAACTAACACTCTTCTCCTCTTGACCTTTGTTTAACCAGCTTTCTGAACCTGAAGACTTTTAGATTGAAAGCTGTAGCTTGTGGACCTCAGTGGAGAACAGCATCTCAGGATCCAGGGGGAGCCATTCCTTCATCCAGAGCTGCTGCTAGCAGATCAAGAGCTGGAGCCTGCTAACCAGTAGACAAGGGAGCAGCTTACTGCCCTGTGTGCAGCACAGCTGGGCAGGAGGGGCAGGAGGTTGTGGCTCTTTGGAGTTACACACTGGCTGGCTCTGATTCTGTAAAAAAGAAGGAAACGGCTTCAACACGGAGATGACCGCATCTAAGTCCTGGGGAGTTTCAGGAAAGGGAAAGTCTAGTGTTTAGACTAGGGAGTCTTACTTTCCTGGGGCCCGTGGATTTTCCTAAGCTAAACCTGTCGGAGAGCAGCTTTGGCTGTGTGTGCACAGAGCTGTGTGGAAGCTGCTTGCCTTGAACCTTCAGGCTGGCTTGCTGGTCAGGCAGCGCTTTCTAACACAGGCGGCCACATGTCCCTTGAGTGGGACAGCAGCTGCCCATCTTTATGTCAGAGGAGCATTTAAGTTCCATATGATTGATGCTTTATAGAGACCAATTACTATTATATTTCTGAGGCTTTTTGCAAACTCTGTTGGAAACCTGATAGCAGCTATGAGCACATCTGACAATTTCTAGTCCGGTGTTTGGTACTAACAACAGAGCTCTTTTCTGAGATCCGATGTGGTTCAGATTTGATTTTAAGTTTCTTTCTGAGCTTAGTCTTCCCCCTCTGGACCTTTATGATGTTGGGCTGCATCATATATAGTCTCCCTCTGAAATAGCCTGGCCTGGTTTTGATTTTTAAGCTAGAGGACCGTCAAAAACAAAACTAGCTTTTCTCCGAGGGCATTTACATTATTGTAACCATCACCACAGGCCTTTTTGTAGAGATTCACACACACACACAACACACACCAGGTTCACACTCAGATAAAGGAGGTTCACACTGAAGGTGTCAGTCATCCCTCAATCTCTTCTCTTTAAAGCAAAGTAAAAGTGAGAGCTTTTCATGCTGAGAGCCCTGCAGTATTCTTACAATGCAGTGTTTGTGTGTTGGCTTAGAGGATCTGTTCCTAGATAATGTGTTGATGCTCTGACATGAAGTTAGTGCCACACTTTTATCTTGTACATTGTCACAGTGATGGCTTCCTGCCTAGAGTAAATTCTGTCCTTTCTTAGCTGCTTTCCTTGCAGGCCATGCAGCAGCACCGACCTTTTCTAAGGAACTGTAGAAGACCCCTGAGCCCAGGTTGGGGACTGCCTGAACTTACCCACTAGTCCCCTTTTAGGAGTAAAGCTCACATCCTTGTGTTTGGGGTCCTAGAATTCCCCCTTTTTCGCATTGATGACTATACTGGCTAGTTTTGTGTGTCAACTTGACACAGGCTGGAGTTATCGCAGAAGGGAGCTTCAGTTGGGGAAGTGCCTCCATGAGGTCTAGCTATGGGGCATTTTCTCAATTAGTGATCAAGGGGGTAAGGCCCCTTGTGGGTGGTGCCATCCCTGGGTTGGAGGTCTTGGGCTCTATAAGAGAGCAGGCTGAGCAAGCCAGGGGAAGCAAGCCAGTAAGAAACATCTCTCCATGGCCTCTGCATCAGCTCCTGCTTCCTGACCTGCTTGAGTTCCAGTCCTGGCTTCCTCTGGTGATCAACAGCAATGTGGAAGTAAGCCAAATAAACCCTTTCCTCCCCAACTTGTTTCTTGGTCATGATGTTGTGCAGGAATAGCAACACTGACTAAGACAATGACATATGAGCTAATGGGGCCTTAGGTATCACCTTCCTTTTGGGAACTCTGTGCTCATTAAGCAGAGGGGAAGCCCCTAAATCATTGAAGAGACCCCCTAGGGAATTAATTAAATATATTTGCAACAACTGTTCTCTGAAGCCAAAGCGTTTTGAAATTACTTCCTTTGGAGAAACTATTGGAAGTTGTTTTTCTTTGAGACAGAGTCTCATTACATAACCTAGACTAGCCTACAATTCAGGGAAGTTCTCCTGCCTCAGCCTTCTCCACACCTGGTTGGGAACTTGAGATTTTTCACAGTATTGAAAAAAGTCCTTGACTGGTACTACACCAAAATTAAAAATTACTATTTTATGAATCAAACAGCCATTTCACCTTTCACTATTCTAAGCTATCATAGTAGTTGGGAAGCTTAGTACCCAGGCCAGGGACCAGTTAGAAATGGTGCAGTGATTGCTGTAGTGCAGTTGGCTAGCCTTGGGTAGGAGAGCTATGAAGAGTGTGTATTACACAGGCCCCCAATAGTTTTTACTTGTGTATTGTGTCCACAGGTACCCCTCTGGACAATTTCGGAAGCGTCTGTCCTCTGAGGCCCCAGTTAATTCCGTATTTTCACTTGGGTTTGGGTTTTCACTATTTTTATAGTGTCAGTTTAATAAATGAAGTTCATGTTGCTTTGCTTCAATGACAAAGTGGCTCAAACTCTTAATTTAAAGGAAATGTTTACAAATCTGATTTCTCCCTTATTAAGGTGTGTTGTTGTGTCACATGCAAGCTTGGAAATGGTTCTACATAAAATCCAATTAAAGTGATTCTATTCTTCCCTGCCTTTATGTAATGGAATGGCACAGTACGTGTCCTAACACAAGCATTGCTGTTTCCTGTAATTAACCTAAAAGCAGCCATGTTGGTCTAGTTTATACCGTTCCCCACTAGAGGGCACTGTTGCCCTTCAAGATAGTTGAGTTTTGACAGTTTCTGCCCCTGGTTGCCTAGCCTGGCTTTCCCTTTTGTTAAACAGTGCCCTTTCCTTCCCCAACATCTTTTAGGCTATGTCCGTCTCAGTGATAGAGCCCTGGCTGAGGACTAGGACCGGTGTCATCTTTCTTTTTCTCTTTCTTGGCTTTGCATTTTTGTTTGGTTTGTATAAAATGCCAAAGATGAAGAGTTCCGTTTAACAAAAAGGGCCATTGTGTTCAGGGAGCAGCTTGTTCCGCCAAATTACACAAGGACAGTGTTTCTTGGCATTATCGGTTTTGAGTGTGCTGGCCTATCAATTATCTGATTTCTTTTTCTAAGTGGGGATTGTAATATTTAAATATTAATGCCTGTGTTTAAGGTTCATTTAGAATGCCTCAGTGACCTTATTTATTTATTTATTTTTGCCCAGCAGTCTTATCTAGTGTGATATAATGTATTTTAATTAGATGGTTTATGAGCTATGCATTCTGTTGCTAGAAGAAAATGTGTCCTTTTGGATCTGGTATCTGTTTCTTAAATAAGAAGTCACAACAGGCAGACTGTGAAACAGGCAGCCAGTCCTCTGCACAGCTGGGGGGTGGGTGTTACCATTAAAGTCTGAGCAGGTCACTCGCTCATGGCCCAGAAGAGAGGACCTAGGCTTGGCTTTATAAACTATTGCTTTTCAGATTTTAAGTGGAGACAGGTGAAACTCTGTTATATACTGTTGTGTGTACTATGTTCCTTCTCAGTGGCTTCTCCCTTTCTTTTGAACATGGGCAAGCCTAAAAATGCTGTGGGTTGTGTGTACCTGTACCAGAGCAGAGCTCTTTCACCAGTTCACTCAAGCACAGATGTGGTCATTATTTAAGAAATAAATTGTTAAATCTAGGTGGCTTTTGGGAATTATTGCGGACTTGGTAATAAAGGCGACGCTGGCAGCTGGGACCCTTGGCTGTCCCTTGGTTGGTGTGAAGCAGTCTTGTCCTGTCTTGTGCCTTTTCAGCCATGCATACTGTCCCTGTGTGAGTTCTCAACTTTTTCCAAAATTGCATTTGGGGCACGGGGGCCTCTTTCAAGGGTCTCTTAATGCGAGGCACTCATAGGTCACCAAGAAGTCCATCATTTCCCTTGATTTAGCAAATGAAGCCCCCACAGTGATTTGCCAAACTGAACTCTGGGGTACAGAGCAAGCGCTGACATTGGTGGCATGAGCTGCTGTGGCATGAGCTGCACTGCCCGCTCTGTCTCTCGGTGTTTGTATATCCAGCTGTCTAACTTCTCTTTCTTTTTGGATGTTGTTATACACTGTATTCAGACAGCTGCCATCGGAGTCAAGGTGAAGTTTCCTTCCTAGATTCAAAGGAGATCTAGATGCTGTGTGTTTGTAAGAGATGAGGATGGGGGTGGGGGAGGGGTGGAGAAAGACCAGAGGGAGGAGAGGGAGGAGACTGAGGGGAGGCTGGAGATTGAGCTGGGGCCTCACCTTCACTGTGTGGAGGCTGATTAGCAAGGTGAGCGGAGCTAGGCTCTTTGTTAGAACAGATCTCACAGAAACAAAGTTAACCAGCATTCACGTGTGGTTGTAAAGAAAATTCAAGCCATGTCTCTCATTCTTTACATTTAATGATCCCAGATTAGTGTTTATACATTGTTATCATGCAGACAGGCATTTTAGATATAAGGACTCTACTGGCTGTCTTTTAAATTCTCATCTCAGTGCTTGGCAGCTGTATCAAAATGGGCCACAGTAGGAGACCAGAGAGGTGAGTCAGCAGCCTAAGCGTGCACAGTCCTTGGACAGGTACAGAATAGGTGTGAGTTCCTGCCTGGGGCTCCGTGCACTGTGCCCACCCCCTTGAGGTCAGCAGCCTAAGCGTGCACAGTCCTTGGACAGGTACAGAATAGTGTGAGTTCCTGCTTGGGGCTCGGTGTGCTGTGCCCACCCGCTTCCTTACCTGAGAAATAACAGCACATACCCTGTCACGCTCACTCACTCTGAAACCAAGTCTGGAATCGAACTGACCCAATGGTCTTGGCACTGAGGGTGGAGCTGTAGGGTGGGCTTATGGCAGATTCAGTTTCCAATTCCCAGGTGGATCATGGTGAGGGCTTGGGATTCTTCATGGTGGGTTAGCATGAGACAGGGGTGCACATGGGGTTGTGAGGGATAGGAGCCAAGCGTTACATGGAATTAGCTTTCTGTGTCTTCTCATTTAGGTGATTTTTAAATTTATTTTTATTAAATGTATTGTCTGTGGGAAAATGTAGAAAATAAAAATTAAAAAAATCCCAAAAACCAAACAAACAAAAAACAAAAAACCAACTCAAAATCCTTGCCAGCTAGAGGCATACTGCTGGTGTTCAGCATCTGGGTCCTAGGCAGTGGCTTTCCTCTTTTCTTTTGTGATTATTTTTCTACTGGGGTGTGAAATGTATCTTTCCTTGCCATTAAATATTCCACCTCTTAAATGGTTGTATACTATTCCATTATATGGTTCCAGCTATTTCCCCAGTGTGGCACATTTGGGTAGATTCCAGCTTTTTAATAGCCACGGAATGGAGGCAGACATTTTGCAATTAAATGTTTGTACCCATCTGTGACATTCTATAGCCTTATTTTGTGCAAGGAGAATTGCTGAATCGACGGATTTACCCACTAATCTTAATATCTCGATCTGTGACACTGTACCCCTAAACTGTTGTGCCAGTCTGGTTGCCAGTTGTTGCTCTGTGTCCCTGCCAATCTTGGGAAGGGGCATAAAGAAAAAGAAAAACCTGTCAATTAAATCCTCATGCCTCTGATTATACCCAAGATGGAGCAGTTCTTCATGTCTGACCATTTGTACTTATTCTTTTATGAATTGCCTTTTCATTTTGTATGCATGGCTATCAGATACATATTGATTGCTGATTGATTGCTCGTTCCATGCAGTATAATTTAATTTTCAAAATGTCCCTTTCTCTTAGAAGTTAATTTATCTCAAAGTGTCTGTTACTCTAAGTACATATTCAATCCTGTGATCGAGAGGCAATTCATAGAGAAGCCGGCCTGACTTCCCAGCTTGCTTCTGTGAAGTCCTCTAAGTTTCTCTGCTTTTTGCCTTGGTTAGCACACTCCCTTCCACTCATATCCTGGGCACCGAATGGACACTCAGCTCAGCACTGGCTAGCTCACAGTGGGGCTTGAGAGGCTGGTAAACAATAGCCAGGAATTGGTGATTCTGAGCTTGGGGCCTTCCCCCCAGATCTGTTAAAAAGCTAGTAACATCACGCTGGAGCTTTCCCGTGCATTTGTTCATGTGATGAGCCTGGCTCCCACGTAGTGAAATTGTACCAATGCCGAAAATAGCTCTGCTGACAGGCAGGGCAGGCTTGATTGGTGGCGGGTTTCAGTCTGGAGAGGGGCAGGCGAGGAGTTCTGACTCTGGAAGCAGGCATGACCTAGTTTTCAAACTGCTCACCTCTTCCCACCTGAGTGACGCAGGCCAGGTGACTGCCTCCAGCTCATGGGCAACGCAGATAGTTCCTCCCGTCTCAGTGCGGTTGTTCAGGATGGAGATCTGGGTCCCTTGCCGACACTTACCCTGCAGCCATTTCTGCTGTGGATGCTAGGGCCCAGAACGAGTCCATTATATTAATTTGGTGTTTCCAAGCTTTGTGCTTTTGAGGCTGCTACAGGAAGTCTGCCTTAGTCCTAGGATCATCTTTTTGATTGTTTTGAGTAACTGTGGTAGGCATTAACTAGCCTTTAGTTTGAGAAGATTTTTCCCACCTTTTGGTTAGAAGTCAGATAGTACCATTATCTAGTCAAAACAAAACAAACAAAAAAAAACACCCCCCAAAAACAAAATCCAATGAGGCTGGCTGGTTAATGTTTCTGTAGCCTGGGAGCAAAAAGGATCTGGGACTGGAGGGACTTGAACCGTTAGCCCTAGTATGAATCACTACATAGTATGAATTACAACACTCGATCATGTAACTGCTGGTTTGCAGGGCTGCCTGCTGTGTTAAGACTAAGTGTGCAGTTCCTCTCCCCTGGAATATGAAAGAATGAGTCAGTGTTGGTGTGTAGTTTTCTCAGCACTTTCACTGGAGGCTCTTGGGACATGGAAGACGGAGGGGCCTCACTGTTAGCCACTCCTGCCTGTAAGGGTGAAGCTCCCAAGCTTTTGCACCCCCCAGCAGCGTGTCCCCTAACTGCGTTGTGCTCTCTTATGTGCGGCCGTGTTGTAGAGTAACCAGCTGTACTCTGTCAGTTCGGCAGCTGGGTTTAAGAAGTTTGTCTCAGCCAAGAGATCATCAATGTATTTAAAAAAAAAACAAAAAACAAACAAAAAAAAAAAACCAAAACAGAACAAAACAAACCCCATGCCATTACAGCTTTATCTGTTAGTGAAGACATTTCCCCTCTGAGTTCATGTACAGTTACCAAACTGAGTATCAGATACAGTGGGGATCGCTGTAACACATCCATTCCAAGAGGCGTCTCAGCCGGGAGCCAAGTCAGATTTTTGGCAAGAGACACCATCTTTTCCGCCTGCAAAGCTGATTGTCTGCGTGCACGAGGCTCCCTTTTCACCGAGTGTAATTGCCGCTTGGCCAGCATCCCCTGCGTCTTGTCCTTCCTTTGTGTTTTTCTCTTGATCAGGGATGGAGCCAGTTACTCTTGTGCGTCATTACCAGGCACTCTGAGACTGACTAACCAGACTGTACATATACACACAGTATCTGTCGCACGGTCCTTCCCTATGTATTTAAAGTATTCCTTTCCTGTCACCGCTGTGAAAGATCGTCGTGTACCTACTGGCTTAAAACAAACTAAGTTTCTGTGTCGCAAGTACAGAGGTCAGAAGTTATGTTCATCCTACTGGGCTAAAGTCAAGGTGCTAGCAGGGCTGATCCCTCTGGAGGCTTTGGGGTGAGGGTACCTATTTCCTTCCCTTTCCTAAAACTCCTAGTGGCTGCCTATGTCCCTTCCTCCACCCTCTAACCTTCCAGCACATCGCTCCAGCCACCCATTCTCCCAGTGTGGTCTAGCTATTCAGTGCCTCCGTCTGTCAACCATTGTGATCATATCCAGTATTTCTCCTCTCCTCCATAATCCAAGATCATTCTTCCTCCATTTTAAGACCCTCCATTTGACCCCATTGTCAAAATCCCCTTTGTTGTGTCAGGTGATGTTCCCAAAGATCAGGATGTGAACATAATCCAAGGAGGGACATTACTGTACCTAGGATAGAAACTGATGCATTGTCCCAGAAACAAAGAATCAGATTATCAGGTACATTTCTTGCCATGGCGACAAATCCTGACAGAAGTGGTTCTAGGCTCAGGGTTCCAGAAGGTACAGTTAATCACAGTGGGAGAGGCTCAGTGGCCGAAGAGCTTGAGATATGCCTTGTTCATATCTTGATGGATCAGGAAACTGACCTCCTGCTGGAAGTACAGTTGGACTCTGGTCCTCAAGGCCTGCCCCTCATGGCTAACCTGTCTCTGTCAGCAAGATCCTGTATCCAAAGGGGTCTGTAACTTCTCAAAACAGAATCACCAGCCGGAGACCAGGTGTTCAGCCACCTGTCTGTGGGGGTCGTTTCACATCCAGATTTTGACAACTTTAAGAACTTCTGTCCCTCTCTACTTCTTCTTCAATGGATTTCTGGACTGTGAAATTTTGTCTAGAAAAGTTATATCTGAGTTTTGGGAGCAGTTCCCTGGTATCACAGATGTACCAGTTTGAGTATCTCTGGAGCTGGAGGGTCCACACAGACCTAAACTTTTGCTGTGTTATCTGCTGCTAAGTCCTTTGGAATCCAGTGATTGATATAGGTGATCATGTTTATGTGAGAATGTGTGTCTGCACATTTGTGTGTGGTGTGTGCGTGTGTGTAATGGGGATGCCTATATATAGGTATGTGCATATATGCACATGTGTATGTACTATGTGTGTGCCTGTGTGTATTGTGTATGGTGTGTGTGCACATGTACATATATGTGTAGTATGTGCATGTATATAGTGTATGCACATGTGTGTAGTATGTGCATATGTGTATAGTATATATGTGCATGTATGTAGTGTGTATGTGTCTGTGTGTGGTCTATTGCATGTATGTATGGTGTGTGTGCATGTGTAGCATGTGCATATATATAGTGTGTGTGCATGTGAGTAGTATATGCACATGGGCATGATATAGTGTGTGTGAATGTATGTGTGTATGTGTGCATGTGCACATGTGTGTGTGTGTGTGTGTTTATGTGTGTAGGGTATTTGACTAAAAGCAGAGCTCCTACTTATCATTTAGGATGGGTAAAAACCAATGGCCCATTTTATTTATTTATTTATTTATTTATTTACCAACATGTTAAAATCAGAATATTTTACTTAAAAGAAATCTAAAGTTTTGAGGAATTGGAGAAATCATAGTTTCGGACCAAATGCTCACAGTGTGTTAAAGTCATGAGTGACTCTGAGTAGAGGTGGTACCTCAGGCATGTGATTAAATCCCAAGGCAGAGTGTGAATAGAATTAGTACCCTTTCAAGACTGGGCCCGAGAGCAAGCCCTCTTTCTGTCTAGTGAGGGTGTTGTGTGGTCTGAGAAGGCAGCCTGGGAACCAGGATCGGGGCTCTCTGCAAATGCCCCACTAAGTCAGATCCTGACCTTGGACTTCTCTGCTCGGTGAGAGATATAAGCAAGCTGCTGCTCCTGAAGACAACCGGTGTGTTGTGTCCCCTGCTGGGTGTGGTCATGACACCTAGATGTGAGGCAAGTTTGGATAGGTCAACCCACAAACTCAGAGTCCCTTTTTACTCAGTCTTTTATGCATTCAATATACATATTCAATATACATATATCAACTACGGGGTACTAGTTGGGTACTGGTTGCTTACTCTGCAGTGTAGCCTTGGCTTCTACTCTCAGGAAGATGGGGATAACTCAGAATGTCAGCAACTGGATCTTTGTGCTTCTCCAGAGCATTTCGATGGATTTGCTTGATAGTGTTTGTATGTGGTTTCTCTGAGTTTGTATGTATATGTGTGCCTCTGAGTCACTTCCGACTGCCTGCATTTTTCCCTTTGCATTTAAAGACATGGAGAGGGTTCCCTTCCCCCTTCACACTTGAAACATCTACAAGGAAATCACTAAATAGATTCTTTACTTCGAAGAGAACAGTTGCCAGCACTGGGTGCTCTTTAAATCGTAGCGTTGATGTCTCCGTTTTCCTAAGCTTTGTCTGAGTGGCCACAAAGGAGTGCAGGGTGTAGGACAGGTCCGGGGTGAGTGCAGAGTCACTGTGTGATCTGTGATCTGTCGGAATTGCTTGTTCTGAGAGGTCTGTTCCCCACGGTTCCACTGCTCACATTGTGTTAATAAGCACGCTGGCATATTGCCGTTTTTTTAAAGGTCACCAGCAGCCTCGTGTTCCTGCTTCTGACCTGGGCAGTGACTCTCCTCCTAAGTGTGTGCCCAGAATGAGTAGCCCAGCTGAGTGGCAGACTCACTTGCTCGATTTCATGGCCAGATAGCCTTTACTTTTCTCTCCGGGTTTCCTTTAGTGAGCTCCGAGGCTTCGCTCTATGGCAGTTCATTGTAGCCCTGGGCTCTTCAGGCCCGATGGTGTAGCTGAGCCCTGCTAATGTTGGCTGTCGATCTGACAGCCTGTAAGGAGGTTTTATAATTGCCATAATTCTCATCGCCACCCCGTTTGTCGTTCTTCCAGTGCTGCAGTTACTGTGGAGCACAGGATTTGAAGCAGGAGGGAGAGGCCCGGAGCTGCAACTCATGCTTGTGCATTCTGCTGGGGCTGTGGGGATACTGGTCACGGTGCTGGATACTATTCAATTCCATGCATTCCAAGCAAACTTTTTATGACCTGTTATGTATATGGAAAAGTAAACTAAATCAGTATAGCATAGTCAGTCTTGAGGGAGTGACCTGGATTTCACAGTTCAGTTGTCATAAGGGTGGTCTTGTGTGCAGGGAAGAATTTAAAGTGTTTCACCCTTCAAAGGATACTCCTTTAAAACTTTGTGCTGTGTTTAAGCTGTCCAGAGAGAAGTACTTGGAAGTGATTTCTAAGACCCTCCCACAGAGGGATTTAAATGGATCCCACTGCATTGCACACACAGGAGCCTCCTTATAGAGAAGCCAGCTCACGAGGGCAGGGGATGCATTTGCAGAGCCGAGCTGGAACCCACAAGGGAACAAATCAGTACAGAGTTGGTGCATTAGAAATAAGGCTTTCCGAGTTTACAGTCAATAGGCTGTAAATTCTTCCATGGTCTTTGCAGACTGTGTGGCTCTTGTTCAGATATTACAGCACCATATGTGTTTTCTTAAATGCTTCCTAACGGTTTCCCTTGGGAGTTGCTACATAGTGGCCCCCCTTCTATCCCCCCTCCATGTCTGTGAGCATGCAGACACATACCACAGTGTTCTCAGGCCGTGGGGGACTTAACTTGCGACTAATACAGAGAAGTAAGCATTAATGTGGTCTGTAGCATTTGCTTGCATTTGAGTGTGGACTGTCAGCATCCACGTGCGAGCTGTAACGGTTGCTCTCAGAAGTGTTAATTAGGAATGAAACTATCCTCAGTGCTGGGTAGTACTGCAAACAGTATGGACTTTGGAAAAGTTCTGGGCTAGTACCTTGTGCTTAGTAACACCTGCTGCTTTATTCATACTCTTAGTCTGGGAAGCATCCAACTCCTCTTTAGATTCGCTCAACTTCCATTGTTAGGAAGAGAATTGGTGTCTTTTCCTAGCTCACGACAGACATTCGGAGTCCAGCCCCAGCTGGTCTCTTCATCCTATTGGGTTGTATCTCTTAGTTTTATTTTGGTACGTCAGTGCCTGCCATTACAGTATTTAAGCTTTTGGAAGGTTTTGGCAGTTGCCAACTGTTTGAGAACATAAATCACTCTACTGTTGTTTTCTCTGCAGAGTTAAAAAAAAATCCCATTATTAGACTTAGGTAGTGATAATTTAGGTGCTGCTTAGAATCACCCAGAATGTTTTACTTGCTGAGTTAAGTTGATGCTTTTGTGTTAGATAGCTTGATCATGTTTTTGCCTGTGTTACATGTGAACAGAACCAGGCGAGTCTGAGGCTATTAATAGTGTCGTCACAGGGTAATCCCGCCGTGGAGAAGTGTGCACAGAGGAGTCTGAAGGGAGCATTAAATTGAAGCAAGAGAGTGATTTTTTGTGACTTACGATGTTGCTGACACAGGAGACTGGGAGAGGACAGGAGAGATGGTGTCCCCAGCATGCCAGACAGTCTAAATTCGGTCTGTCCCCTGTAGACTAAGAGCAGGACTTGCTGTGAATGGAGGGCACACATGCTCCCCTGGGCTTCCTCTCTTAGAATTCAGGAAAGCCAGCAGTACAACAACTCATGAATAGTGATTTACCAAGGAGCAGCCAGAGCCCAGCCTGTCATTGACTATGAGCCCCACGTTCTTTCTGTGTCCTGTTTAGCGTGTAGCCCTTCCTCGCCCACTGTTTGCCATGGATGCCACAGTTCCTTCTTGGGAAGCATGTACTTGCATTCTCTGGGATGTCTGCAGTAGAGTTTCTTTTTAGGAGCATACAAGAGAGGGCAGCAGGAGAGAGAATTTAGGTTTTTACTTCCCTTTTTAGTTGAATTTATTATCTGAGTAAATTACATGTTGTTAATGGTATTCAGACATCAGAGGCCAGCTTCACTGAACATTGTTGGATCTCTTTGTTCTATGAACTTAGATTCTTCCACCTATCACTTTTATCTAAATCAGTTCCCCCTCCCACTTTATATAGGAAATTGCCACAAATAGTCAAAAAGTGGTGACATCTTACATGCTGCACTGACAACCATTGAATATATATCACGGGCAAATTGTATGCTGTGTGAATTATTTATCAATAAAGATTTTATTTAAAGAAACCCAAAGATTTCACCACACCTGACCCAACAAAAGATAAATAAAAATGATGACTATAGATATGCTTGTCAGGTTATCTTTCTGCTTGGTCTGGCTTGTTGAGGAGTGAACCTTGAACATAGGTAGATTAATGCAGCTTTAGATCTCTACAATAGAAGATCTGCCATTGTGGCAGGAATGCATTCAGCTTGCAAGTGTGTCTGGCTGATTATTAAATATGCACACATATACATGTATATGGTGTGTTGAATGATGGGTAGGTATAGTAGCCACATATAAAATTACATTAAAGTCCAAAAGGTGCTTTTATGAGGAGTGCTGGCAATGGCATACAGCTTTCCTAGGGCTTCTTCATGTCCATTGTGATGAATCTATTTATTACTCCTATAATGAGCCGCACACACGGTTGGTTAGCCGAGTTATTGAACTTTATCAACCTTGGCTGAAATTCACAATGCGTGCCAAACTTGTTGTAACATGTAAGAAATTACATCTGGGTAAAAGGTTCAATAGCGGCGACTCTGATAATGGAATCTTTCACAGAGCATGGGGATTCATGATATGCCCCTGATTCTTAAAAATTACAGTGTTAAAGCAAAACAGGAAATCACACACACCTGGAGAAATATATTCACTATGTAGATCCTAATTTACGGTAGGCGTATTCTGTTTCTAGGCTACATGGAGTATATGACCTTGTCCATCCAGCCATCGTGATGTGGCTTGTGAACCTGTTTGGGTCTAATGGTGCCACATCAGCATGTTACAGTACTGGAATGATTTGAATTATAACTCAGTGACACAGATTTTCACTCTTTCTGGAAAAAGCTCAGCATAGGTGGGTCTTTAAACTCGTAAGGAGGTGTTAGGGTTAGAGAGACCTAGCATATGATGTACGTTTTCCTTCCTGAGTTATGAGCAAAGGGAGAAATGAGACTAGTGATAGATCAAATTGAGCAACGAAACATCTCTGGAATCACTGTTATAGTTGACTTATATTGACAGGCTGTCAGAAAGTCGTTACCGAACACCAGAAGTAGATAGGGGGCTAGGTTAGCACTGACCTGGGCCAGTGTCTTCTGGTTTTCAGAGCCTGACTCTGCTGCATGCACAACACATGGGGGTAGAGCTGAGTGCATGCTGTCTGTGAAGAGAGAGGCAAGACTTCACATGTCTGATTCTCTCAGGATTCTAACTTGCTTAAGGTGTATTGTCTCCCATGGGTGGGGAATGCTTGAGGCACACAAGAAGGGTCAGGATACAAATAGAGAAGTTTCACCCAGGAAAACATATCTGAAATGGGGAAGCTTTTTCTTCCACGCTAACAATTAGAAATTGTAGTTAACACAATGAAGTGTGGGCCAGAGAGAAGTCTTAGTGAGGGGAGTGTTTGTTGCTCTCGCAGAAGGCCTGGGTTGGTTCGCAGGGCCACATGGTAGCTTGCAATGCCTGCAACTCTAGTTCTAGGGGATCTGATGGGTTCATATAATACACTCAGGCACACACACACACACACACACACACACACACACACACACACACACGATAAACCCTTAAGAAAGCAACTAAACAAAGAAGCTTTGGGATAGTGAAATTTTAGTATGAATAAATGCAAACTTCTGGTTTGCTTTTAGGTTAAATGTTGCCACTTAGATAATAAGAATTTTTTGCTTTTTTTTTTTTTTTGCTTCTGTATTTTCCAGTTTGTTAACTCTGGGACTCTGGATTATGTTTGTTCTTTCTTTCTTTCTTTCTTTCTTTCTTTCTTTCTTTCTTTTTTTTTTTTTGATGCTCCAAATGTACTTTTATTGGCTCCATATATAATCATACTATTAAAGTTAAAGAAATATATGCTAGAAAAAGGAAATCAATTAAAGCTTTTAATTATGGTCTTTTCTTTTCTGTTTGTTTGTTTGTTTGTCTGTCTCTTTCTTTCTTCCTTTCTTCCTTTCTTCCTTCCTTCCTTTCTTTCTTTCTTCCTTTCTTCCTTTCTTTCTTTCTTTATTTCTTTCTTTCTTCCTTTCTTCCTTTCTTCCTTTCTTCCTCCCTTCCTCCTTCCCTTCCTTTCTTCCTTTCTTCCTTCCTTCCTTCCTTTCTTTCTTTCTTTCTTTCTTTCTTTCTTTCTTTCTTTCTTTCTTTCTTTCTTTCTTTCTTTCTTTTCTTTCTGAGGCATGGTTTCTCCACATGGTCCTGGATATAGCCCTGCCTGTTGTAGATCAGGCTGGCCTCGAACTCACAGATATCTGCCTGCCAAGTGCTGAAATCAGAAGCTAATTTATGTTGTGCATGTATGTAAGTGTGTGTTGTGTAGATTTGTGTGGAGGCATGGATATGTGTGTTCACATGTCTGTCCCTATATGTGTGTATGTGTGCCCTTGTGTGTTTAGGTGCCTGTGTGTGTTTGTGTGTGTGTGTGTACATGTAGAGGCCAGAAGGTCACACTGGCTGTTGCTCCTCAAGTGCCTTCTACTTTTTTTTTTCTTTTTTTTAAAAAAAATTACATATATGTGTGTGTATATATATATATATATATTTCAAAAGTGCTTTGGTGTTTTGCCTGCATGTATGTCTGTGTGAAGCTATCAGATCTTGGAGTTACAGACAATTTGGACTATGTTCTTTATCCCAATCCTTAGTTTCTTTTTTTGAGAAGTAGGGCTCAAGGCACCAGCCAGTTGGAGTTGTAAGAGATCAGATAGAAAAAAATAAAGCTACAGAAACAAAGCCACTCAGCACAGAATCTACCTAGCAGCCTGTGACTGACTGCTCACTAAGAATTTCTGTGTTTCAGGTCTTATTTTTTTGTTTGTCTGTTTTTGGTTTAGTTTCTTCAGACTGTGTTTCTCTGTGTAGCCCTGGCTGTCCTGGAACTCACTCTGTAGACCAGGCTGACCTCGAACTCAGAGATCTGCTTCTGACTCTGAAGTGCTGGGATTAAAGGCGTGCGTGCAGCTGGCCGCTGCCACCACTACCACCACCATCATGGCCTCAAGGCCTTATTTCTACAACCAGCGTTTTAAATTTATTTTCTTGGTTTCTTTATGGTAGGTAGACAATTTCAAATACATGCCAACGTGGAGAGAATTATCTTTTTTCCTTTTTGTTTTCTTAGGATGCACCCTTAACTGACACAGGGAAAGAACACTCCAGTGAGTTTGAGATCTACAAGCTGACTTCCAAGAGACAGCTGTACAACTGTCATGGCCACCCTGACAGTTTCATAAACACTGACATGGTTTCCCTGACTGCACAAAACTGCCAGTGGATATTGAAGGGAGTTTGACAAAGCTTCAGTTCTGTATGAAGTACTATAACAACAGCCATGCCTTTCTTGTTGTGGTGGTTTTCTGTATGGAGGGTTGAACCCATTACATCAGGAATGCTGGGCATGCACTGTGCCACTGAGCTACATTGCCAGTGGAAAATGAAGATGTCTGGTGGCAGGATCTTGCTCGGTTGCTCAGAGTGGCCTTGAATTCACTCTAGTCCAAGCAGGTCTTAGACCTGGCACATCTGTGTTTTAGAACTAAGTCTTTTTTGTAGTGACCATAGAAAGAAGAAGAAGGAAGAAGAAGAAGATGAGGAGGAGGAGGAGGAAGAAGAAGAAACAGGCAAATTGGTCCTGTTGAGGGACAGGAGGTTAGGTCAAGAGAAAGATGATGTGCTGGGCAGTGGTGGCACATGCCTTTAATCCCAGCACTTGGGAGGCAGAGGCAGGCAGATTTCTGAGTTCAAGATCAGCCTGCTCTACAGAGTGAGTTCCAGGACAGCCAGGGCTATACAGAGAAACTCTTGTCTCAAAAAGCCAGAGAGGGAGAGGGAGAGGGAGGGGGGAGGAGAGGGAGAGGGAGGAGAGGGAGAGGCAGAGGCAGAGGCAGAGGCAGAGACAGAGACAGAGACAGAGACAGAGACAGAGACAAGAGTGATGATGCAGTTGAAAGGTCCAGCTTTCATATGGTCATGGAGATGAGTGCTGCCTGGCAGGTTAGTGGTGGTCAGCTGAGTGAAGGGCTGCTCCATCATTGTCAAAGGTTAGACAGGAGAAGAAGTGAAAACAATCACACAGGCCAGCATCAGTCCCTCCCCTACTCCCACAGGAGCTAGCCTAGTTTTATGGATGGTACAGTATGCCTTTTAATTATTCTGTCTTCAGTGAAATAGTTCCTTTTAATTTTATTAAATTTGCTTTCCCTTTTAAGAACCAGGCCAGGATACTTGCCAACAGATATTGGAAACATACAACATTTTGTTTTTAAAGAGTCCTTAGAACTCAAGTGAACAGTGGAGGTATGTGTGATCTTGTTGACTCCAAATAAGGATGTGTAGACCTTAGAAGGAAGATACACAGGCTGAGTCTGGCACTTGCCCTTCGGTGGTGGCCAAGTGCAGACTCATTGTTGGCTCTGGTATCCATGATTTGGCATGGGAGAATAGGGGATACTGAAGAGCGATTAGTCATTTCTAAGAAATAAGTATGTTTTGAGGAGCCATGCCTCCTGAGTAGGAGTCTTTCAAATGCTTATTTATTCTCCTCACCCGGGAGAATGACAATGGAACACACGGGGGCAGCCCACCCCAAGAAGCCAGCAGGTGGCTGGCTGACTACAGTAGCAATCACTGAACTGCTGGTAGACAGTAATCACGCTTGCTAGAAGCCTGTGCGCTGCCCTGCGGGAGAGCCAGAGTGAAGTGTTTAATGCACCTCTCCACTGATGTGAAAGGGGAGCAAATGGAGAGAGCCAGCTTCGAGGGCTCAATCAGCATTTGGCAGCTCTAACTACAGCTGCTCCAGGATGCTTCCACCATGCAGCTGCCTTGCACAGCTCTTCATATTCTCAGCAATGTGGCCTGTGACTTGGACAAACCATTTGTATCCTTAGTTGGTTCAAGCGATCACGGTTTGTTGGTAACAGGGCCTAGAGAGGTGGCTCAGTGGTTAAGAGCACTTGCTGCTTTTGCAGAGGATCTGGTTTGGTTCCTAGCACCCACATCCTGCAGCGCACCACTGCCAGTAACTCCAACTTCAGGGGGGTCTGATGCCCTATTCTGGACTCTACAGGCATCTGCACACATGTGGCCATGGAAATAGACATCTAGAGCAGTGATTCTCAACCTTCCCATGCTGTGACTCTTTAATACAGTTCCTCATGCGGTGGTGACCCCCAACCGTGAAGTTGTTTTTATTGATACTTCATAACTGGAATTTGCCCATTCTTATGAATCATAAAGTAAAAATTTGTTTTCTCGATGGCCTTAGGGTCACAACTTACAGGTCTTGAACCACTGATCTAGAATAGTCTATTCCTTTCTGGATGAAGCACACATTTTGCTGAAAGCTTGCTGAAGTGTCTGGTCTGGGCCACAGCATTAAAGGAGAGTGACTGGCTAGTGGATTGGCAGGAGAGATTTATACATTAATTCTGATAGCTACTAGGGACAGAGATAAATTTAAGATACTTTTAGGCAGTGGTTCTCAAACTGTGGGTTACGACCCCCTTGGGGGCCAGAGGACTCCCTTTCTCAGGAGTTGAATATCTGCTCTTCTGTATTAGGAAGGTTGATAACCATTGCTCTAAGGCTAGAGCGAGGGGTGATGGACATAATTCTACAGGACACAGTATTTAAGTGATCAGAAGTTGGTGTCTGTATGGGGGTAGGCCTTTTTAAAAATTTCAAGTTATATGAAAACTGTTATTTTTTTTATGGGAATGATTTAAGAACTTGTCTTTTATCTCTTAGCTTTTGTTCCCTCAAAGGAAGAACCTGAGCCAAAGGCAGACTTCAAATCATTTAAGATGTGATTTCAGAGAACTTGACAGAGGCTGTGAGAATTCAGCAAGGAGCTGAGGGAAAGGACGCACAAGCACGTGCTTCTGAGTTGGGCCAGTGCTGCAGCAGCTGCTGCTCATCTGAGAAGGACTTTCCAAGAAGCCCACGGAATGAATCTGAGAACTGTCTGTGGGGGAGGAGAGGCATTTGTCCATAGGCGTTCATCCCTTTCAGGCCACTGTGACCCCATAGTGCGTTGGCACACCAAGCAGCTTTCTGTAGGCCTCGGATGCTCCAGTGTCAGGGGATTTCTGGAAACGAAAATGGGGGGTGGGCACGTTGTTGTCTGGAGCTAGCTGATGGTTGCAGTCAGTGGAGTAAGGTGAAGCACCATCTGAAGTGGTGCAAGGGAGAGAGACACCTAATACTGCCCACCCATTGCCCTGCTGTTCAGTCTCCTCATGCTCTGGGAGACAATACAGGACATCATCCCAGGTGTCCTTCAGGCTAAAGGGTATGAGGACTACAAACCAGTCCCAGTTGATTGTCAACTTTGAGGCCTTACATTGTTTGCAAAAACAGCTCTAACAAGTGTCAGGAAGTGGTAGCTTCGGACACTGTGTTATATCAGGCTAGAAATTTGAAACCAAGGTGTGGGGAAGGGCCAGTGTCCAACTGAAACCTGGAGCAAAGAATTCTTCCTCAGAGATTCTAGATGTAATGACATGTGCATCTTGAAGGACACGTGTAGCCTAGGATAGCAGTACATGTAAACCAACACACAATTGTAAACTTTATGTATACTGAGATGTGTGTGTGTGTGTGTGTGTGTGTTTTGATAACTAGATTGTAAAGTTCTTAAACATGATCTTTGTAGATGATGGCATGGCTCAGAGAAGCCAGAAGGCTGGGCATCCCTGTAGAGGTCCACTGACTGTGGTTACAGTTCTAGCCACTGTTGTCAGCACAAGCATCTCTCCACATCCCTTCACATTATCTTCCCTCTGTGTCTGTCTCCAATTCCCCCTTTCCCCAAAGCACATCAGTTATTTTTGCTTTTCTTATGGTCTCAGTAAAATTTACATTCATGTATTCTTTGTGAGTGTGTACATACACATATTAATTCATGTATTCTTCTCTCTCTCTCTGTCTCTCTCTCTGTCTCTGTCTCTCTCTCTGTCTCTGTCTGTCTCTGTCTCTGTCTCTCTCTGTCTCTCTCTCTGTCTCTCTCTCTGTCTCTCTCTCTCTCTCTCTCTCTCTCTCTGTCTCTCTCTCTCTCTCTCTCTCTGTGTGTGTGTGTGTGTGTGTGTGTTTGTGTGTATGCCCCAATGCATGTGTGGAAGTCAGAGGACAACTTTCAGGCTTTGGTTCTCTCCTTCCACTATGTGGATTCTGGAGATTGAACTTGTCAGGTTTGCTAGCAGGCATCCTTACCTGCTGCGCTATCTCACCGGTCCCTAACATCTCATCATACCTTGACTATGTCCACATTACCTCCTGTAAAGGGCTCAGAGTTGAGGCCTCGGTTCAGCCTCTTTTGTGTGTTGTGTTCAGAGTGTAACAACTGTCCTGCAAACAGAAGATGTTCTCCACTATGGGTGCTGTTCGGATAAACAGCAGCTGTCCAGTGAGGCCCTGCAATGAATATTAATATGCCTGCTGCAGTGGCTTATGTCTGTAATCCCAACACTATGAAGGCAAAGAAGGGGGATCAGGAGTTCAAGGTCATCCCAGGCTATAATAAGCTATATGATAACCTGTCTCAAAAAACTAAATCATCACTAGCACAGCAAAAGCAAACCAACTTATTGAGTACCTATTATGTATAAGCTCTGTTGAAAGACCTTGAGGACTCCTCAATGGCGCAAAATGCTCCTGCCTTGTGGGGCTAGCCTTCTTATGGAACATAAGTTTCAGAAGGATTTGCTCCTGGCTTAGGAACTAAGTGGGGATGTGCTCTCCGTGCTAACACAGCTGCTACCCTGAGCATCTGGGTTCCCAGTTAGGCCAGTGTTGAAGTGCTCAGCTTGGGGAGAGTGCTACAGTGCTCGGTGATTTCAGAGCTGGGCTGGACCGAGGGTGTGTGATGGTTAAGGACCCGTATCTGTGCCTTGATGGCGTGACCTGTATACATGGACAGCCCTGCACTTGGCTTCCATTTTCTTTTAGGGGAACAGAGTGTATTTATAGGTTTCTGCTTAAAAATCATCCCAGGCCATTGAATGTTATCTTTGTAATTTTTTTCTTCATCCCTTGAGAATATAGCTCTATCCTCTCTCCTAGGGAAAAAGATGTATCCATAGATGGGCCTTTGTGTAGCATCTTCGAGTAGAGGAAGGGCTAGCTCCTGGACTCTGAATGAAGCAAGCGATCCTGGTGCTTTCCAGGAGTTGCAATCGCTAGAGACAGTTCAATGTACACGTCTGCTCCCACCTGCTTTTAATCCATAAAAATTCATCAAACAGGATAAGGAAGAAAAATATGCCTGTGGATGTTTTTAAACTCCTTTTAAATGGATATGCTTTCAATAGAAATTTATTGGTGTGTAATTAATAAAGTATTACTGATTTCTAAATTACACTTTGCCAAACAATGGAAATTTCCTAAATAACTGGCAGGTAATAAAAAAAAATTCAGTCACTGACAGCTTGTCACAGTTGAATCTAAAACCTAGGGGCAAAATACATATATTCTATGTAGTTTCCATTTCTAGACCCTGAATTTCTAAATTCTTCCTTATAAAAATTTAAATTTCTTTTCTTTTTGAAAGAGGAGGCCTCTAATTATTGATTTCCTTACTTTATAATCTCTTAACAAATTTGATATTCACGCTGTAGGTAATTAATAAAGTAGCCCCATTGATGGCCAATATGTGCAATTAATTTAAGAGCATTTAAAGGATTGGCTCTTAGAGTGAGGAACACATCCAAGGCCTTAATGTCTTCTTCATAGGAGGTAGGTGAGAAATACTTACAGAATGAAGTTCAGGCTCCATAACACGTTTAACAGCTTTTAAAAAAGAAATAGGGACTGCTTTTGTGGCCACAGTAATTACTTACATATCACATGATGAAAAACTAAAGTTAGTGTCTATCAAGCAAAGGTGTGCTTTGGTGTGTTAGAATCACCGAAACTCCTCAGCTGATGGGAAAGAAATACAGCATGAACATTCATCAAAGCATTGTTCTGTTGGGAGAGAACCAGTCACACCAGCTCCTCCTTGGGAGCTGCACATGGACACACAGCATCAGCATCCACTGTGATGATTTGGTGGGATCTCTGTGGGTTCAGATGAAGTCGCAGGCCAGATGGGTGCCAGGCTCCTCAGCTGTGGTATGTAGGACATCCAGTGAGGTTGTGGTTTATGAGCTAGTGACTTGAAATGGACCCTTCTTCCTCACTTACAGTCGGGAGCTTCCCATTTTTCCATTGGAGCCAACACTGTTGGGGAAATCAGAGGCTCCACCGTCCTGATTTCTCCTTTAGGCTGATCTGACCAAAGTTGTTCCAGTTTTCACTCATTTGAACAAGATGGAGATCTTGCCATGAGGAAGGACTATTCTTACCTTAGTCATTCACTAAGTGGCATTATTCAGTGCTTGGTGATATATTTGAACCAAAACATATCGCACCATGTGACAAGGGTCCTCACGTCAACATTCTGTTGGACTGGAAGCAGAATCAACACATTAGTCATTTTGATACGTTTAAGTTGGCTTTCTCCAGAATTCCAGGGTCCAAAATCAGCGGGAGGCAGGACGTAGTTTAACACCCCGATCGGCCATGAGGATCCAGAAGAGTCAGGGGAGGCTGAGCGAATGGAGTGAGACAGCAAGATTTGATGCAAGTAGGATACTTAACATTTCTTGTTTTCTAGTCGTTTTAGTGAGATTCTCAGATATGTGTTTTGCATAGAAATTTATAAATTGTCCAAAATTAAACTTTCTACAATTATTGTCCTCTTGAGCCCTGAACCTGGGCTGTTGTAATTTAAAAATTGTTTTTATGGAGAAATCCCATAAGTCAAGGTTTTCACACACGTCAGGTTGTCATCAGTGTGTTCACACACGTCAGGTTGTCATCAGTGTGTTCACACATGTCAGGTTGTCATCAGTGTGTTCACACATGTCAGGTTCACATCAGTGTGGCACACAAGGTTACCTACATCCAGACTCTTGTTCTTGTTTTTCTTCAGATTTAAAAGTGCATTGTTTGTTCCTTAGGTCAGCCAACTGGCACATGACCAACCCTAGCCTTGTCAGGTCTTGTCTAATAAAGTATTTCCGGACATCGGGATACCTGTTCATTTGTGTATCATCTACAGTTGCCTTCACAGTTCTCCATCCGAGCTGGCCAACAGCTCGTGGTTAGAGCCAACAAGCCCAGGACATGTTCTACAGAAAGCATTCGCCATCTTGGTGGTGCAGGCCTATAAGCCCTGGGGGCACTGAAGCAAGAGGGTTACTGTGAGTTTAGGACCAGATACAGAGCAAGACTTTCTGATAAGATGCTCTTCTGGTAAACTTTCAGCATTAACAAAGCCCATCTTGGAGTTGAGTGGTGGCGTACGCCTTTAATCCCTGCCCTCAGGAGGTAGAGGCAGGCCGATTTCTGAGTTTGAGGCCAGCTTGATCTACAGAGTGAGTTCCAGGACAGCCAGAGATACACAGAGAAACCCTGTCTCGAAAAACAAAAACGAAACGAAACAAAACCAAAAAACCCCGCATGTTGGGGCTGGAGAGGTGGCTCAGTGGTCAGAGCACTGGCTGCCGTTCGAGAAAACTTGGGTTGGATTCTTAGCATCCGTGTGGTGGCTCAGAACTGTCTGTCACTCCAGTTCTAGGTGATCTCAGGCCCTCTCTGACCTCTTTGGATACCATACCCATACATGATGCACAGACAAACATGCAGGCAAAACATTCTACCACTGCTACTACTGTAACTCATAGATTAATTTTTTTTTTTTTTTAAAAAAAGGAAACACTTCACACCTAAAGAACAGCTGTGCCCACTTCCATTTACTAAGACAGATACCGTGAAGTAGCCGATTGCCTTTCTGTGCATTGGTTTGCCAGGAGGTTCTGAGCTCCCTTGCAAGTGCTCAAGGGAGTGACCAGCTCAGGTCGGCTTCCTAAGGGATGAACTTCCTTTTCTTGACAAAAGGTGCACACTTTCCCGTCTAAGAAATCCTACCCTCTGCACTACCACTTAGCAACCTTGCACTAACTTACTTCATTAAACCCTGCACATTTGGTTTGTACACTTGTGACTTGCCTGACATGACACGGGCACACAGCCATGGCCACTCTGTCATCTAGACAGAGTAGATTCATGCCTCTACAAAAATCTCCTCCTTCCCCCACCCCCAACCCCAATCCCAGGCAATCACCAAATGCCCAGCTATTTTTAATTTCCTTGTATGTGGGTGTTTGTTACCCAGTGTGTTTCTTTATTATTTTGAGACAGAGTCTCTCTGTAGCTCTGGCAGACCTGCAGCTTCCTGGCCTTGAACTTACGGCGATCCTTCTGCTTCTGTTTGCTTGCTTGAGCCAGGTTCTCCTGTAGCTTGGGCTGGTATCAAACTCCCTAGGTAGTGGATGACCTTTAACTCCTGATTCTCCTATTTACACCTCCCAAATGCTGGAATTTCAGGTTTATAGCACCAGCTTTGGCTGTTAAGTAGTGGTTTAAATAACTTCTTGAAAGTCAACGGGATATGCATGCATGACTAATGACTGCAGGGCACAGCCAGTACACAAACAAGATTCATTTCTTTTGTATAGACTCTTGTGCAGATTTTCAGATCTTCACAGGAGAATCTGAGGCATAACTTATGGAGAGAGCATTTTGTGAATGTTGTATTAGTGGAGAACCCAATGCGCAGACCTGCTGCTGGCGAAAGTCTGCTGAAGATCCCCATTTGACTCTTCCAATAACCCGTCAAGGGTGTGCTTTCTTAATATTCCCACTTTGCAGATGAGGAAACAGGAGCTCACAGAAGCAGAGTGTATCAGTTTACTCGCGCTGCTATAACAGAGTTCTGTAAACTGGGTGGACATTTACTGCCTTGTGGTTCAGGATGCCAGAGATGAGGAGAACAGAGAGCCTGTTTGCTGAGACAGATCATGGGGCTTCTGATCTCATAAGTGGCTGAAGTGATGGATTCGTGCCATGATGGTTTGTGGAGAAGGTGAACAACAGGAGGTGGGACTCTGCTAGAGGAAGCAGCTCACTGTGTGCAGGCTCCTGGGACTTCATCTTGCCTTGCCCCTATCTATATTTTGCTTCTCCCCCCCGTACCCCCCTACTTCTGCTTGTTGTTTGCCATGATGGACCATGACCTTTGTGGTTACAGTAGTGACGAAACTGACCATGTTTTCCAACTTGAGAAATTCGTTGCTTTCAGAGCAAGGCATGATGGTGCCTGCATGTAATTCTAGCATATGGCAAGCTGAGACAGGAGGGTCAGGAATTAAGGGCATCCTGGGCTACATAAAACCCTGACTCAAAGTTAAAAAAAAAAGCAAAGAGGTTTGCTTATGCATTTATTACATTTCCCTTTCCATGTCTGTTTTAATGTGCCAAAGAAAATCAAGTGTACTTTGCTGTAACAAAGACTCTAAAATGCTGTGTGCTTGCAGGGCAGTCTAAATACCATTGCATGTTTGAGCTAAATAAGAGGGAATGCTAGTTGAGCATGCTTCCCTCAAGCTGTTTAATCTGTGATGGAAAATCTCACCCAGAATCTTCTGGAATGACCTCCTGTTTGCCTCTGTTCCAGCTGTTCGGAGCCATCATACCTCCTGGCTTTGAACCAAGTTCCCTGCAAACTGGAATCTTCTGTCAGGGCTCTAAAGCCTCCACCAGCTCAGAGCACACTCCTCCTTTCCAAATGGAAGTTGAGTCTAATCTCCCATCGTCCCCCTTACTGATGTTGGAAACTTCTATCCAGACTTCTTGGACCAGAGGCAGCAGCCGGATGAGGGGAGCCAAGCAAAAGTGTACAGCTGGCTGAGCTTCAAGAATCAGGCAAAATCAGCCTCAGCTAGAAGGTGCTATGTGCATCCCTGAAGTTCATAGCAAGCAGGTGCCTGATCACAGCTAGCGGTTAGCTCGACAGGCTCCTGAGGAGTACAGACTTTAAAGCTGCTGGCTTTCACTAGCATCTGGTGTTGGTTGTCTAAAGCAAGATGTTATCAAACTCAACACTCCTTTTCTCCTTCCCCTCCCAAGTCAGTATGGTTTTTATACAAGCAGCTCTCAGCGAGCCTAAAAAGTGATGGTGTGTGCTCTGTAGGGACCCAGGTACTCTATTCACCAGGTGTGTTCTATCAGAAAGGTGTGCTGGGAGTGGGGGAGGTGGCTCAGTTGTGAGAGTGCTTGAAGCACAGGTGTAAAGGCCTGGAATCAGGCCCCTAGAACCCATGGAAAAATCTGGGCATTCTGGTGCATGTCTACAAACTTATCACTGGGGAGGTAGAGACAAACCGATTCCTTGAGCATAGAGCTCAAGCCTGCCACTGTGTTCTGAAAGAGACCCTGTTTCAGAATTAATAGTGGAGCATGATTGAGGAAGATATTTGACATCAACCTCTGGCCTTTATGTGTGTGTGCACACATACAGACACACACATACACACACACACACACACACACACACACACACACACACACACACACACACGGTGTGCCACATCTAGTAATCTTGTGCTTTCCTTTGTGTGTCTCTGTGGAAACAGTGATGTAGACCTTTGTCTAGTTCTAAAAGCTACAGCTATGGCTCCCTTCCATTCCACATCAGGGTGGGTGTGATCATTGGAAGAAAACTGGGGAATGGGTGGTAGAAAAGTAGGGTTTTTTTTTTATGTTTTAAGTTGAATTCAGATTCTGTCAACATTTATGTTTGATAACAACAGAACAAAATAGCAAAGACACCCAGCCAAGCCATCAGATTTTACCAAACTTCAAAAGTAATTATGTTAAAGATATTATCTGATCTATTATGTAGATTATTAGAGATACTTTCTGAAAACTGATTCCAAGAACAGGATTATCTTTTAGTTAAGGCTTTTCTTGGCATCACATTTGATTTTTTTTATACTTAGCCTTTTATATTATGTTTTGAGCAAATTTTTTGTTCTTAGTCATTAATGTATCTCCATCAACCACAGGAAGTTGCTCAGTCACCAATTTCATTCAGAGTTATAGAACACATTGATTTTTGAGTACAGTCACAGAGGGCTAAAAACACACATAGTGTAACGCTGTGTGTCTGTCCTGAAAGACTGAACTTAATCCCTACTTTCATGAAGTGTTGGTTAGGAGTGTTGGTGAATGAGTAAGAAGTATACCTTGGCTGGGCTTGATGACTTGCACACACACCTTTAATCCCAGCACTGAGTAGGCGGAAGTAGGGAGTTCCCAGTGATTCTGAGGCCAGCCTGGTCTATAGAATCACATCCAGGTCACCTGGGACTGCGTGAGACCCTGTTGACAGGAAAAAAAAAAAAAAAAAAGCGAATTTGGACACTTTAAAGGCGAACTACATAAAAGTGCTGAGTCATGTCAGTTTTGTGTGGTGCACCCATGGAGCAGGAAGAATTTAATTTTCTCAAGAGCGTCAGTGATGCACCAAGGTCTCTGACATTTCTTAAGAAAGTGCTTGTCTAGTTGGGTGGTACAAACCCACAGGCGGATACAGGGCAGTAGGAGCCACCAGCTTCCCATGTGGAAGGCTCCCAGTGATGTCAGAATTCTTCCTCCCCATCTTTTTACTCTTTTTACCTCCTCTCTTCTTTTCCTCTTCCTCCTGTTCATCATTAAGTGCTTCGGTCTTACCCATTTCTTCATGGACAGGTGTAGGGAGGCATGTTGGGAGTGGTCATTGAGGAAATCCTCAGTGAGACATCAGAATCAGCTCCCTTTCCCCCATGGCAGAAGGGGAGGTGGAAGGAGTGCAAGAGCCAGAGGATGGTGGGGAGGGAGGGCTGCAAAAGGCTGTCCCCTAAGGCACAGTCCTATCCCTGCACAGACACTGCAGGTTCAGTCCAGCCAAACCCGAGTGGAGACTCAGCTGGGTTTGCCTCTGCTCTTGAAGCATGTGGAAGTGACTCCTTCAACGTACAGAATGCTAAGCCTCTGGGTAAACCCTTCTACTTCAGCGAACCAGAAGCACTATGCCAAGGGTCTAGAAGTGCAAATGTGTGTGTGCACATGAGTGTGTGGATGTGAGTGTTTGTAAGAGTGCTTGCGTGAGTGTGTGTGTGTGTGTGCTTGTGTGTGGATGCTGAAGAAGCTTGAGCTGAAAAGATCATAATAAACTCCTGTGCACTGTGCATGAGACCCTGGATCCATGAGATCCCCACTCTGCTCAATGCCTGTGAACTAAAGAAAGCTGTCTTACTCAGGCACGGTGTTCTCAGCATCTAAAAGGAAGGCTTTAAGACATTTTTCATCAGGAGACCCTTGTTCTCTTTCATTTTTGTCCTGTGTCTAATTAATTGTCCTAGGGCTCTGGAGCGTGTTTATTATTGTGCCACGTGTGTCCTTTGCTTAAAGAGGCACAGACAACAAGCCACTGTGGAGTTCCTGTTATGTTTGTGGAGCAGGAAGCAAGTAGTGGCTACACAAACCTGGTTCAATCAGGATGTCCCTTTAATGTTCTGATTCAAAAGCCCTTTAGGGATTAAAGGGAAAAAAATGTGAGCTCGTCCCGGGAACTCAGTGTTGAGATTTCACATTGGCTGTTGGAAGCAGGAAAGGGGCTACATTCAGTTTGAAAAGCCATTAACCATTCTTGGAAGAAGGTGCAGAGGGACTTTATTTTCTGTGGCCTTGCTTTCGCCCCTTGTAGATGTCACACAGAGACCTGTTTATGAAGTCAGTTGTGAAGTGGTGTTAACTCTGTGCTCTGAGACGAGATGTTAAAGAGTAGAGACCGTGACCGCTGGGGGTAGATTCCGCCAAGCCAGCGTGTTGGTGCGACCGGGTAGCTGAAGGGTCCTTCTGCTCTGGTGACACAGAAGTGAGAGAAGCTTGAAACATCATAGGCATTGAAGCGTGAGCCATAGGAACCACTCTTCCTTGAGAAGGGCAGCTGCTGAAGCTACTGATGCTAAGCTGTGAAAGTGCCAAAGCACATCTGCGTGTAGTGGTGGCCACAGCTCGTGACATGCACAGATAGGGTTACATCACATTCTGTTCATTGCTTGTCTCTGTATGAAGTGGTGATGCCATTTCTAGGTTTCCTTGAAGAACTTCTTAGAATCCCTGAATTGTATAAAGCACCCGGCATGATGCTCAGCAGCTAGGAACTCTCCCAGGTCCTCCTCCTTACCTGGATGTTTCCATTGTCTACACGCCAGACAGCTAAAAACATCCTTGAAGTTTGGATTGGTTCCTCTCGCTCTTATCTGCCTTGATTGCTCTGTATTAAAATTCATAAAGACCCATAAATTAACAATTAGATGTCATTCAGTTGGTTATTTTTAGTTTCTTACTATAACAGGCATACATACATGTGTTAAAAATTGAAATGGCACTGTGTTGTAACATGTACGGTAAGTCTTCCTTGCTTCCCAAACAATTGCTCTCTCTCAGAATAATCACTGTCAGAGAGTGCAGCTTACACACGCGCCTTCCTCATTTATGTTCCATTTTACAGACCATGCTATGCTTAAGCTTTGTGTGTGTGATAGCTGCGTGTTGAACTCGAAGCCTTGTGTATTTTAGGCAAGCGTTCTACCACTGACCTATATTCACAGCCTAGCCCAGCCTCATTGTTTTGCCCCCAGTGTTGGGGATTGAAGGTAGAAATTTATGCATACTAGGCAAGTGTTCTACTGAACTGTGACCCTTGCTGTCCTGGTTAGGTTTTAACGCCAACTCAGCACGATCCAGGGTCTCCTGGGAAAAGAGAAGCTCAGTTGAAAGAATTGCCTTGATCAGATTAGCGTGTGGCCACGTCTGTGAGAGGTTACCTTGGTTAATGATTGATGTAGTATGGTCCAACCCACTGTGTGTACCATCTCTAGGCAGGTGGGTCTGGGCTGTATAAGAAAGGAAGCTGAGGAAACCACAGAATAAGGCAACAGGTAGTATTCTTCAGTACTCTGTGGTGTATGCCCATGTGTATTGTGTGTGGGAGTGTTTGCCCGTGTGCGCGCATAAAGGCCTGTTGGGTATCTCTCCATCACTCTCTCCCACACTCTGAGGAAGGAGTCTCTCTCTAAACCTAAAGATGGAGCTAAGCTGTTTGCCAGTAAGCCACCCCATCTCTGCCTCTAACAGTACTGGAGTTAAAGGACGAAGGCATGATCACCCAGCCCTTTGCTGAACCCGAACTCAGATTCTCAGGCCTGAACACGGAGTGTTCTTAACCACTGAGCCACCTCTCCAGCCCCATTGTGCTTAAGCGCAGCACAGTGTATTTTAATCTCTGCATGCCATGTGGCTGATTCAGCCTAACTGATGGACAATGTGGCATCAAATGTTTCTCCCATAGTATTTATGCATATGTACCAGTGTGTTTGTAGGCTAAATGTCTAGTCGTGGAGGATCTGGGCCACAAGAGCGTGGCCACTTAACACTTGATATGTCCAGTTGCCCTCAGAGATTTTGAGTCAGTTTATGTCCCCCTTTCCCTTCATACGTGAGGTTGTCTGGTTCCTCCCCACTCCCCACACACCCTGACAGCTCAGGTGCTACTCAACATACTTGCAATTACAGAATGTGTCTTCATTGGGCCTGTCGAGGAATGTACTAATTGTGATCTCCGGGCACTCTTCTCGCTGTGATTTCTAACCAGGACTGTCACTAGCTGGTCAGATGAGAATGTCCTCACCCGGTACAGTGGCATCACTCGTAGCCAGCCTGAGGTCAGTTTTGCCTCTTGAGAGATACTCACACAGTCACTTGCAATTTATTATCTAGCTCTGCAAAAACATTCTGGTGTTGTGTTGCCCAAATCATAGAGATACAGCTTGGGGATGGTGAAGAAAAGATTCCCAGTGAACCAACTCATTTCCCACCTCAGAGTTTTCATCTCTTGAACGAGTATTTTTCCTTTGGTATGTTAGGGTATGAAGGGTGCTGAGAAAGCATTGTACTCTGTAAGGTTCTTCTCATTGGCTGTATTTGATGTTTCATTTTCAAAGCAAGGCTGGTCTTGACTAGCTTTCTCCAGAGAGATCACATGTTTTGTAATTTCTTAAGAGTTGGCAGTTGTGAATTCTGTTTAGTGAGTGACATGCAACTCTTTGCAACTCAGAGGTATGTAATTGAAACAATATGGATGGGAAGCAAGATCCTGCAAGGAGTTATGCAGGGAGTTAGAGCAACTGCAGAATCAGCGAAGCGGGTTATCAGTGCCTCTTGGCTTTGTTCTCATCACTGGGATGGCTGTGTATTCCAGAACTTCTTCTGGAGTGCCTCAGGAGAACTGAGTTTCAGGGTCTCAGTCAATGCCATGTCTTTTAAATTCCATTTACATCAGTCAGACATGTTTGGAAAATGTGATCCTTGTAGATTTAAGAGGGTGTATGGGAAACTCACAGCCTTAAAACTACCAGGTTTTGTTGTTTGTTTCATTATTTCATAGTGTTGGGGCTTGAACTCAGGGCCTCACACATGCAAGCAGTCTGCTGCTGAGTAGCCCTCCTGGCACACACTAGTGGTCTATTCACATAGAGACGGCTTAGCAAATGAAAGTGCTCTACATGAAAGGGTGATAACCTGAGTTTGCATTCCAAGAACCCACATGAAAGCTGGGCAGTTCTGAGCATCCTTCATTCCAGTACTCCCACGATAAGACGGGAGGCAGAAAACAGGAGGACTCCTGCAAGCTCTTGGGTCAGCTATCAGCTAGCCTGATGTACACAGTGATTGGTAGAGACCCTGCCCATGAATAGACCTGAGGCTATCCTGGGGACTACACATGCTGTACTGTGTGTGTGCACACTCACCCACTCACGTCCAAAACCAAACGACAGCTCCTCAACTCTGAATCGTCTAACGTCACCTGAAATGCTAGGCTTATCTTCTTGTTCTGCACATGGTGAAGGCGGATGGGGGGCAGATTCTCTGACTTGTTGCTTGGCTCCTAAAGTCTGCACCAATGGTCCATTCTTGGTGCGTGGGGGTGTACCTTGGGTAGTGCACCGCCATTTTTGGGTCCTTTTATTGGCATACAGTTGCAAGTAGTGTTTGTCTCCAGTGTTTCACAATTATAAATTAATAATAACAGCCCTTTAGAAATTACCAGTGTCGTAAGTCCCAACTCCTTTGGGCATCTTAATAAAAATGATAATTAAAACCATAATTTACAGTAAATGGGGACACGGCCCAAGCACATCCACGATATGGAAGAAATTAAAAATCTCCAACCAGAAAGAATATTCCTGGCACTGTGGAAGCATCTTCCTTGTTCTTTGAGCCTATGTCCACGGTATCTTGTCAGGGCTTGTTGGTTCTACCTTCTCACCATGGAGTCTTTTGTGCCTGTGGAATCTGTGGGCAGCTCTGTGCTCGTCGGTGTGGCCACCTGCTCTGAGCACAGATCCATCACTCTGTGTGTTTCCTGCAAACAAGTGGCTAGGCTCACCCATGCTGCTGGGGGACCACCATTACCTTCTGGATGCCCACTCAAGCCCAGGTTTAGACAGTCGCTATGCTTTGTAGATTTCTCCAAGTGTTTTTCTAATTTACATATCTAGCCACTTGGCATCAGAGGGTTCTTTGTCCCCACCTGGCTGAGCACAGCGCTTCCCTGTCTTTACGATTCCTTCATCTTCAAGACCACTGGAGGGGCTTTAATTGGATAAACAACAACAACAGCAGCAACAGTAACTCACAGAGTTTTTCCTCAACATCCTCCTGTCCATTGGTGTGCATGGCTCAGTCTCCATTCCTGTCACTACATTTCTTCTGTGAGGCCAAGCCTGGTCTTTTGTCATTCCTGGTACCTTTTTGTGCTCTCTTATCTCCTTCAATCCTGATGTAGTTCTTCGCCCCTGGTTCCTGCTGCCACAGTGACACATTCTGATGCATTCTACATCCTGTCAAGTTGACAATCAATAATCGCCATCACAGATGGCTAGGTATCCTGTGCATGCCTGTAATCCTAGCTCTTAAGAGCCTGAGGCAGGAGGATCATGAGTTAGAGCCCAGCCTTTGCTCATAACAAGAACTTGACTCAACAACAACAATAGCAACAACAACAGAAGATCTGGATGAGCCATCCATCCATCCGAGCATGTGGTTCCTGGGAAATGCCAACACCGTGGCGGTTCTCTGTGGCTGACCCGAGATGCAGCTAATTCAATTAGGAAGAAAAGGACTAACTTGGGAGGCACTGAGAGAGGAAGATAGAAATAGTGGGGTGGAGGTGTTAGTGGGGTGGGGATGGAGGAAAAGGAGGACCAAGAGGATGGAAAGTGTGGATGAAGACAGTGAGGCAAATAGAACTCTTTGTGTATTTGGTTTGTTCTGTAATTAGCCATTGTAATTTCTATCCCTGAGAACGAAAACTAATATAAGGTAAGGGAGCATTTAATTTTGGCAGTACATTTTCTATCTTAGCTGTTTGTATTTAAAACTGAGGACCTGAAACCATGAGGTGTTAATTCCTCAGGGTTGCTTAGCTCTTCTGACCGGATCTCCTATTGTAGATGCTAGGAAACCTTGCTGCCCGTTGTTTAAAAATGCCTTCTGTTATTTATTCTCTTCATTTTATTAGCGTTAAATATTCTCCCGCACCCACTGGCTATCTCCTCATGGTTAAGCTGCTGCAATTTAAACATTGTCATGAAGTTAATTTTTTATAAGATGAATCAGGTTATTAAATTTAGTAAACCATTGCCTTCATTATTTTGCACCAACTTTGGCACCATGCAGGATTGGCTTAGCACTACTACATTTAGCTAATTAAGCTGGCCATCAGCCGCAGTGTTACGAGCATGAGGGATGCTGTCCTCATGGGCTTTATTCAGGACTTAGCAGTAGGTAATGTTATTAAACTTTTTTTTTTTTAATTTATAAAACTCCATACTCTGGAGATGTGGTTTGCTATAAATGTGTTATTGTCCTTGCTGTTAAACCATCATCTTTTGAAATATCCCCTGCTTTGTTTTCGCTCCAAAGGCAGTTGTAAAGGATTAGAAAATGGACTTGTCGCAGTAGCTTTGACAAGTTGACTAGCCGTGTGCATAGCTCTGTTTAGATAAAGGGAGGCACGAGGTTCAGAGAATAACTTCACAAGTCACAGAGACAGATGGCTTAGCCATAGCTCTAGTCAGGACTTATCTGAGGTAGAGAAGGCACACACTCGCCCCTGCAGCCTATTGCTGACGTCACGCCAGATGGCACAGCTTTCAATAATACAGGCTCCTATGCAGTAGGTCATTTTGTCAAGTGAGATAGTATAACCTAGGAAAATAAAAAGTGACAAAGGAGGTTCTGTTTCCTGTTTCCCTGCAGATTTCCAGGCGGTGTCATTTCAAACGTAGTGAGCAGTATTCTGACAGGATTTTAATATTTAGTCTTTACTTATTAAAAAGCAAGTTACCGAATTATTATGGTTGCTGTCTAAGAGAAGGTGGAGTATTTCAGAGCTCCACAGTATTGTGGCTCATTAGCAAGCTGCATGACCCATCCATTCCTTAGTGACTGCTTCTGGGATGCAGAGATGACCAGGCACAGGGACAACTGTTTACTGATAATCTGCAGAGCTGAATACAGCCTTAGCACCTGCCTGGCCTTGCATCACGTTGCTTTCTTTTCCACCCAAAAATAATACAGTTGCTTTAGGGTGCCACACACCCTAAATCCCAATGCTTAGGAAGTAGATTCCGGAATACTGGAGTTTGAGGGCAGCCTGGGCTACATAGTGAGTTTCAAGCCATCCTAGGATATATAGCAAGAACTTGTCTCAAACTAAACAAAATGGTTTTCAGGGATTGCCTGGGAACTGTGCTTGCCATATCCTTCAATTTATATTTTAATATCATTTGATTGAAATATGACTAAAATATTTCTGTGGTGGTGGTACATACCTTTAGTCCTCAGCACTCAGGAGACAGAGCAGGCCTCTGTGAGTCTGAGGCCAGCCTGGTCTACAGAGCAAGGTCCAGGATAGCCAGGGCTATACAGAGAAACCCCATCTTGAACTCCCCCCACTCCCCGTCTGGTCATTGAATTGACATGAGAATTTAGGAGGGATCCAGGTTTTGCCATTTTCCCAGGTAAGAGATGAAAGTGCTATTGGCCCACTGGCACTGCCTTTGTGCAGATAACAGTGTTGCATCTGCCTTAGCTTCTAAAATGTGGCATTTTGGAGGCTGGGGCGATGGCTCAGTGGGTAGAGGTGCCTGTTCTGAAAACCAGTGTTCAGCCTTAGAATTAAAGCTCCCTGGAGTCCACAGTGGAAGGAAAGAACTGACTTCTGAAATTTGTCCTCTGATGCCCATATACATCCATGTGCGCCCCTCCACGCACATCCATGCAACAATAATAAAAAAAATAAAACATTTCTCTGATGTCTACATACATGTATGTATGTGCATATAAATGCATCCATGGAATAGTAATAGAACAAGCTTTAAAGAAGGAACTGTGGATTTACTTGAATTTCCTGTAACTTTGAAAAAATGAGGAATCAGGCCTAGAGAGATGGCTTGGGTGGTTAAGAGAGCTTCCTGCTTTTCAGGGGACTATGGTCCAGTGCCTAGAACCCATGGTGGGTGGTCTAAAGCCACAGATAACTCCAGATTCATGGGATCGGATGGCTACTGTGTGCCTCACATACATGTACCATGTCCATGCACAAATGTAATGCACATATACATTAATACAAAATGTATCTATAAAATAGATATCATTTTGCTATTCAGAGCACTGGCTGGTTTTTCAACTCTAGAATGAGATTTATTCTTCCTCTCTCTCATCCTGTGCTTCTCCATCCCCAATTTTTGGTTTTGTTTTGTTTTTTAGATGGTTTTGACATGTGGATTCAATATCTTTACATATATAGTCTCTTTCAGTTTTCCTGTTTATCCTTACAACATTTTTTTTTTCAGAAGTCTTTCCATTGGAGTTTACCTTTTTAAACCTTTTACACTTATCATCCTAAAGTAGTTGAACATTTCACAAACTCATTTTAGGGTTTGTGGGTATGTAGTCCTCTTACTATTTTTATTTTGTTATAATATTTTAAAATTTAGGAGAATACTATACAGGAACTGAACATGCCTCTGTGTGTGATTGGATGTTTGGAGAGGACTCTCCATGAAACCACCATTGCAACTTACAAAGGCTTTATTTCTATTTTAAAGATGTATTTATTTTTATTTTATGCATAAAAGTATCTTGCATACACACACACACACACACACACACACACACATGCATGTACATTGTGTGTGCCCAGTGCCCATGGAGATCAATAGAAGGTATTGGGTCCCTTGGAACTGAAGTTACAGATAGTTGTGAGCTGCCATGTGGGTTCTGGGCACTGAACCTGAGTCCCTGTAAGGGCAGCCAGTGCTCTCAACCCCTGTTTATATACTTTTGCATTATGTTTATTAGTGTGAGAGTGTGGATGTGTGCACATGAGTACTGTTGCACATAAAGGCTAGAAGAAGACGTTAGATCCCCTGGGTCTAGAGTTACGCAAGTCTGTAAGCCTACAGAGGTGCTTGCTGGGAGCTGAACTTAGTCTTTTGGGAGAGCAGCAAGTGCTGTTCACCGCTCTCTCTAGCTCTCCTTTCCTGGAGATCATAATGCTTTCAGCCACTATTTCTGATACCAGTGAGAACAGTCGCTTGTACATTTGCTTCTGTTCTTCTCTCTTCTGGCCTTTGGTAACATCTGGTTCTCTTGTGTGTCTTACTATTTTAGGCTCTCATTCCTGAGATTTTACATGAGAATATGAAATAGTTGGAGGGATAATTGAGGCTCTGGATGGCAGGTTCCTTCCTCTAGAGAGCTTATCATTATCCCTTGCTTTGTAGTTAGATAGGAACAGGCCACTTTAATCCATTCAGAAACTGAAATGCCTGAGGCTGAGCTTCCTGAAAGGCAGGCCTGACTCTAGTTGTCCTGTGAGACAGTAGCCCTGCCATATTTACCAGGACCCTTCCTTTCCAACCCTGGGCTTACATTTATATCTTTCTCTGCCTATAAGGCACAAGCTTAGTCAGTCTTCTGTCTCTCTTCTACTACTGTAGAGCTGAAAAAAGGACTTGAGTGACATCCTATAGTCTTGCTATGTACTGCCCCACCTTCCCAAACCTTGGCCTTCCAAGTTCTCATTTATACCATACTTCTATGATATTTTCAAAGAAGGATGTGTATGCATACCTGTGCATGTGCATGCATAGGCATGTGCTTCCACATAGGTACATGCCTACACATACTACACACACACTCACACACACACACATTCAGAATACGTTCTAGCTATTGTCAGCAGGAAGGTAAGAAGGAGGGCCTAGGATACACAGATTGCCACAATTGCTGGATTTGTAAGTTCTGGAAACACACATCAGAGAGTAGAATATGGGGGCCTCTCATTAAACAAAGGGTCTAGTCAGGGTTGGTAGCGAAGCAACTGGCTGTGGCCTGAACTCTCTGGGACTGGGCCTTCATCTTTGAAATAGCTGTCTTTGTTGGGACAGCTTGCTCACATCTTGCTGTTGGCCTTCTCTCTCAGCAGGACTCTGCTGTGCACCTAAAGTAAGACAGTTTCTGTATCATATCATTAAAGCCACTAGCACTCACTGCACAGCCTCACCCACTGAAAATATCTCCTGGCCTGTCCCTGTCCCCTGGGGCACAGAATCACCTTTGGTTTGAGAACCACTCAGTCTTGTCAGTGCTGTACATTGACATGTCCCTTTATGACTCACACATTAACACGAGCATTGTTTCTAATGTGGATTTTTTTCTTTTAACCACAGGGTTCGAAACCGCCAAGTCCTTTGCCCTCCATGGCGCACACGTGATCCTGGCCTGTAGGAACATGAGCAGAGCCAGTGAGGCCGTGTCCCGCATTCTGGAAGAATGGGTAAGTGCTTTGTTTTCTAACTGTCAAATCCGCACATAACCCCAGGCTGAGTGCACGGAGGTTTCAGCTTAACGCATACAGTTCACTGCTCTTGGAATAACATCTTTGCTTTCTGAGTCATCTTCACATTGTTTACTGTGTGAAGGAGAGGGTGAATGAGATGGTTATTACTCATGCATTTGTTTATAGTTCACTGCCAGTGTCACTTGCTTTATTACGAGAATGTTTACTTGTTTAAATCTTTTATAAAGAGAAATGAAATGCCCATGAATGCAGTTGGGATGTTATGTGTTCACACAACATCATTTACCTGTTTCTGCAGTCATTTGATTGTTTTCATTGCCACAGTTTTATACATGGATGTTATACATTTTAGTCATTTTCACCTCCACCCCCATTACCCGCTCTAATCCCTCCTCTTCCTGCTAGAGCCCTTCTTCCCACGGGTCCCCCTTGACTTCATGAAGTTACAGGGTAAGCCATGCAGACAGCAGGGGAGATGGCTCTAAGCAGTAGCAACCGCCATGTGCGGACACAGAAGGGCCCACTCCACAGACTTCAGTTGTCCTCAGAGAATCACAGGGGAGCAAGATGGTAACACCTAGACGAGTCTTGTTTTCCTGTGGAAAGAGAAGGTAAAAAGTTAACGTCCTCCCTGGACCCTGAAAGGTACACATCCTTAGCTATTTCTTGTGCTCCCCTCTTGAAAAAGGTGTTGAACCTAGGCAAACAAGAGTGCATACCCGCTGATCTGCACTTGGATTGGCTCATCTAACACACAGCACGGTCTTTCCATCAGCACTTGGATTGGCTCATCTAACACACAGCACCGTCTTTCCACGGGGTGAAGTCTAAATAGCCCTTGGGCTAAGTCTTTGCTCCCTGGGTACAATTCCAGACAAAAAGAAAGGAGGAGGGAGCATTTGTTTTGGCTCAGGTTTCAGCCTAGAGCTGTTTGACCCCTTTGCTTTTAGACTGGTGACAAAGGAAGGTAGAAGAAGGGAGAGAAAGAGAGGGTGATGGGAGGGAGGGAGGGAGGAAGAAGGGATTTGATGGGGGACTGATTTGGGCTTCTGTGGATCCTCTAGGATACTTTATGCCCTAGTGGCCTATATTACTCTACTTGGCACCCCTCTGTAATTTCCAGCATCTCCCAACCGTACCATCGATTCTGTATCAGTTAGTAGACCTGTCCATCCAGGACGTCCGAACCTTTGTGACCTAATTTCATCCCCCAAAGCTCCGTATATGACTACTGCTGCATTATGGAATAAGCCTTCATATATGAACCTCTGGGGGGACACGGTACCTCCAAACTGTACAACTTCATTCTCTTTAATGGTTGCATGCTATGCCAGTGTGTGCGTATGCATTAAGTTAACCAGGGTCCCGTGCGATTACAAGTGATATAGTGTCCTCTATCGCCTGCATCAGACTTTCTCATAAATTCATGTGAAACTAGGTCTAAAGTAGGTGAACCCTTTTTGTTATTTAAGTCTATGACTTACCCGTAGGGATGAACCTTAGCGGTGAGCTCCTCTCTTTACTGGGTTATATATGCAGGGAACATTTTGGTGGCCTAGTTGTTGCTGCATGTCCATTCCTGTTGATTGTGTGGAATAGCTCACCTGGTGTCTCAGGGATGGTTTGACTTCTCAGATTTTGCTTGATTGAGTGATGTGTTTCAAATTGGAACGATTCCATTGACTTCAGTGATTCTGCTGTTAGCACACTGTACAAGGATATTAATGTTGAAGCTGGTCTCAGAAGGGGATGGCTTAGCTCAGTTACTTGCTTTTCACCTTTGAACTGATCTTTTTCTTAGACAGCACACCAGATGGGAACAGACTGGTCTGTAGCTATTCAATTTTGCTATCTTAAATCTCTACCCACCATCTATCAGTTACCTATTTGTTTCTCCATTTATCTATCATCCATCTCTGTTGCTATGTCTTTTTTTTTTTTTCCATGCAGGATCTCACTGTGTAGCCCAGGCTAGCTTTGAACTCACAGTAGTCATCCTGTGTCTGTCTCCTGAATTCTGGAATTATAGGTATGAGCCACCACACTCATCCTGTTTCCACTACCGTTTGATGCACAGAGGCAGAAATTCCTGGATCTACCTTGGGCCAGTCTCTTAATACATCTGGCACATATCTAATGAAGAAGGTTTAATAAGATCATCTGAGAGACCCAGCATGTACTCTTTCTTCCTTTCATGTTAAGTCCTAATAGTGACCCTGTGAGCCACCTTTAGATGATGGGAAATATCACTGTGGAGTTTCACCAGACAGTTTCCTGATATGGAGTAGCAATCCTAGAGGAATGATTATCTGAAAACATTCAAGTTAGGGATTTGGGAAGAGGAAACACCAGTGGGAACAAATGTATCACTTGCAGTTTCAAATACTAAAACGGCTCCTGGAAGGTTTAGACTATAGAAACTCAGCCCTTTGGTCCTATCTCATTGGAGCACTTGTTCTCTGGGTCTTCCTCATTCCCCCAAGATGGTGATTACAGAGGCCCAGATTTAGCATTACCATTTCCTGTCACTGCCTTCCCTGTCAGTGCAATGTAGAGTCCCAATACTGTCACCTTTATGTTTGGTAACCGCCCCCACCCCCAACTCACCCCTGACATTGCAGGTCCTGATTTCCTGTCTTTGCACAGGGATCTCCTCTGGCATTTCAGTGAGGATTGTCAAGGTCAGTTTAATCCACTGCAGGTTTTCAGTCTGCAAGCCAGCTTGAATGTGATCATACTTTACCTGGGATGGACCATGTCTGTTCCTGGCTGGGGATGTAAAACATATTGCTACCCTGTGGGAGGTTCTGAGTGATCCAGGGTTTTTTTGTTTTTTTTTTTTGTTGTTGTTGTTGTTGTTGCAGCAAAAGCTCATTCAGAAGTCCCAGGGTATTTTGGCTCCATATTGACCTTCAGGTGCCAAGGCTCTGTCGGCATCTTTAGCTTAGCTCTAGAGATGGAGTTGGTTTCTTCATCTACTCGGCTTGTTCCACCCAAGGCTTTCCCATCCAAGTTCCACTGTACCATTCAGGATCTCCATGTTCCCAGTGCTTCATATCTGTGTCTTAGCCAATGGAATCTTTTTTCTCAATTCTCAGTGTTGGGGCAGCTGACTGCCCTCAATCATGGGATTCCTGTCATAGACAGTGTCCAAGCATGACCCATTACAATAAAAAAAACAAGCTTAGTCTTCATTTCACAGAGGAGCTAAGGCATAGGTGCTAAAGAAGGGCCGTGCCCAGAGCCACATAGCTTGTGAGCTCAAGGAAAGGGCCCTTGTCTATGCCATCTGCCTTGAAGATCAGTTGGCTCTTCTCCCTCTTATCTGAGTGTCCCGTCCTTAAGTTTTGCAGTCTTTGCTTCAAATCCTTTGGTGGCATCCAAATGGTTAGTTACAGTCATATTCAGGGAAAGCAACTCATAGACATCAACATAGACACATCCCTCCTCCTCCTTAGGGATTGGGTCTCCAATTGTAACACATTCTATCTGGGAACTCACTATGTAGTCCATTCTTGAACCTATGACTCTCCTGCTTTAGTCCCTCACGTGGAGAGACTACTGGTGTGCACCACTAGATCCAGCCTCGGGTCTACCAGGGCCTAGAGTTGATCTGATGTTGAACTTAAGTAAGGTTCAATGTGAATACAATAGACCATTCTTCATGTGACAACCTAGAATGTCTCTGGACATATTCAGATGCTTTCTAGGAATGTTGCAGCCCATTTCTGGCTAATTATCATGGTTATAAAAAGCTGTTTTAGGGCTGGAGAGTGAATAAGAGTGTGTACTGCTCTTGTAAGGAACCCAAGTTTCAGTCTCAGAGCCCAGATTGGGCAACTCACAGCTGACTATAACTCCAGGTTCGGGGAACTCAGTACCTTCTTTTGGCCTCTGGGCACCTGCATTTGCATGTGTAAACTTACATATAGGTGCACAGGGATACATAATAGTAAAAGATAAAAATAAAGATAAAGATATAGTATGTTGGCAAAGACTAGAAACAAATACACACTATGACATTGGTAAAGTGTCCGAACTTCTGGAAATTTGAGCTTCTCCATCCATAAAGTGCAGAGTATAGTGTGCGTTTCAAGGCAGAGGTGGTTTGTGGTAAACACAAAGACTTACAGGTAGGGAAAGTGTTAACACATAGTGGAGAAAGATCCAGTGCTCAGTTAAATGCCAGTGCCCTGATTAGTAGCAGTGATGGAGTTACTAATTTCTTATACATGGAGAGCATCGTGAAGCTTGGTTTTTTTCACTCTCCACAAGTGGTCAGAAGGGGAGCTATAAGGAGGTTGTTTATCAACATGAAGCAGAGTCATGACGAATTGTTTCCCTGGCTTTTCATGTCTGGACTCCCACATTTTGATAGATGCACACTTGGTTGATTAGTATTTTCCAGGGCTCTTCATATTAGTACTCAACTGTCATCTGAAAAGCCGTCTTACTTATTTACGTGATTGCCTTTCCCTTTGTATTTACAAAGATCTGCCCTTTGCATCTATCCAGAAAATGCTGTTCAGGGCTCAGTCTCCAGGAACTGCAAGCAGTGGTTACTGAGAAAGGAGGGAGATGAGAGGCAAGGGGGTGGAGGAAGAGAGAGAGAGAGAGAGAGAGAGAGAGAGAGAGAGAGAGAGAGAGAGAGAGAGAGAGAGAGAGAGAGAGAGAGAGAGAGAGAGACAGAGAGACAGAGAGAGAGAGACAGACAGAGAGACAGAGACAGAGAGAGAGAGGGAGAGACAGAGAGAGACAGAGAGAGACACAGAGAGACAGAGAGAGACAGACAGAGAGACAGAGAGAGAGAGAGAGGGAGAGACAGAGACAGACAGAAAGACAGAGAGAGAGAGAGACACACACAGAGACAGAGACAGAGAAACAGAGAGACAGAGAAACAGAGAAAGAGACAGAGACAGAGAGAGACAGAGACAGACAGAGACAGAGAAAGAGAAACAGAGAGACAGAGAAACAGAGAAAGAGACAGAGAGAGACAGAGAGACAAAGAGAGAGACTGAGAGAGACACAGAGAGAGACAGAGACACAGAAAGAGAGACAGAGACACAGTGAGAGACAGAGAGAGAAAGATTTATTTGTGATGGTAGTGGAATGTGTATGTGGCAGAGAGCACACATGCTGGCTTGATTGTAGCTACCTGATCCAGTGCTGCAGAGCTAAATCACTCCAGTTTTCGATGGTGTTATTTCCAAGTCTGTTCTTCTCCCTGGAGTGAAGACACATGGATACTGATGGCACTGTTGAGTCCTGACAGCCTTTGTCATGGGCATCAGAAGTAGGGGCTTTACATTCGAAGGACTTGGTGCCAGCCATTATGTTGGGCAGGCATCACTGACACTTGGCTCCGATTACGCTGTGTAGTCCTAGCTGGCCTAGAACTCATGATGTAGACCAGGCTGCCCTCATAGATAATGCCTGCCGCTGCCTCTGCCTCCTGAACGCTGGGGTTAATGGTGTGTGCTGCCACCTGACACAGCTGAGCCGTCAGCACCGCTGACTCCTTGTTCTTATGCTGTAGTAATAAGTGTGGGTGATGGTGTGGAGTGCTCATCACAGCTCTGAGAAGTTCCCTGGAAATCCAGCAGCTTTCTGGCTGCCCCAGAGCCACTCAGCAACTTTGTGAGTGAGCTGTTGGAGTTTTGGGCCTTGTGGGAATTTTCTCTTAGTCCTTTTGATAGGAAAAGCCTACACTTGGAAGTTTGTTTTTCTAGATGGAAGGTGTGAGGGGTTCTGTCTTCTCATGCAATATGAGCACCTGTAAGTGTGTGTGTGTGTGTGTGTGTGCGTGTGTGTGTGTGTATGAGTGTGTGTATAGGTTGTATGTGGGGTGGCTGACATAGAAGCTTTGTTGCCCAAGTTAGTGGCTTGCCTTGGAAAACATAATTGCTATCTGAGACAGTCCAGGGTACAAAGCTCATCTTGTTGTTTTGAATGTCATTAGCTTAACAAGCCCACAAAACTATTAATATTATCACTAAGTGTCTTAGTTAAGGTTTCATTGCTGTGAAGAGACACTAGGAATATGGCAGGTCTTATAAAGGAAAACATTTGACTGGGGCTAGATTATAGTCAGAGTTTAGTCCATTATCATGATGTTGGGAAGCATGGCTGCAAGCAGGCAGATATGGTGCTGGAGAAGGAGCTGTGAGTTCTGCCTCTTGATCTTCAGTCTGCAGAAGGAGACTGTGAGCCATACTGGGCTCAAAGCCCGCCCCTAGAATGACACACTTCCCCCAACAAGGTCACACCTCCTAATAGTGCCACTGTCTTTAGGCCAACCATTCAAAACCATGGGTCTATGAGGTCCATTCCTACCCAGACCACCACAGTAAGTTACTAGGAAAAGCTCATCCTAAATCAGACTCTGGATTTCTCACTTATTTGCTTTAAAAGTTGTTTTTCTGCACAGTATTGAATTTCAGTAAATAAAATGTGATATAAACAACTCTGTGAGCCAGCAGCAGCTATGTAAACTTTTTGTTTGAGCCAGTAAACATAGCGCTCACAGCAGAAGACAGGGATGAAGTTCTAAAGTTCCACCCTGGGACATTTTCACATGTCATTTACTACCGTCTTGATTTGGTATTGAGGTGTCTGTGCGCTAGGTAATGTGCTTAGCATTAACAATGAAACACATACACCATGTGATTAACCTATCTGACTGCCAAGGCTTCAGGGGCTGGGTAAGAGGTGTGTAATTCCTGAGGGATGAGTGGGGTATCTGAATTTGAAACTACATCGCCCAATTCTCAGCCATTCTGTTATCTAATCTAAAATTCCTGTCGTGTATTTGTTCCTAAAGATTTGCCTGAGTTTTCTTTATTCATCTGTCTGTCTTCTGTCTTGTCTTCTGTCTGTCTGTCTATCTACATGCATCAGTATTTTGCCTGTGAATGTCTGTGTGATGGTGTCAGATCCTTTGGAACTAGAGCTGTAGGCAGGTGTGAGCTGCTATGTGGGTACTGGGAACTGAACCCGGGTCCTCTGGAGGAGCAGTCAGTGCTCTTAACCACTAACCTCCATATGTGTCTGTCTGTGAGTGTGTGTGTCTGTGAGTGTGTATGTCTGTGAGTGTGTGTGTGTGTGTGTTTGTGTGTACATGTATTTATTTATATGTGTGAGTGCAGGTGCACCCATGCCTTGGTGTACATGTAGAGGTCAGAAGACAGTGTTGGATATTGGAGCTTGCCTTCCACTTGTTTGAGAAAGTAGAAATTGTTTGCCCCAATGTGAGCCAGGGTAGCTGGCTCAGGAGCTTCTGTCTCTACTTCTCAGTGGATTGCTGGAACTGCCCATGCTACCACATCTGCTCTTTTGTGAGTTCTGAGTATCTCCCCTCAGAACTGCATGCCAGTAGGGAAAGCCACCGAGCCATCTCTGGTTTACTTGTAGGGAAGAGTGACCTTGAACTTCTGACCCCCTGCTTTGACCTCTCATGCATTTAGATCATGGCTTTGCATCATCATATCCAGTTTTCCTGGCGTTAGAATTGAACCTAGGCCTTCCTTCGGACATGACAGGCAAGCACTCTCTCAGTTGAGCCACACACTCCTAGTCTTGACTAGGCTTGTTAGAGAGTAAAGAACTCAGCTTGATACTGTACGCAAAATGCTTCATTGGTGTGCTAGTCAGTGTCTCATGATGGGAAATGTGTCAGTAAGGAGAGGGTACCTGTGGTTACCTAGGAAGGAACTTCCCTAGCTCTTTGTAATTTGATGTCATTGATAACTGGGTCAAAGGAGTCTGCATCTTCCCTTCCGTCCCCTCCCTTCCTTGTTAAGTGCTATGTAGTGTATTTACTGTTCTGCTTAAGTTGCCCATTTGACCTTTCTTGTCACAGGCCCAGGAAAGATTCTTTATCAGTTAATAAATTATTCATCCTCTCGTAGACATAATTGGTTGCTAAAATATTCCGAGTTTTCTCTGTCTTCAGAATGTCTGAAAAATTGTGCCTGGTCCTTCTCCTCCAACTTTTCCATCTCATTTCTCATTCTGAAAATTCTGCATTGACTTACTCTTAACTGTATCCACCGTTCTTTGATCACCATTTCTGTGTCTTCATTTTTTTTTTCCTTCCTGGCCATCCCTGGCAGTCTTGAACTGAGTCTTTTCAAACTTTATATCCATTATAACTGTTATATAACAAGGGCTGTGGTTCACCGCAGAATTTTAAGAGGATGAGCAGGAAGCACAGGTGGCTCGCTCCCAACCCTCACCCCCAATTGTGTGCAGCCCAAAGAAGATCCATCCTTTCAATAATGTGGGTTCCCCTGGGTTCTTATTAAGCAATTTTGACACAGTCTGAAAAGACAGATTTCATCTTCAGATGGTATCTAGCCAGCGGCTGCAAGGCCTGCATCTGGCCACTCAGCTTTTAGCCTGTTATTTAAGAGGAGAAAAATATACTTGAGACTGTTTTTCATGTTTATTATGGGGCATTCAGAGTGCCTCAGATGTAGTGTGTATTAGATTAAATAGAAGAGAAATAGTCACCGTGCTGATAAAACCATCCAGGCAAGGACAAACAGAGATCAGCAGGACTGAAGGCGGCGTCTCAGGCTGGCCAGCACATGGGGCAGAAGGTCAAGGTTAACCCAAGAGAACTATTGAAAACAGAACTAACTTAGGTCCTTGCTTTGAAGTCCTAGGGACTTGGGATCAAATTCTGACACAAACAGTTGCCCACTGGTACCCCTGGCTTGTTTCCTGTAGAATGTCACCAGTGACAACTTTCAGAGTCACCATGAGGACAGAGTGCGGCCACACAGAGCTCTTCTGCTACGAGCCCAACATGCTGCAATCCAGAAAGCTGTGTGCACCATTGTCCAACACAGATGAACTAGACAGATGCATTCACGCATCTTGAAAAAGCATTCTCCCCTTGTTCTAGTTCAGGCTCCTCTTATGAAAACTGCCATAGGCTGTGGGCTCGAGCAGGATCCGTTTCCAAGTGTTTTAGAAGCTAGAAATCTGACTACTGTGCCTGCTTGCTTAGGTTCTTGGTGAGGATTGTCTTCCCTTTTTATAGCTCATTATGTCTCTTCATGTTAAAGAGCAGAGAAATAGCAGAGATGGGGGGGCAGACAGACAGAAGGAGGAGGAAGAGGGGAGGAGGGAGGATGGAGGGAGTCACTTCTAAGCTCTCCTATTGGATCCCCTCATCTTCCAGCAGTGTCCGTCAGCACTGAAATGAGCTGTGATAAAAGAGTGGAGCCCCCTTCCATCCTTAGGAGGTAGAGAGGTGATTGTTACTGGTATAGCCTTGCATGACTTGGAGCTGGCCGGCCTTGCATAGGCTGGAGTTAGTGCTGAAGAGAAGTGGAGCCTGCAGAGCCCACCCCGTATCCCCAGGGGATTCGTGAGACCTGGTGTCTGTCCCTGTCCCTGTCATCTGGAGGATGTAGGTGCAACTGAGTTTTGAGATTTCTGCAGAAGGAAGGCTTCCAGGTGTGTTGTCGTGCCGTCAAAGCCTATGCACCAGTTCTTTGACAGTTCTCCCTTCAAGAATGGAGCCTGGCTCTCCTTCACCTGTGTGAACTGGAGCTGGTCAGTTGTCTCAGTGAGCTCCGGGTGCTGGGAGTGATGGAGGGTCATTCCCAAGAAAGGCGAAAGTTCCCGAAAGGCATTCTGATGCCTTCTTTGCACACTGTCTTGTGTCACTGGATTTGGGCCACCATATTAGGAGCTGTGTGAAATCTTTGCCACCACAATGCTAGTTTGAACCCACTCAGAACCCTCTGGCCAGCTCAGCCTTCTGTTACCCAGTTGCCATTATGGTCCATTAGATTTACATGTTAAGTTCTTGTTTCAGAACCACCCATTAGCTAGAACATTTCCCAGCTTATAACCTGCTAGATTTGATCAGGTACAGAATATGTACAATTTTTGGTCATACGCTTTTGAGGAAAACAGTAGTAACTAACATAGGAGCAGTGGCCTCCAGGGGAGAAGCCATCTCTGAAACGGACTGGACTCTGCGACCCAATGAACTCCTCAAAGTGTAAGGCATTTGAAGTTTGACTTGACTTCCCAGGTGCCTTACATATTACAGCATCCCAGGTTAGGGGCCTCCAGCTTCGCTGTGGACTCCCCTCTTCATGGGTCAACACAGGCATCCCATCCTGGTTCTGTGTGAATTAATTAGAAAGGCCTCCCTTATAGTGAAAACAGCATCTTCTATCCTGGACCACCAGACAGAGGTCCGCGCTCCTTCCCCAGAGCGCTATTGGCTCCTTTCTCAGAGCCCAACTAATACGTGCATCTCTCAAATTCCCTAAATAATAAATCCAAAGTTATTGAAGCTATCAGGTTACTGAGAGTTGGCGGTAAGTCTGCCCCCTCTCATTTCTTTGCAACCCTTGTCCCTCTTTTATTATTGAAGCTTGGGATGCTCATGGTAAGGCTAGGCAGCTGGGGAACTTCAGCCCCCAAATCTTGAAGCAGGCAGCAGCTGCGGGAGCTCGGGCCTGCACTGCCTTCCCTGGAGTTAATGAATCAGCACGCACCAAGGGCACAGCCTGCCTTTAACTGATAGAAGAATACCACATTTATTCACTCAACAATTCTGGGATCTCCAGTTGTTCCGACTACAAGGCAGTCTGCAACCCGTTAGGCCGGGAGGAACCTCAATGCAGCCTTTGTAATAGCTTTGTTGTTGTTTATTGAGAGGGACTAATTAACTTTGATTATTGCACTAATATTATGGCACTTTGACAGCCCTTCAGATTTATGACTCCGGGAAAATAAACAAATGAAATGCAGGTGCTGGAGCAGAAAGACTCCGTCATTACTGAACTTTAATTACTTGGAATGTGTAGCCAGGAGAGAATTGGTTGATGAATTACAGGATGCTTAAAACCAACCCCAAATTGAAAGCAAAGAGAAGACAGAAATGTAAGTGTAGAGGAGGCTGGAAAGATGCTGTATTTAAGGTGGGGAGAGCAAGGACACATCTGTGCTGCTCTCTGCGGTGTCTCATTGACTAATCTCGGTGGTTTTCAGTGCTGCAGAAACAAAGTGTTTTTCAAGGCTGAATCAGCATCACCGAGAACATGCTAGACATGCAGATTCTCGGGTCCTGCCCAGAATCACCAGCTCAGAGTCTCTGGAGGTGGGGACTCGAGGAAATCTGGGTACTCGCAGAAGTTGAGATACATCACCACCTGCTTTCCCGCTGTTTGTTTTTGCTAAGAGGGTAGGTATACAATTTTATCTTTGCTTACAAAAGTTAAATATTATCCTAACCCAGATCCTGAGCCATCCCAGAGATTTTTCAGCCCCGATGAAGCACTTTTTACCTTATGCTTCATCTCACTGGCCCTTGGTTAACCCTCCTTTTAAACTGAGAGTCATAATAGTAAGAATGGCAGCTAGCGCGATGGTGTAGTTGCTTCATTAAGTACTTGTAGTTCTTTCGTTCAGCACACGTTAATGATAGTCCCGTCCACACATTCATTTCATGAATTCTGGTTTCCTAAAAAGATCTTAAGGCAGAGAGATATTCAGGACTTTGTGCAAACTCACACAGCACAGAAGCCACAGGCATGAGGTGCCTTCAGGGCAAGCGCTCCTGCTTGCCCAGTTCTCCTGCCACATCCTCTCTGTGCCATGGAATACCCAGGCACAGGAGGTATTACCAAATACTCATGGGAAGAACAAGTATGAAGTCAAGATTGATAACAGAGTCATGGACATTGAAACTCAGATGGCACAATCCTGTGCTTGATTAACTTTAGAAAGGAGACCAGCACAAGGTATATATAACCACAAACATTTCTAAAGTTTTGAGCTTTGTGAGTTGATTAGCCTGTTGATATTTCTGGGGTCTCCAGTTCTTCCACTGGCTTCTAGCTTGTTCAGGAAGAGGTAGTTATTTGTGGAACGCTGTATTGCGGTATTTATTCCCGTTTGTTGGACATCACTTATCCTTCATTGATTATAAGTAGCCAGCCTCCCCACTCATGCTGGTCTCGGGAGGGCTGACTGTGATGGAGAGTGGACTAATAAGCAAACAACCTTGAGGGAGAGGAAGGAGAACCTCTACACAGAAAGATTGGCTCCAGAGGCTGTACTGAAGAGCAGAGGGGATGAAATAAGGAGCTAGCCAGGCATGGTGGAACACACTGGTAATCCTAGCATGTGGGAGGCTAAGGCGAGAGACTTGCCACAGTTTGAGGGCACTCAGAGATGGTGACATAGGGAGCTGAAAGCCAGTGGATAAATTCCATAGGCCTGTGGTCTTCACGTGAGTATGTAAACAGGGAGAACAGGGACCTGGATGCTTATTTTATTCTTCGCTTCTGCTTGCATTAATTGCATTAGTAATTGTTTTAAAATGCCCAAGATGTTGTTAGAGTTTGAGAAGGTAAACATAAAAGCCTTCTGGTTTCCCGTTGCTCAGGTCAGAAGAAACAGCAAGGGTTGGCTGTGTATATAACATTCCACTTGCTTCTTGGTTAATAAGTGTTCAGCATGACAAGTGGTGAAGTTTGCCTAGATTATGTGCATGTACCTGTGTGCATATACAGACAGACAGAGGGAAGCAGAAGAAAAGAGAACACAAGTGAGCTGGCAACACAGAGACAGGACAGACAGACAAAGACAGGGAGACACGGTAGAGCTGAAAACTTTCCTGGCAGCCTCTTAAGGAGTGTTCTCTTGGACCAGCCTGGGCAGGATGAGGGAGCGGGGCTCACTGGTTCTTATGTCCCCTGGTCATTTCTTGCTTAGAAAGGAAGAAATTAGAATTGTTGAGCTATGATTTGTTTTAATCAGAAAGAAATTGTCTAACATAAATCTCTTCTCGAGTGCTGGAAAAGCCCTAAAGCGTCTGGGGGGCAAATATCAATACTTTGCAAAGGAGGAATGATTGTTCCAATTCGTGGCTTAATTGACTTTAAACCTTAATGAAAGTCAGGCCAGGGCAGGCAGCACACACTGCAGCCTGGATCAGCAGTGAGATCTGAACCAGGGAAGGAGGAATTTAGAGTGGTTCCAGTCCTATGCAGCTGATGTTCAGTTCTGATTGGCTGGGGCCACCAAAGACAAGATAATACCTCCTTTTCTTCCCAGGAAGAGAACATATTTTTTTTCTTCCTGGCTAGTATCGTAATTTAGTTTAAATTACAGCTTCCTCTCCATCCCAATTGGAAGCATTAGTTTATTTTGGATTATCATTCCCCAAGTGAAATTTCATTGATACTGTGTATAATTAAATATAGATTTTTTTTTAAAAAAAGCATAATATATATATATATATATATATATATATTTAAATTTGTTTCTGGACAACCTGGAGTATATGAAGACTTTATTTAGGAAGAATAAATGGCTCCCAAAGTCAGCCCAATGGTTGTTGGAAAGGATTCATTTAGCGTCTGTACATCTCCATCTGTTGGGCACTGGGCTGGGTATCTGGGAGGGCTGCAAAGTCTAAAAGGGTTGGAGGTTGTGCATGTCTAAGCAACAGACCCAGCCTTCAGTCTGCCTGAGTCTCAGTCCTGTTTGTACCATATGAGAGCCAGGGATCCTTCAATTCCTGTTGTGTCTATAATAGGGTGTGCCAGTAGTACCCAAATAGTACCCAGTGTTGTGAGGATCAACTGCAGTGCCGCTCGCCAGGAACTAAGAATGATACTGGAGTACTTAGAGTGGTGCCTGGTATAATATCCAAGTGCCAGCAGAGATTAACAATCAAAAGCCAATCCAGTGGGGCTGGGAAAACGCCTTACAAGCAGGAGGACTTAAGTTCAGTCCCAGGAACTTATATTGCAGAAGACTGGGGTTTGTTGTTGCATACTTTTAATCCTGGCCCTGGGGAGATAAAGACAAGTAGATCCCTGGGTCTGGATGGCCAGCCAGCTTCACCTACTTGGCAAGTTTCAGGCCACTGAGACCCTGTCTCAAAAAGAAGGTAGACAGTGCCTGAGGAATGTCAGCCATGGTTGTCTTCTCCATGCCACTTGCACTAGTGTGTGTACATGTGTACATGTGTGTGTGTGTGTGTGCACACTACACATGCAAACAAGATAGAGGAAAAAAAACCCTCACTTGTGGCACACATGCAGAATGGCCTCACCTGCCTGTCCAGCTCATGTCCAGCCACTCAGCCATCTCTGCTCCTTGTTCAAGCCCTATCAGAACCACTGCATCACCCTACCTTCCCACCTCCCTGCGTCTTGACACAGTCTGCTTCCTCAGCTTGGAGGGATCACAGCAAGCTTGTCCACATACCATATCTCCCTGGGCCCCATGAGTCTCTGCTCATGCGTGTCACTTCTCCAGAGTCTCCCCGGGATTCTCTGGGATGCTATCCTGTTCTTCCCACTTCAAAAGTACCTGTTAGTCCACCCCTCTCAACTAGGTACTGTGATGAGCACTACTGGAGAGAACGAAGCTTCCTGCCTCCCAGGAACTTACAGACTGCGTTTGGTTTCATTTATTTAACTCCTGATTCGCATATGCTAGCTTTAAATGATAAAGAGTTTCATTGTGACATTTCCACATAATGTACAATGTAGTAGATGTCTAATGTACTTTGTCACAGTCACCTCCCCTGCATCCCTTCCCCCATACCTCCCTATTCACATTTCTCAACATCCGTCTTTCACTTCCATGTCACCTTTAGCGTTCAGTTTTTAAATTATGCATTGATTGATTACGGCATTGATCCCATTGTGTATCGATCGTTTGTCGGATGGGCTTCTTATTTAGTGAACAAATACTTATTGACACCATCTGTGCATGCAGTCTACTGGATTCTGAGTATGTGTGTATACACCTTATTGTCCTTGTCCACATGGAGTCTGAGTATAGTGACAGATGTGTAAATGAATAATAGCATCCAAGACACTGGTGTGTGTGTGTGTGTGTGTGTGTGTGTGTGTGTGCATCTGTCTGTCTGTCTGTCTGTCTGTCTGTCTACCTAGTATGAAGGTAGATGGGGTTGAGATCTGGTTATGGCCCGAGCTCAGTGTTACTTGTGCAAGGGGCAGACATATTTAGAACTATGTCACTCAGCCTGACATTGAACTTCTGGCCCTCCTATCTCTCTATGTCCTCAGTGCTGGGATTTTAGACATGCACCACCAAGTGTAACTGGAAAGATGAGTTTTATTTATTGATTGATTGATTTTTGATGCTGCTAGACTAGTTAGTGGTTAAGAACAGAGGTTTGGATTCAGACCGAGATTGGTTGGAGCCCTCCCTGGCTCTACATTTCTATAGTTGTATGGTAATCTTAGCTGTCAGTGGTCCTCCATGTGCCCTCCATCTCCCTGAGGGAGAAGGACCATTGCTTCCCTGCATCACAAGATGATTGTCAGGTGTAAATGGAACAGCAGTGCCTTGCTCATGGTGCTGGAAGCCCCAGCTTGTCACCTCTCCATGCTCTGCATGTCTCCCCTCTCTCCTTCCCATCAGCAGCCCCTCTGCCTCAGCAGGGCGGGCCTCAGGGCCAGACATAGCATCCTCTGGGTCCATCAGCTTCAAGTTCAAAGGAAAGCTTCCTCGCTGTGGTATTGGATTTTGCAGGATGGTGACAGCTTCTACAAACCTCTGGTCCGTGAGCCGGTCTGGAGAAAATTGAATCATTCTCTGCGCCTTTCGGCTCATATCCTAAAAGCCTGCACAAACACTCAGGGCAGGCTTCAGCAACTTCGCATCAAGGGCTCAATCACAGCTTCAAAATAAGAACATCCCTCATTGCTCTCCGCACGTGAAGCAGGACGTGGAGCCTGTCACAAACCTCGGAGCTACAGATAACACCCCTTACCCCAAACACATACCATATCAGAAAGTCCTTGCAGGCAGAATCCACTTAGCGTGCTCTGGGCTTCTCCATATGTGGGTTAAGGACAGGGGGAAAGGAGCTATCAGGAGCAAGGGCTCACCTGCAGCTTCAGGTTGGCTCTGTCTATTGATGTCTCCCTCAAAGGAGTTTCCTGTTCCAGTCTGGGAAAGCAAGCTGAGCTCTGCAAGGGTGGCGCAGCCCTTTCTCGTCATGGTGGAGCCACCAGCTTCTTTACCGTCGCGTGTTCACACACTCCTCAGCAAAGAGCCCTCTGTAGAAATGACTGTGAATTTAGTAACTGGCAGTCTGGAGTGATTTGCAGAGGATTTATATGTGAAGGGAAGCGGATGGATTAAAAATATTAAACAGTGTAGCCAGGACCCACACAGATGAATTGTTGAGATCTATTTTCTCCCTCTACTCTAAACATATGGCACGAATTTTCCACCCTCATTACAGTTGCTGAGAGAAGGCAAAGGCAAATATTGATATTTCATTCATGTTTTACGGTGAAAACACTGTTTGGTTTGTTTATACAGTTCGACTATCACAGTTTTTATGGTTGGCAATGAAACCACTGTAAAGCCAAGGCTGGGTTATATAGCAGAAGCGATAAGCCCTCACATTCAGGGAGACTCCCTGGACAGGATGGCTAATGTCACATGTACAGAACGAACAACTGAATTGTGGGTCAGGACAGGCTAGTCAGGATGTAATATCTAACAGCACCTGTGGACTCTCCAGGACATAAAGCTACCAAGGTCTCTCTTGTTTAGACTGAATCTCTGGCCTGTGTTGCTGGGAGTGCTGTGGGGGATGGGAGAGGTGGAGGGAGGGCTTGCGGCCCATGTAGCTGGATGCTGTACACAGGAAGGAAGAGGCTTGCTCGTTTGTATTGCAGCTAAGCTTCCGTTCCCAAGTGAGACCCGCCGCTAAGGCTCACACCCCATTGGCCAGTGCAAGTCTCATGGCATTCCCTTGTTTAGTTAAGCTACAGTGTGTACATGGACAGGGACAGATGGCTGTAATGTCACAGATAGGACTGAAGACTGCCTTCCACAGCTACACTTGTCTCAAGCCCTTTTGTAGTTTTTGGTTTTAATTGATTATCTGGTGTGTGTGTGTGTGGGGGGGGGTACATATGGAAGCCATAGTTAAACATTGGGTGCCTTCCTCCATCTCTGTCTTGGAATTCACTGGTTTGGTCAGACTAGATGGTCAGTAAGTTCCAGGTCCTTCTCGGCATCAAACTTTATGTTCCAATACCCACATGCATTTCTTGTCCATAGATGGAAGATAGTTCTTCATACATTTCATGCAGCCAGCTGTTGAGAGGTACCTGTCTTCATTATCCCCAAGCTAATGGTCCCAGAGCCCTGCCTGTGTCCCAGTCCACTAGACCACATCTCTTTAGAACATCCTGTAAGCATGAAACAGAACATTTTTCTTCTCTTGCCACTCTTTCTCCCTCTTTTGGAGACAAGGTGTCTCCCTAGCCCTGGCTGTCCTGGAACTCACTGTGTAGACCAGACTCAGTGGTCTACCTGCCTTTCTCACGAGTGCCAAAATTAGAAGGCAGACGCTCCTATCACCCAGCTTGGCATTTCTTCCTTTAAAACTTTTTGGACAAGGGGCTGGCTAGATGGTTTATTGGGTACAGGCACTTGCTGCTAAACTTTGATGGCCTGAGTTTAATTCCTGGGGCCCACAGGTTGGAAAGGAGAGAACCAACTGCTTTGGGTTGCCACCTTACTTCCGCACGTGCCCTGTGGCATGCGTGTACACACATGAAAAGGTGAATAAAATTTTTGAGCAAACTGAGGGCTCTACTGTCACATGTATGTGTCACACACATGTGTGTATCATGTTCTACATGGTGTGAAGCCTAGAGCATGCTTCCCTCCCCACCCCTCTAAAGAAGGGAAGCTTGTTTGTTGTTCTTATTTTCATTAGGATCCTTTCTTTAGGCTCCATTGTAATTCTGAGAATTTTCAAAAAAGAATCAATTAAATGGAAATGAGTTGTTTTGAACGTCAGCTGAGCAGCTGTGTCCGAGGGAGGCAGTTCATCTGAGGCTGAATCTGCCAAGATGCATGTTTGGGGTTGGGGGATGACAAACCAAGGTTTTAATTTCTTTGAGTCTCAGTTTCAACAGGTATAGGTTAAAGAGCCTGAAACATTGCTTTCATGTTTATCATTGTGTTGGTGTTCAGACATCTATAATTTAGCCTGCATTGGGCACCCTGGTGGCTTTCTGTAAGCTTGACTTTTATCTCCATGACTACTGAGGAATTGTAACATTGACAACTAGAGTATTCAGTGGGTGGATGCATGTCTTTTCTTCACCCTGTTTGTTGAATGACGGAATGCATGAGCACCCCCACCCTTGGTTTCAGTTAGCTTTCTGCCTTGAGGTTGAAGAAACTCCAAGTCTCTGTAATAAATCACGTGTGGCCAGCTCTACAGATGCAACAGTATGCAGGTAGCTGGTGAACTTTTGCTTTCCCCTTAACATTTCCCTATCTAAGTCTTCCTCCCTAAAGAAAAATGTGAAAACCGTGATTGCATTTAAGCAGCTCTCTTGGCAGGCGTGGGAGATGGGTTCTGGGGATGTTGGTGCTGTGATGGGTGTTTCAAAAGCATCGAGGCCTCCTAACGTTTCATTTCCATTAAGCATCATGGATGCATTCCAAGAATTTAATTAATATAGCATCACTGCCTTCATTGTGATTCCTCAGTAGGGTTATGAGAACCTGGGAGTGTTCAGTTGATTAAATGGCATTTTTTGTGGGCTTCCAACTACTGCTTTTCATGGAATTTAGTACCTGCCAGTGTCTATTAAATCAATACTGTTAAAGGGGATCACAAAGGAAAGAGGTGTTTATATCACAATGTAGAACAGTTCTCTTAGCTACACAGGGGAAATAGTTGTAAGAGTATACAATGCACAGTAATGGGGTTTTATTTAAAAAGTAAGACCACAATCTGGAGATGGTTTGAAGCTGATATTAGAAAAGAATCACAGTAAATAATATCTTATAGACAGCAAGATGTCTATATTATGAGATAGTCCAGAGGGTTACTGACAGACCTATGGGTGTTAAGCCTCTCCGTGGGTGCTGGGGGAAAGAACATGCTCCTTGAAGCCTCCCTTTGTTAAAGTATTCCTTCTTCCCCCTCCTCTCTCTCTCTCTCTCTCTCTCTCTCT
>NW_022196905.1:252818565-252898186 GCF_008632895.1 Mastomys coucha
ACACACACACACACACACACACACACAGAGCCTGGCTGGCCTGGAACTCACAATGCATATCATTCTAGCCTCAAAGATCCTCTGAGATCCACCTGCCTCTGTCTCCCAAGTGCTGGGTTGAAAAGTGTGTACCATTATGCCTGACTTGCTTTTCAGAGTTAAGTTATTTACTTTATTTTATGTACATGAGTATTTTGCTTGCATATGTATCTATGTACTTGGTCCCTGTAAATTGCAGAACGGGATGTTGGATCCCCCGGAATTGGAGTTATTCATAGTTGTGAGCCAACATTGTGGGTGCTTGAATTTGAACCCAGATTCCTTGTAAGAACAAGTGCTCTTAGCTGCTGAGCCATCTCTCTAGCCCCCACATCATATTTTGATCCCATGCTCAATAACATAAGAGATGAGAGTAAATATGATGTTGGATTAGATTGTGCTATGATATGTTAAAGGGGGCTGGGAGAACAGGAGTAGAGAATCGGGTCATGGGACAGGAAGATGAAGTTGGGCAGGGCATCAGAAGTTGGGCAGCACTTGAGGGACTGGCCTCCTGCTGATGCTGATCCTTTATCCACGTTGGGGTTGAAGGGAGCAGTTCACCTGGAGGATAGTATTGTAGGAAGCACATTTGGGACTGAGCAGAGCCAGAAAAAAGGAATCCTGCCTGCTGCCTTAGGACCAGGAAGGTACAGGCTTCACAGATAGCATGAGAGGGGGCAATATGTGACAAGTTAAGGGGCCCAGCTCACCTGGGTAGTGGCGTAAACCATAGAAATCTGGACTAGCAGCCTGCTAGTATTTTTTTGAGAAACAGGTGGGGTTGGGGTGTGTGTGTAAGAGCTGTGACTCGTGGCTGACATCATCATGGTAGGTAAGCCCTTCCCGACTTTCTTCTGGACTTGTTTCCTACCCTGCTCTTCTCACAGTGGAAGCTGTTACGATGTCGGTGTGTTCATCTACGTTGGCTATCAAGAGCTGTGTCTTGCAGACTGCGAAAGCTTGAGGTTATTTTACACGACCTGGTTTGGGCTGATTGCGGTTTCTTTTGCTCTCAGCAGCAGTCAGTGCCACGCTGGACACTTTCTCCATCAATGGCAGGCAGTGCCGTGCTGGCCACTCATCAGATAATGGCCATCCCCGAGCCAGTGGACAAAGTGCACCATCTTCTCTGTTGTACAGGGACCTGGAAGGAGATGTAGGTGGGAGGTGAGGCAAGAGAGGATAGTTCAAGCTTAATGAAAGCATTCCTTTGGCTAAGCTTAGTCCTTGCCCTTGTTGTATTACAGAATAATGACTCTCTTCTTTGTGTTTGAGCTGGTGTAAACCGAGTCTCTCTCGCTTGCAGTGAAATTTGTCCAGTAGAATAGACATGGTGATGCTTTGGCCTCCAGAGGTTTGCCTGGTGGGCGTTGTTATTCCTGGAGTCTCTGCTCTTCTGTTCTATCAACACTACACCTTACCCCCAATCCAGTCGCTTGTGTCGTTCAAACAGGAGGCACGTGGAGCCAGGCGCACTTAGAATGGATTGGCTGAGGTCCTGCATCCTTTCAAAGGCTGCCTGTAGTCACACTGGAGTGAAGGGAAAGCATATTGAATACTAGACTTGATGCCATTTGGTTTGGATCCCAGGCCGGTTTATAAGTGGATGTCCAACCTCAGCCAGGTGATTAATCTCTGCCGTGACACCTCATACTTCATCGAATTGTAGCACTGGCTGATAATGGGTGGGGGGAGTGCCTTCAGCCTCACAGGTTTGCCACACTTGAGCGTCTTTATGTCCTCTTCTAAAATATACTTGGTGGTATTTATTTGGAACCCAGGCTGGTGGTTTCTATCAGCACTGGGTTCCTCAAAGACCTTTCCTTAGGTCTGGCATCTCTAGTTTTAAAAGTACATATACTACAAGGAACTGTTAGCTTCCAGGCTGCCCCATCTCCTTTTAAAGATGAAACTGTGCAATGTAATTTATTTTGTCAGCTTCCTCCCCATCCCTGGTGATGAGATCTGGACTAGACACCTAGATTGGACCGCTGAATGATTATCCAGAACAGTGCATAAGACCAGGACTGTTAGTCACAGGACATTATTGTGAGAAGTAGGAAAGGGCTTGTTCTCCAGAGGTATGTTATTCCTCCAGATGGACACATGGTCTGGTGAGCTAAGGCTGGCTGGGAGCTATTACCACCTTGCTCCATGGATCATTATCTGCCGAGTTAGATGAAGTATTCAGGGTGCACATGTCAGTGTGTGTGTGTGTGTGTGTGTGTGTGTGTGTGTGTGTATGTGTGTATGTGTGTGTGTGTGTGTGTGTGTATGTGTATTGTGTGTATGTATGTGTAATCATCTTGGGTCACACAAAAAGAAATCAGCTGATAGAGAATAGCATTATAGGCCATTTCAGATATATTTATTTGGGCTTAGGACAATGTATATATATATATATATATATACATATATTTTCCAAACATTTTCAGAGATTGCATTTAAGATCCCCTGCATATCTGTTTTGTCCATGGTGTGTGGGACTTCCCTTGTGAATATTCTCATTCTTTTAAAGAATGCCTCTATATCTGTATCTGTTTTGTCCATAGGAACAGAGCCCTCGTGAATATGTTAATTCTTTTTTTATGAATTTTAGTCCTTTATTTTCAAGTCCCATGCATGATTGCTATCTGATAGCTCTAGTTTGGTGGAATTAATATAGATTTCCCACATGGGGAAGGGTTTGGGTGGGGATTTAAAGCAAGGCGGGTTCTTGATCCTTGGAAGAAATTCTTCTCTGAGGGGGGATTTGAGAGTAGCATTGTAGAGAGGTAAGCACAGCTATGCGGAAAATGAATCGCTGTGATTATTAGATAGGTCTCAGAATTTATAGGACATTTGATCATAAGAGTGAGTGCCTTTCCTGAGGGATGAGATGCCTAGACTTGGACTACTTTTTAATTAATCTCTTTTGGCTATATTGAAGGAGCAATGCACAGAGAATACTAAGATGGGGTGAGAAATAACCGGGAGTTGTACAAAGAAGGACGAGGGTGAGATGATCTGGTTTTTGTGGTGCTGGGGTTTGCCAGCCACTTTCACTCTCCTCATTATGAAACAGGGATAATAGAACAGATGCCTGTCCCTGGGGCGGAGGAGGAGTTGCAACCTTAGATCCAGGCCAGTCCAGTCAGCACCTTGTAAACTTCCTGGCTTCCTGTGTAGCTTTCACGGCCTCACCGCTGGCCATTCAGTGCTTTGAAACTCTTACTACAAAGCCATGGCTGGTACAGTCTCTCCTTTGTCCATTTTGTAGCAGTAACCATTAAAAAATGCTCCAGGTTCTACTTGTATGTCTAGTGCTGTTGCAGTTAAGCCTTTTATATTTTGTAACCTCTGTAAGCAAAACAAAGTCATGCCTTAACTTTGTAAACATCTTCCCCACCCCATGCCACCTCCAGTTGCAAGGATGGCACACTCCAGCCTCCTGAGGGCCTTTACTAACACATACTCTTGTTTTCTCATGACACACATGGTGGAGATCTGTCTGAGGCCTTAGCTAGGCCTCCATGACCTTCGTTCCTCAGTACTTACATCCTAGAACTTGAAGTTGTGAGGGGCTCCTGAGGGCAAAACCACAAGGCTCTCTTGTTTAGACACCGTGTGCTTGTATCTGTTTCACACCTTGATCATCAGACCAGAAGCCATGGTCAAGAACATTGTCGGTGGGACAGGTCACTGTGTTCTGTGTGCGCTTCACTTAGGAGCAATAACCGGGAACCCCGAGTACCATTCTCCCCAAATGTGCTCTTACACATATGCACCTACTATCTTTTAATAAAACAGCACCCCTCAGATCTGCTTACCATTTTATCTCATGCTCCCGTAAGCAAGTTTTTAGAGCCACCAAGACAAGTTTAAATGTTACTAAAAGTAGAGTCAGGAAGAAGGAAAAGAGCAAAAGGTACAGCCAAGTCAGGAAGGTATGACGTCTGGCACCAGTCTGATGTCTGGCAATCTATTCAGTGGCCGTCCGTCTAAGGGAACTGTAACCCCATTAGCCGAGCCTCACTGACCTGAGCAGGAAGTACCAGCTCCGCATCCTGGAAAGAGCCATCCAGATTTATAGCCTGCCCTAGCTCCTCTAATCGAGGCTGTTTTCTCCCCTGATGCTGTAGTCAATCAGTAATTAATTTGAAATCCAAAGTTTCATTAAGTGTTATTGAATTCTCTCACGCTGACATTTGGAGTGCTATATTTCTTTAAAATCACAAACCATTTTTCATACTGTCATTGGCATGTTTTAGCAGGGGAGGCTGCAGCTCTCCTGTAAATGACCCAGTTTTCCGGATGTTTACTCAGCTGTCATCAACATATTACCCTTCTTTCCCACTTCATCGCATCTCTGTTCTTTTGCTAGCGTTTTGAAATCGTATTTAAAACTTCATCACCGCATTCGAATCCTATCTAAAGTATAAATAAATTTAACCGGGCGAGTATTTCCAAAGCAATGGCGGCCTTTTGAAGGTCTGGTCTCATGCAGCCCAGTGTCCCAAGAATTCCCATGAGAAATGGGCTTAGGATGTTGAAAGCAAGGCCAGGACTAGGGGTGAGAAGACAGAAGCCCCATATGGATATACCAATATAGATGTGGAAAAGAGGAGAGGCAGACACAACCAGAACCATCAGGCATCTTTTGTTTGTTTCTCTGAGTGTTCAGAGTGCTGGGTGAATGAGAGCGAAGACATCCTTTTTAGGACTTGGCTGTAGTTTGCTCTGTGCTAGAACACAGCTTTTGGAGGGGAGCTTTGTTTGAAGGGTGCTCTGTGAACTACCTAAATAACATTTTTTTTTTTAATTTAGTTAAAAATATTTTTTTCTCAAGGTTACAAAGCTCTGGTTTCTCTTAAAAATATTGGAAGACAAGGATTTTCTAGCCCAGAGTAGAACTTGCTCCATGTTGGGCAAGAGGATGCTCACTGTGCCTCTTCTTCTCTATGTCGGATCTGTTTCACCAACCGGCCCTCTTCCCTCTTTAAATATCTACTCTTTCCCATTTAATTTCACTTACAATACAATACATGAACGTCTTATTTAATTTTCTTATGAGTTCTTGACTGACTGTTCCCAAATGGATGTAATCCAGCTGCTTATGTTGTGCTTCTGGGGACGCAGGGCCCTGGGTACGGTAGAAAGGGCTCTACCACTAGCTGCTTTTCAACCTTGAATTCCAATGGAGAACTCAGTGCCGTTATAGCAGGCCTCTGGTAAATGCTCCTTGAAGAGCCGTGTGCACATATCTACGGCCTGGCCAGAGTCCGAGTCTGGACCGTTTGCTCACTGGAGTCCCATTGAACTCCCCCATGCACGCTTCTCCAGTTACCTCAAGCTGTTCCGTGGCCGATGGCCTTGGCCCCCGGCTGGAAGTTGTAAATGAACTGTCCCACCCCACAGACCTTTTGACTGTTCGTCTCTTCCTTCTTCTGAGGGGTCAGCTTAAGCATCATGTCTTGTGTGAGGCTTTTCTCGTGCAGCAGACCTACAAGAACCTACTCCTTCTCTAGACCTGACAGGTGTGCCTGTGTGACATTCCTACCACTCAAACCATGCCTTTCTTGAGCAATAGAGATGTGACTTTATGACCCTGAGAACCAGCCCTGGCTCGCCTACCACTGGCTAGGTAATGATCACTAAGTGACCTCATCAACTGTTGGTTTCCGATGCCCTGGACACCTTGCAGAAATCTTCACGTGTTTGGATAGGAGGAGAAGCAGAACAGGGTACAAGCAAATACTTGAAACCTCCGCATTTGAGAGGAAGAGGCAGGAAGATCAGCAATTCAAGACTATCCTCAGCTACAGAAAAGGCCAGCCTGGGCTATATGAGACCTTGTCTCAGAATACAAGACAAAAACAAATTGGGAGAGAAATAGAGACTGAATTTTACTCCCAATAGGTTGTTTCTCTTCCTGTTCCTTGACCTCACAAATGCAAGGTGCAAGCTACGACAAGATAGATGGCATCTCCACTCCAAAGCTGGCTTTTACTGGTGGAGATGATCACACCCTGTCTCAGTGTAGCCCATGCTTAACTCTTTGTCTTATTCTGGCTTTTTTCCAGCAGGATGTAGGCAGATGGCATTTATGGTGAGGACTTCTCAAATCTTTACATAATAACTCCCGAAGACAGTAAGAAAAAAAAATACTTTAACTGGATGATTGTACCTTTTAACCACATCTGTAATGAAACTGAATGTATTGTTAGCTGGTTAAAATATTCCATTAAGAAAGAAGGTAGGCCTACCTTACGGTAAATACACTTAAGTGTTTATAGTACATTTCATATTTTACATGATTTCCTTTATAATTCTGCTTATCTTTTCATTTTAATTCCCTGAAGGACATATAAAAGAACCCCTAAAGAGAGTAATTACTGCTGTGCTTTTTAACCAAGGCTTCCTTTGCAGAGAGGAATCTGAGCTGCTTTTTAAAGAAGGCCGTTTTTTAAATAAAAATGCAAATAAGCTGCTTTGTACCCACATTAATTACCCACCTAGCCTCTTATTACCATGTTTGTATTGTTTGCAAATACTATTTACAGTCGTGTGGAAATTAACATTACTGGTCCTCAGGAAAGATGGTGGTGGGGAGGCTGTGCTTTGGAACCAATTAGGACGAACCTTGTCTCCACCGACACTCTGGGGAAAGCACAGCCTTGCCATGTCAAATAATAGCATTAGCGCCGACTGCATAGGCAGAGCACCGTAATTATATTATTGGCCCTATTTTGCTTCTGCAATGGATTTCATTGCCCACATTGTAAAATCAGCAGGCAGCAAAGTTTCTGCTAATGATTTAATGTGCTCTCTGATCATTTTGGACAAAAGTCACTGGAACATCCACCAGGGAGTTTTATCACCCCCACTTAACCACTGCCTGGCTTGAGCCCTGTAAGTTGGAACAAAGCACGGCTCTTAATGCCCTCCTTTTAGTGGAAGCCCTCTTCTATAGCAGCACTCTGAGAATAGATCATATGAAGGAAGCTCAGGGCATGTGCACTGCAAAAGACAGCAGCTCCTGTGGGTTTCAGGTTAGCCCCATGTTGCTTCAGGCCCTAGGCCTCTGGGGTTCACTCTGACAGAACATTCCTGAGAAGCAGCTTCACAGAGGGGAGGGCTGTTTTAGCTCACAGTTCAGAGGGGCCTATTCATCCTGTCAGGGATGGCATGGTGGTTGGAGTATGTTGGTCTGTAGAGGAGATGCGACCATCTGGCTTTAACCACCAAAGGCTCACTGTGGTTACACACATCCATCAGCCATGCCTCTCACCCTTTGTGTTCCTCACAAAAGAAGGTCATCAGTTAGGAAACAGAAGCTTTGACACATAAAGCTGAGGGGGGATTCCACACTCAAATCCTGACAGCAGCTCTGGGCCATCTGTAACGTCACCTGCAGAAGCAAACTGAGGCAGTCTAGGAAAGAACCTCAACCATTGTCTCATAGCTTTCAGGTGGCAGAGGCAGGACCTAGCCCCAGGGGCTTACCTGACGATAAAGCCACCTGGCTCATGTATAAATAACAGTTCCTCATAGGACATGACAGTCAGGTTCAGTGTGCACACAGCATCGGGGTGACAGTGTAATTAGCCCTCTGCCCAGGTCTGATGTTTTGTAGTATACTTTTTTTTTCCAAGTCACTGATTAATGACTAATGTTTGTATTCTATAATTAAAAAATATTTTTTCATCAAAACATGGAGGCATAAAACATTAAAACATTTCCCACCCGCTTTGATGTTTGTTTGAACCTGAGCTTAATTATGTTGCTATAAACACAGGTCCTTTCCTTCCAGGAAACATTTATGAATAATCTCCTGTGCAGTGGAGACGTGAGCCTTCTTCAGCGCTTGTCGCAAGGTGCAAGAGGGGGAAGGGACTTAGTGCTTTGACTCTCGACGGTGCCCCACCTGTTTATAGACACCATTTGATTTAATCGTTTAATAACCAGAAGGACTGTCACTGTCTCCACTTGGGCAGTAGGGGAAGTGACAGTGTGGTGACACACGCTGACTGCAGGAGGAGGGGAGCTGCACGCCCGAGGCCATGTTCCCGATTCCTGGGCAGAAGCAGAATTTGAAAATGGAGCCCATTCGTCTCAACCATGTGCAGTGAGCTGTCATGGTCACCCCAAGTAGCCACCCTGGACTGGTACTTTTTCTTTTCTTTTAAAAATGTTTCTTCTTTTTCTTTATCTAGCAAATTTGTAGTTATTGTGAGGCAAAAGACAGTTTCCACCTCTTTGGTCTAAAACTGTTGTTTCTTTTCTTTCTTCAAAACTTTGTTAATTTATTGTACTTTATGTGCATGTGTATATGCATGGTTGTGTGTATATGTTTATGTGTGTGGTGTGTATACGTGTGGTGTGTATATGTGTGTGTGGTTGTGTGTGTAGTTGTGTGTGTGTGTGTGTATGTGCATGTGCTTTATCTTATGTGTATACCCTGAGTGTATGAGTACCACATGTTACTGGAAGAGCGCATCATACCCCCTGGAGCTGGAGCGATAGGAGATTGAGAGCTTTCTGATGTGGGTGCTAGGAACTGAGCTCCAGTCCTGTGTAAGACCAGCAAGTGCTCTTACCTGCTGAGCTATCTCTCCAGCCCCCAGATTGTTGTTTCTCAACCAGAAACCTGGCAGTGTTGGCTGGGCAGTTCTCTTTCCCCCCAGGTGCCCATATCCCTGCCCTCCAGTCCTGGGGTACCACATCCCTCCTTGGGTTGATGCCTTTGTGGAGCTCTGCCCAGACCAACCCTGCAGGATAGCCATTTCCTCGCTGATGGAGGAAAGGAGCCCTTCCAGAACCTGTGCATTGGATTTCTAGAGGAACTGTGTAAAATAAGAGGAAGGGGAAAGATCAAGCGACTTCCTGCAGACGCCTCTTGTCTCCTTCACAAGTGTTTGTAATTAGTGGAGATGAGATGGGGATCAAGGGACTCAGAAGAGTAGCCAGAGCTAGTAGTAATCTCTTCTCACCTTCTACTTTCGTCCATGATGTCCATTCAACCCATAACCAGGATTGAGCTCTGTGTACGTGCTTCTGAGATGAGCAGACAAAGCCATCTCGACATTTTCTGGTTGTCAAGCATTTGGCCACTCCCTCGTCCTAAATTCCTGGAACGCCAGCTGAAATTTCCTCAGGGTTAGCTGATCTGTTTCACCATCGATCCTCACATCAGGCTTTGTCCAGCATCCAGTTTTATATATTTTTATATGCAATAGGTCTGTATACATACACTTATCATATGCATGTACAAGTATTTCTGTTTCTGTTTTTGTTTATAAATCTCTAGACAAGTCCCTTGTGTGGTAAGAGGGGGCAATAGATACTCCAGACTGCCTCACTGGTTTGTTTTTAATTTTTATTACTAGTATTTGTGTGAACCTGCACCACGGCACAGAGAGCTCTTAGGAATTCATTCTCCCCTTCCTTTGTGCAGTTTGGGGATTAAACTCGGGCTTCCAGGCTTACAAGGCTGGCACCTCTACCCTCTGAGCTATCATTCCAGCATCTGCCAGCTCATCTTTCTTCTGCCTCTCAAATGTCTCTTTGATATACTTCTACACTGTCATTTTTGCATCCCGTTCTCTAACCGTAATTAAATGCCCTGTGCATCACCTGTGCATTGACTCCTAAAGATGAGAGGTAGAAGATGATAGCCAGTCACCACATGATGTCCATACACACACTTTTTTATTTTACATGGATCAAGCAGTGTGGTTGGTCTTCTGTTTAATGTCTCCATAAGCACTCCAGCAGGATGACCCTCAGAATCCCAAGGGAACCTGAAGCGAACGCGGGGCCACTTTTCTTATGTTCTGCCAGTTGTCCCCGTAACATGTCGTTGTTCCCTGGAGGCTTACAGGATGCAGGTCTGAGTGTCCTCCGTACTACTCACCTGTCCGCTTCAAGAGTGACTTCAGCAGTCATTCTTATTTTATGTCCCATGTCCATCTGCTGTCCCCACACCACCATAAAAAAGGAAATGGGGAAAGTCTTGATTGAACTGAATGGTAGACCCAAGACCTCTCTTCCCTCCTGACTCCATCTGGCAACTGATGGCATCTGTGTATGTACACTTCAGTGTCAGTGGTCATCAGCAGATGAGGTAGGCTCTAGGGTGGGCTGATGAATGGTATGAGGGGAAACCATTAATATACACAGACAGAGCCCTTTTCTAGCAGGTGGAATACTAGTCTGCAATACTAGTTATTGGATAGCCAACATATAACGAATTTTCATTTTCTGTCTGTTAAGATGGCAAGGGAAGAAGTGGATAATATATTCTTAATATGCCCTCTCATAAATTATGTGCATCAACCAAGAGATTTCTAAGGCTAGATCTTCAGTTCATGATGGAACTGGAAAGATGGAGCAGGAGTTTTTGCTACACACAACTTCTGCACACAATAGGCTGTTTGTTTGTTTGCTTATTTATCTGTATGTGTGTGTGTGTGTGTGTGTGTGTGTGTGTGTGTGTGTGTGTCTGTATCTAGGTTCCTGAAGCCAGAAGACGTGACTGGATCCCTGGAGCTAGAGTTACAGGTGTTTGTGAGCTGCCCAGTGTAGGTGCTAGGCAACAAATGCCAGTACTTTCTACAAAAGCAATAAACACCTTTTTTTTCCTTCGTGGAAATCCACCATCTTTATTATGTAGTCATGGCTGCTCTCTCTATCCAGCTCCTAGCTCCCTATTACCTCCTCCCGGAGGTCACCCTGACTGGTGTGAGGGTTTTGAAGCACAGACTGCTCTACCTGTTTCTAAGTTGACAAAGGGAGCAAAGTCGAAAGGGCAGAAGTTAGAATGCCCCGAAGGAGAGTTTGGTGTAAGGAGCTAGGATAAAACTTAACAGAGAACAAGGGTCCAGGACTCGTGCACGACAGCCATTTCGTGACAGTGTACATCCTTGGAGCTTGCTCTGTGTGTGAGTGGATATCGTCTATAACATAACATACAAAAGAGTAATACAGTAGTGCTACAATTCCTATTGCGAGTGTACTTAGGAAAATGGTTGGGGGCTGTTTTGCCCTTATTTATGAAGAGGAGGACAAAGAAAACAATCCAAAGAACCTTGGAAGGCTTTGCCATATGCTTCAGCCAGACAGTGATTTCCACCACTGCCCATCCTAGGGAAGGCAGTAGGTTTGGCTTAAGAGCTTACTATGCTTTCTGCTGGCCAGTCTAAGTTCAGAAGTGGGCCATCAGGGTTCCTCAGTTACAACCTTGTGGGGATCATTAACAGCCAAAATTAAAGAGGAAAGTTCTTAACATTATGACTAAAGTAAGTTGTGTCTAGGAAGGGGAAAGACATAACTTTGCAGCTGCCTGGACCATGCACCAGAGCCTCGTAAGGTCAGTGACGTGGTCAGTGATGTGGTCATCTCTGTATCCAGATGGACATAAAGTTTGTCTGACAGATCCAAGTATGCAGACAGCTCTTTTTTTTTTTTAATTTTAAAGCAGTGTTATTTTTCATTTTTCTGTTGGATAATGATGTTAAACACCTTTCAGATATTTATTTGACCATTTGTTTCTATATCTTTGTGGGTTTATTTTTATCTCCTGTAATTTTGCTAAATTTTCCATGATTTAAATGCATTTGGGGATCTCTCTCTCTCTCTCACTCTCTTAGTGTGTGTGTAATATAGATGTACTCATGATATCTGCAAACAATGACAATCTGGTTTTTTATTTCCAATACCTTTTCTATTGTTTATTTGCATCGGCTAGGATTTCTAGTGCTACGCTGAATAAAAACTAAAGCAAGTACACTCTTACTATGTTCTAGAATTTAAAGAAAGTTTTTGGCTTTTCACTGCAGTATTAGTTATAGAGGCAGACAGCTCTTTGTTACACCAGACTCCAGCGTAAGGAGCGTGTACCTGGAAATGTTGTAGAAGTCAGGTAAATCCACTGTCCCATTGGCAGTGCCCTCCCAGCCGTCGATGCCTCTGTCTGTGTACTGGATGTCATGAGTGTGGACACCGTGGAGCAAACCCGAGTGAAGGCCAGATGCTCTTTGTTAAGGTTATAACTGGACATCAGCACCTTACTGACAATCTAAGAGAAATAGAAACCCATTATTATCTTTTTTTTTAATAGGATTATCCCACAGTTTCCCTGGACACTACTTGGTATCCTAGATAATTTTCCCAGGCACGTCAGTTTGATATTGGGGTATCTGGCAGGCTCCTTGGATCAGAAAATGTGGGCAGTTAGGGTGTAAAAGGATATATCACAGTGGTGGGAAGCTCTTTTCCAGAGAGATAGCATTCCATAGTTGGTAAATACAATTTTTAATCTTTTAAAAATTGGCCTCAGTATTCAAGGAGAGAGGCCTGTTTTTCTCTGCTGCTTATAGACACTGAAGGTCTTATCCTGTATCCGGGCAATATATGTTTTTTTCAAGAATAGAATCATTATTGAGAAATAATTGTCCAAATAACATCTCATTGTGGTATGTGGTGTAATGTCTGAGGCTGTATTCCCTTGAATTGTTAATGAAACAAACTAATCATTCGAATCCTGGCTATTCTTTCTTAGTGGGTGTTTAAGGCCATGTAGTAGACAAAATTAACTTTTTTTTTTTTTTTTTAAATCTACTTTGAAGGCCAGTTGACGATCTTATCCTCAGGGCTCATGTGGGCTTCAGAGGGGCCTCTGGCCCCTATAATCTTTCTTTTATTAGCTAGTCCATCTGTGTGAGGATAAGTCAGAGGCCTTGCTTGGCCACTTTTTCACTTGGAAATGTGAAGTTGATTTTCCCTGTGTGTTGACCCTCCTCTTTGTAGACTGGACATTGGTTAGAGTCCACCCAGTGGTGTTTCCATGATATCCCTGACCAAGAGCACAGGTGACTGCGCAGTTATAGGACATTTTGGGAGATGGCTAACAGACTTCTGACTCAGTTAGCTCTGGAGGGCAAAGAGGAAAGTGCCCTGCCATTTAACCCTTCTGACCATAGCAGTTTAGGCCCTTCAACTACAAATGCTCTTAGTGACCAGCCATCCCTCCAGCTCGATTGCTTTCCAGAGTCTCTCTTCACCTTGTATCCCCCTCGTCAGCTTCCCGTGACTGACTTGAGCGAGTTGGGTTCCTTTTGGTCCCACTCACTCTGCACACGCACCCGGGGGCGACTTTGCATCATGATTGCCTCAAAGGAGTGAGAAAAGAAGGGAAAAGGGGAGGAGAAAAGAAAAGAAGGAAGGGGGAAGAGGGGAAGGGGGATAGGATGGATGGACAGAGATGAGGAGCAGGCAAACAGAAGAAAAGCAAGGAGCCTGCTGTAGTGGCACATGCCTGTCCGCCCAGCCCTCTGGAGGTGAGAAGAGGAGGAGGAAGTTTGGTCTGAGTTCCAGGAGGTCTTCAAGCTACAGAGTCAGTACCCATCTCAAAAAAACTTCGCTCAAAGCATCTGAGCCTCAGTTTCCCACCACTTGCAGTGCGTTCCGATCTGCATCACAGTGCTGCGGTGGGGCAGAGCTAGTTCTGTGGACGTGCTTAGCAGGTCCAATGTACTACAGCTCGTCCCGGAGTTTTCATTACCGCCCTTATTATTGCTGAGCTCCTCTTCCAGGCACTTGGCTTCTAAGGTGACCACATGGGGTTTGCCCTTCCTCGATGGTGTCTCATAGTTAATCCATGGACCGGGAGATCCCTCTTCAATGTGCATGGCCCCAGGGAAGCTCTGTTGTCAAAAAGGGCTAGATTAATTTTCCTGTGCAGTGGCCTTTGTCCAGGTGGGCCTGCCTGTTTGTTCAGGGAATCACTGGTTCTGTCCTGGACCTGCCCTTTGGGCAGTACAGTATTCCAAGTGGGAGCACTCGGCCTGCATGCATTTACTCTTCGAAAGCAGGTAGCACTACCACATTTGATTCATGCAATTAAATATTCATTCCAATTTTATTTGTGCATGGGTCTAAGTGCACAGGGGACAGCAAACAGAAGGGAAATCCAAGATTGAAAGATAAGCACTGACTCCTGTCTCCCAAACAGTCAGCAGTTCTCCATTTATAGAAGCAATTATGAGGGAAATTGGGCCAGAAGCTGCCTTGATCACTGCTTGGTTTTAGTCTCATGCCCATTAGCCCACCCTGGATGGAAGTGATGGATTATTGAGAAACACCTGAATACAATGTTTTTATCACCAGATGTTAAAATGTACTTGTTAATGTGACAGCAGAATCTCTTTCTCCTGTGTTTATTGAAGTAGGGAAAGGGTCTTAGCTGTGATTGGATGTGTGTCTAGAAATGACAGTTCTTTATTGAGCAGGCAAATTAATACATCATCATCACACAGAGAGTGTTGCAAGGGCTGAGGGCGTAAGGAAAAGTTATTAAGCTTACAAGAATATTGAAAGCATGAGAAGGCATGATAAGACCGTATTAATGATTTGAACTTGATTATTCTGACTGTATTCTAAGCCCAGAGTGTTGGTAGAAAAAGACCCAAGATGAGAAATGTTTGACAAAGTCAAGTTAGCATCAGGCTGAGAAGCATGGAAGAGAGCGGTGTGTATCAATAAAACATTTTGGTCCTTTCTGGAAGATGTGCAAGTTGGGCCATGCCAGCCAGGATGCTTGTGGTTTTGTTTTTGAGTCATCTGTGTTTGTAGCTTTTCCCACTCTGAACCCTCTCTAGGAATTCCCTCTGACACAGTCTACACTTTCTTTCCCCCACAACCTTGTGTTTTATATTCTAAATGTTTGCTAACCCCTTTCTTTCTTTCATGACCTGGCTGAAAACTTGGTAATGAACCCCTTTTTGACAGGGTCCCCCCACTAAGACCTAATGACTCCACATTGGCAGCCAGAATGGGCATGCTTTAGACAACCTGCTTGGCTGCTGTCTGCTTGTCTAGGCTGGGCTTGGTTGGCTGCCTCCAGAGCCTTGTTGGCCCAGTGCTATCTTGTCCAGCCATGTCACATTGGGGCCTTCTGGGGTGAAGGAGGGTCTGTCCCTCCACTTATGCTTTATCCTTCTCTTTTCTTTCCCTTCCTGGGACATAGCTAGTCACATTTCATATATTCAGTGGATCTGAAGATTGCCCATGTTGAACTATAAAGTGTTGGAACATGGCTGAAATCACAAGCCTTCATTCATAACAAAGACTTCTGCACCTTAGTCATAACTACAACATGAATAGGTTAGTTGTTGAAATGTTTTTTAGATAAGATTTTTGTTTGGAGAACATATTGGTGACAAGACATATTTCAGCTTCTAACATTTGAAACATGGAGTCTCATTGGGAATGAAATTTCACTCAACTCAAAGTACAAGAAGGTTGAATGTCATACCCTATCAGTAATAGTGCCACACCCCATTCTCTATCTCTGTAGTACATCCCACTGTTTTCAAAAGGACCCAAACTATCAGTTTGTATGCCATTTATTGGACTGCCCCCATTTTGTCCAGAATACATTTATTACATTTCCCACTGAATTCCTGAAATACATCAGATGATCCTGGAGCAAGCATCTCGACTTTAGCAATTCTAAGTGATGTTGAGAGTATCAGTAGAAGGAAGGGGGCACGTGGGATGGCTCTGCCAGAAAACTGCTTGCCCTATAATCTTGAGGGAAGCTGAGTCTAGATCCCCCAGTTCCCATATAAAAGCTGAGGGTGACGGCGTGCGTTTGTAACTTCTGTGCTAGTGGTGGTAGCAGGTCGTGGGCATAGACAGAGCCTCAGAACTTTGAGCCAGCCAGTCTAGCAGAATCATTGAGCTCCAAGGTCAGCAGGAGAGCCTATCTCAGAAAATGAGGTGAAGAGTGGCTGGTGAAGACTCCACATGTTAACTTTTGGCCTTTACATGCCTGTCCCCGTTCCCCAATAGTGTCAGGAAAAAAGAAAAAAGAAAAAGAAAGAAAGTAGAACACGATTCTGGCCATGCCAGCACATGTACAAGTTGTCCATTATACACAGAAGTAAGTGTTTCGAGTTCTGCTAAGAGACAGTAGACGGACCTGGGGAAAGCTGCTTGTGTGCATGCCTATGTGCACATGTACTGGATCTTGAGGCCAGAGACACCTAAAGGGGGTGACACTAAAGTTTGGAGTCTGTATATGACTGATGGATGTATGTGTCTATTTTTCGTAACAATATGAGGTACATGGAATTTTAAACTTTCAAACTGATGGATTCATAATAATATGAACATTAATTTTTATTTTTTCTTCATAATATGGATGAGCTAACTTACATAGATTTCATTAATCAGCCTCTTTTCTAATTACTGTCAGGTATGACATTACCATAACTCACCTTTCCCATGTCTTCGGCAGACATCACCAATCAATCACAGTACCGCCTCCCACTGACTATTGAGTTCTGCATCTAAACTTTTAACTCATATGTCAAGAGTGCATCAAGAAGAAGGAAGACCAAAAGGTGGACATTTCATTCCTTTTTAAAAGGGAGAACATAATACCCACGGAAGGAGTTGCAGAGACTAACTATGGAGCAGAGACTGAAGGAAGGACAATCCAGCCGATATAGCTGTCTCCTGAGAGGCTCTGACAGTACCCGACTAATACAGAAGTAGAGGCTCACAGCCATCCATTGAACTGAGTAAGGGTCCCCAGTGAAGGAGTTAGAGAAAGGACCAAAGGAGCTGAAGGGTTTGCAGCCCCTTAGGATGAACAACAATATGAACTAACTAGTACCCTCAGAGCTCCCAGGGACTCAACCATCAACCAAGGACTATACATGGTGGGACTGATTGTTCTGGCAGCATGTGTATAGTAAAGGATTGCAAAGTCAGTCATCCATGGGAAGAGAGGCCCTTGGCCCTGTGAAGGTTCTGTGCCCCAGTGTAGGGGAATGCCAGGGCCAATAAGTGGGAGAGGGTGGGGTGGCAAGCAGGGAAGAGGGGAGACAACAGGGGTTTGTTCTTGTTGTTTTTTGTTTTTGTTTTTGTTTTTTGGAGGGGAAACTGAGAAAGGAGAAATCATATGGCATGTAAATAAAGAAAATATCTAATAAACAAAAAACTAGCAAAAAAAAAAAAAAAAAAGAGTGCATCATCAGGTGTTTGAAACTGGTTTTTCATCCCTTTGCCAAAAAAGACATCTGGTCTCTGACAGAGATTCTATGTCTAATAGTGTTTTTTTAGTTGTGGTCAATCCAAGTATGGTAATGTCTACTCTGTTCTATTGTATCTTACTTTGGGACAAACACCTGCCATTTGTGTGGATCTCAGGTAGATTCCTATTTAATGTTCGCATCTTCCATTAAGAAGTGGATCACACCTTCTTCTTCTTAGCTTCAGAGTCTCTTTTGCTGAGCAGGGGAGATTTCGTCCATTTGTGAGTTTTTCCAGCTTGGTCTAGTTCAGCAATGTGTGTGGTGAGGTGGGAAATTCTGGAGAAGGCACCCCTTTCAGTGAGGGACTTGCCTCTATTACAACAAGGAAAGATAGTAGGTTAAGGAGCCTGGGTCGATGTCTGACCCACAGTCTGTAACCAGAACCATTTGTTTCCTAGGATGGAAACAGAGGGTAGAAGGAGCTGGTTTTGCCATCCCAAGTTACTGTTGTGTTCCCATGTGCTCATAGCCACACTTGTTACTGAGCTGGGCACCTTCAGGCTCATGGGAGCCATCCCATTAGCAACAAGACTGACCAGGGGACACAGGACAGATGGTTTAGTTTTAGGTCTTTTTTTTTTTTCTCCAAAATCAGGCTGTTTTAGCATTCTCCACGCCAAAAAAAAAAAAAATGTCATTATGTATAACAATATTGGGCGATTAATTACTATATTTTAAAGGTATATTTGAGGGCATTTTGGGAAACTCATATATAAACATATACACATGTATGTACACATATGTACAGATCCTTGCATTTATATGTGTTTCTAGCTGTGTTCATCTGATTGGCTTGATCATATATCAGTGTTCTACTCCCCTGTGGAGCTAAGACTATGCTTATGTTAATGGATGTTTCCTATGATAATCTAGGTGAAAGCAAATCACTCTAATTACCAAAATCTGTCTTTGATAATAAAGTAGGAGAGAAGAGAGACAGAAATAGCGTTTGACTAATGCTTTGCCCTTCTGTCTCTAGACCTGGAAACAAACGTTCTTGAATTTATACATTCTTAGCCCTTTAGGAGCCATGAAAACATGCTCTTATGTATATGTGAGATGGCCAGAACTGCATATTTATTAAGAAGTGTGACCCTTAGGACCAGAGAAGTCAAATTAAATCTCATAAAAATCTGCTATGGAAAATGAATATGTGACACCATTTTTTTCCCGTTCAGGGTCTACTTATTAATTTTGTCATGTTTAATATGTTACAGTTGCAAACAAAGGCATAAATGTGTGCATTCATTCCTAATTAATTTATGTAATTGGGTTTTATAAATTTAGGTGTTTAGGAAGCTGTGCATAACACACCCCATTTACTGTGTGCTGTGGCCAATAAAAGCATAATAGAAAGAAATACAGTTTGAAGCTCACTTCAGTGGTAAATATAGATTAGTTGTAAATGATATCTTTGTAATGTTTATTTTAAGTTTTGCAATGCTGCAGATTTTCTCAACATACCAATTAATGTTCTTATTTGAAATAATGAGTAGTTAATGGCTATAAATTTGAAGTATTCTGTCTCTGACAATTAAAAGGTCTCTCAAAGCTTTTGCTCAGCTTCCCCCACACCCCTCATATAAGTAACCGTCAGGCACCGGGGAAGGAAGAAGTTAGAATATGGGGGATAGTTTTACTGGTCCATATTTTGGATGACTTGTTTGATGCACTTTGGTGCATCTTTGGTGTGCCACTTCTTCCATGTATGTGAGTGCTAAGGGTGTTATGTGTGCACGTGTGTTACTGTGTGTGGAGGCCAGAGGCCAATGTTGGACGTTGTTCCTTAAGCATGAGCATCATCATGCTTGCCTGACCAGGCTTCTAGCCCAGGGATCTGCCTGTATACACCTCCTCAGTTCCAGAATTACCAGTGAATTCCACTGTACCCAGATCGTTATGCGTGGATCAGGTCCCCTTGCTTGTGCAAGAAGTGCTTTAGTAACTGGACTCTCGGCCAGCCCTAATTTCTGTTTTTCTAATGTGTGCTTCCTATTTCATGCTGAAGAGGCAGTGAAGGAGTTGACGAATATGGAAGACATCTGGAAAATTTTAAAATAAGTTGTAAATGATAACGTGCCTATCAGTACACAGTACACCGAGGCAAAACCAGTAAGTTCTTATTAAGTCTGTCATGGAGGTGTGATGGTTACATTGTGACGGAGATCTCAGTGTAGCAGATTGGAAAGGCTGTGAGCTTCTGTCTGGTTACATGAATGGCTTTGTCTTGTGCTAAGGACAGCTTCTTCTCCTTTACTGAGCATCGGCTCAGAAACCACGTGCTGTGCACTTCCAAACCCACGGCTTTGGCTGGCGTTCAGTCTCCCTTTACGGATGTGTTTAAACATAAGGAATTGCATCTAGCCAAGGCAAAACACCGTCTTCTTTGACAGACAGCAATGCAAAGAGCACTTTGAATGCTGAGTTGCATGCCTTTGAGACCTTGCTGGATTCACTGCGTCCATCGCAAACATCCACCAGGGGAGGGCAGACATGTGAGGTCAATTGAGCATTCCTTTGTACATTCTGTTTTGTGTGTTACAGGTGAAAGGAGAATGTTGGATTTGCTTATGAAAGTAAGCACTTGCAAGACTTAAAAAAAAAAAAAGCCTTGAATAATCACATATAAGAATAAATACTGTATGTGGAGTAAGTGTTGTGGATCACATCTATGATGAAATATGCATGTCTTTCCAAGGCTAAGACCCTCATAATTCATTTATAAGTTGCAAGCCTCACCTTACACACACATAGCAGAATAGTAATTTTCTTCATTCTTTCTGAAGATTTTGTCACATAGGTTAAGGAACAAAGAAGAAAGATAAACTTTTCTAAAATGGCAGGATGTTATTGAGAGGTAACTAGGGGTGGGGGAACTATTAAAGAAAAGCCAAAAATTTCTGTGTTTGTGTGTGTGTGTGTGTGTGTGTGTGTGTGTGTGTGTGTGTGCATTTCTGGCAATGCTGGGGCAATGGCGTGTGGGCTGAAGTGGCAGGTGCCAAGCTTCATGTGTTCTGTCATGTCACGACAGAAATCATTACAAGTGTGATAGGTTTATTTATAATGACCGACTTCAATATTCAAAGTACATCCATCCCCGCATTCCTCATTTCGAGCCAGGCTGTGGATCAAGATGAAAGAAAAATTAAATTGCGTATTGAAGAGCTGTTAATTGAGCTGTGCTGTATTTAACAGGGAAGCACCGGCTTCAGGCAGTCGATCGCACCGAGGGTTTTTTTAATGTGCTGCATCATGAGACTGTCAGTTTGCTTTGGAGAATGCAAACAGGGCTAATGACAAAGCCCTGCAAACTTGATCCTCACTGCTAGTCTCCGCAGAAAGAGAACATCCATTCATCTGCACACGCAACTCCGTACACACACGTTCGTGGGGGAATGAAGCCCTGTGTATTTTCTCCCTGGAGGTCTAATGACACTACTTAGTCACCAGAATGAGTCTTTTCTGGGGCACATTTTAAGGTTTTTAGTGTAAGGCTTCATACAATTTTAGATTTCCCCCTCCCCTCCTTAATCAATGTAAATTCAATTGCATTTCAGAAGGGGAGAAAGGCTATTTCCTCCTCTCTAATATCTGTTTAAAAATGTTAGGTCTACCCTCTTATAATTCTCAAAAGTAGCCTATCAGTGGTTTAATACGTTATCTCTTTTCTCTAAGGCAGTGTTAATTTTCCTTTGTAGTTAATCTATCCTGCTACCAAATTTAGTATATTTATTGTTAAAGATTCTCTTAAGCACTAAGTGATTTAAGTACATTCGGGATAAAATGGCCCTGACTTTAACCATGAAACAAATTTTACTTCTTTCATTCTCTTTACTGATAAATCCATAGTATCTGGAGGCATTTGTAGAACTGTGGACAATCTGAGCCTCTATAGTTTGATTAAAGATATTTCGGATATTCCAACTGAGAAGCTGCAGGGCTGAGGGATTTATTTTTGGTTCTGACCCTCGCACCACTCGATAGGAAGGCCAGAGACTATGGATTTAGTTCTCCTGCAGCAAACTGCCCTTGAGTCTTCAGGAGCACTGCTTCTCAGAAAGAATCTTCTTGTGGCTGTTGTGTGGGTCCCATGTGACAGGAAGTCCGCAGACATGATACTGGGGGCTTTTCCCATCCATCTGTCTGTCTGTCTGTCGGTTCATCCATCCATCCATCCATCCATCCATCCATCCATCCATCCATCCATCCATCTTTTTGTCTACTCATTTCTTGCTTATATCTGCCCTGGGGGCCCTCCTTTGTTCTCAGCACTGCCCTTGCCAGGTTTTTGGGGGTGGGAGGTTTGGCAGGAGGAGGTGACATTTGAGCCTGGCTTCAGGAGAGGCCAAGTAGATAGGAGGGCACACCTCAGTAAATCACCAGGCATCCAGAAGGCTCCAAAGATGTGGGCAGATAATGTTCTTGCAACTGCATCTCTAAGACCTATGTTCTGATACCACAAACATAGTGGCAACCAAAGAGCTTGGGGCGATAAAGAGCTAGGCTGTGCCCACTGGTGGAGAGCTAGCCCTGTTAGCAGAACTCTGGTAAGCAGTTTCAGGAGAGTTGAGGGGGTGTGTGGGAATGCAGATGGGAGAACTGAGGATGTCTGTGGAAAATGCAGATGACTGATGGGAAACCAGGAACAAACTTGGGCTGTTCTGGAGTTAGTGTCATTCTGGAGAGGAGAAAACAGTAGGAAAAGGAATGTAGAGGAGTTGTTTGGTGTTGTGGTTGAGGGGAAGTCGCACATCATCAAGAGTACAGTTTCAACCCAGCCTCAGTCATTTACAGGCATCTGACGTTTCTGAACTTCATTTGTGATGGATACTACTGGCTAGATGTCTCATGTTCCCAGCACACAATCAGAGTTGACTATATGTATTTGATCTTACTTAGTTACTGGTCCTTTTTGAAAAGGTCAAAGAGACTGACTGAAGGACAGTCTGACAGAAGGGATCCCTGCCCAGTCCCAACCTTATTCTAGAGGCCAGCTTCTGGTGTGGCTGCAGACCTGTTAGCTGGCTGATTTTTGTTGTTGTTGTTAGTCAGAAACTGTTGTAAAAGGTAGCCTCACTGCCTGGAAAAGAAGGCTGAACTCTAACTTGAAGGTAGATGGTAATGGTTGATTCTGGTAGGGAAAGATGGATGAGGGCGTGGCAACTACATTTCTAGGAGTACTAAGGTCCTAAGAATGGTAGCAATTTGTCAGGGCAAAATGGAGTAATGAATCTTTCTTTCATGACATGCATAGCATGTCTTGGATTCTAGCAGGCTGACTTTATCTGGATTTGAATTTTGTAGAGAAAGGTGTGTCCACCTATTCTGGCCCTTTCACGATGAGTTGCTGAGAGGCATTCTCTCTCCGTATAGTTCTAGTTTAAATACAAGACAGTGGGTGACCAACATGTTTATGTCCACAAAGAACAGATGGTTTAGAACACACGACTCATGAGCAATCCTATAGCATTAGGAAGCAAAAGAAGAGCCAGCCCAATGACAAAGAATTGGGACATGATGATGGACCTCTAGGGACAGACCCAGATCTTGTGACTTAACACACACACACACACACACACACACACACACACACACACACACACAGTGCTTTATTTCTCAACAGGTTATTTGAGCAGAAGGCGGGCAGGAGTCTTTTGATCTTTAAGTCTGTCAGGGATCCAGACTGACTCTCAAATGAATCTCTAACACAGCCTCTGTTAGATCTGAATCACTAGGAAGGGAACATGGGAGGCCAGTTAATTTTATTTCTACAACAGTTCTTAGGTGAAGAAAAATCTGTGGACAGATTGACTTCGAAAGGATAGGGGAATCCAGCCCTACTGTGTGCCCTAATGAATTCAGGAACTGGGACCCTTGTGAGAAGATGTTCCTATCTGTCACATGTCAATGGAAGTGGCATCCATTTTTAATGTGACTGAGAAAATAATTGGTTAGATATTGCAGGATTTTTTTTTTTTGGTAGAGGGTGGAAAAACAGCTTGCAGAGGGGAAGAGGGGGTGGAAAAAGACCTGGCGTAGCCCCTATATTTTAAACAGAAGGAAAAGATGACATCGGGAGACCAGAAACAGAAATTTTACTTCTGTGCCATGACAAATGCTGGGGAGATGTAATTGCAAAATGAAGCTGCAAATGTCTCATCCAGGAACCAGGTAGCAGCCTGCTTGGCTTCATAAAGAAAGAACAATATCCAATTAGACTAAGTGTATTCGGTATGTGAGTGACAAGCCCTGGAGACCTCAGGGCCTCTGGGGCCCCCAGGGCGGTTTCAGGAGGCTGTCTCCAGACCTGTCCTGGGTGTGAGCATGTCACATTGTGCCCTATGCCTCCCAGCGCGGCTGCCTGGGCTCTTCCAAGGACTGAAATGAGGTGCACCTTGTGTGAGGGTATCTACCATTCTCAACCATCAGGACACCGGCACCTTGCCCACCCACCGGTTATCCTTGCTGCTCTGCTGTCCATGGCTTGTGCATACTGGGCTCATGACAGGGGCCATGTACCTATATTTCAGACGTACTACCCGAACCCTCGGGTTCCCTGTGTTCCCAAAGTCACTATGACTTCTCACACTAGGGTGTCGAGTATTGTATAGGTCAGGTCCAGGTCCAAGCTTCATAAGACCCTGCTTATGTGACCTTGGAGCAAGCACTGAAGCCCTCTAACCTTCTGTTTCCAAATCTTCAAAATATGGTGTGTAATTGTTCCTCGTCCTGGGAGTGTTTTTGAGGGGAGGGTTGAGATATGCTCAGTGCTTTGGTCTCAGTGGGTGTCACAGCTGTGAGCCGTCATCATCACCAGTGTCTACACCCCCGTTCCCCTCTCTATCCTCTGGAGGATTTTCCTGGACCCTAGACCTCCAGGATTCTTCCTCAGTCATACCTGTTGGCTCCACTAGTGATACCTTTAAGTGCCATGCTTAGAACTTGCTAAGATCCACAGCCTAGGTCCTTGGTGAAGTTGTTAGCCTTCTTCAGGAGGCAAGTCCAGGTCTCTGTTTATCAGAACTTTTCATTTCCAGCCATGCTGTCCCCCCCCGCCCCCCATGACTAGCCTGCATTCACTAAATGGTTTGATGTAATGGTCTTTATTAATGAACTGCCTTCTTATTACAGAAGTAAGTTGACTGTGGATAGTCAGCAAACCTTAAGTGGGAAATCAAGCAAGTGCTCCATGCGTTTTACTTTTATCCTGATGATGGTACTGAACCACATTCGAACAGATTTGCTCGAGAGATGTCCTATTGGAAGGTATTTCACACTGTGGAGCCTTCAGCACAAGGCCTGTTCACTCAGCAAGCAATTGTTTCATTTCTCCACACAGGATGTTTTCATGTACAGAGGCCAGTGAGAAGTCGGCCTGGAGGTTGTGGGTCCTCATCTTGTACATTTGGCGGGTTCTGAAGTGGGTGGAGAAGCTGGGAATGAAGTCCAGTCAAGCAACCCTCCACACTCTTCCAGAACGCATGAGCCAAATCACAGCTGGTTTGGAACTTCAGCTGCCAATTTCTTTTTGGAAAACTTGGCCTTTCAACTGTAGCCTCCTCTCCCCAGGGAAACAGAAGCAAAGGGTCCCACTGTACCCAACAACTCAGGTTTTTACTATTCCCCAGTCCTCTTCCTCCCTATCCTTGCTCTTTAGATATGTGAATTGTTCTCCAGAGAACTCGGGCATGTGAGGAAGGTGAGGGTTATTTAGGGCAGATGTCATGGCTTGACTGTGTTAGGTGACAACCAGTTCTTTATCTGATTCTTCTGTGAAACAGTATGTAGATCACTTTCCTCCCCCAAAGGAGAAGCAAGCTGTGGGTGATGTAATTAAATCCATGATACTCACATTGAGGCTTAAAGGTTTTCTCTAGATTCATGATTCATAGAATGGTCTTCATTCCAGAAAGCAGAGGGGAAGGGGGAACTTGGGGGACAAGTCCCTTCCAGGAGCAGGGTGTCTATGTCCTTTCTGTGCTGCGTGCTGCAGATACACAGCCAGGGTACATATCCACCATCATGTGCCGCCTGTAGAGACAGTGATTTGTATTCATTAGAGTTTTTTTTTTTTTTGAGTCTAATTGTTTAAAAACTGCCACTTTTGTTTGTTAAAGATACAGATGTCTGGCCATACAGGAAAGCAAGGTGAATTTATTGTCGCAATTAGATGCTCCACGATTTGAAAACTTATCACTTAAATTGGTGAAGTGTCACTTTTCTGCAAGTTGATGTTTAGAAGTCCTCAGAGCCCAGGGCTGATCTCATGTGCAATTTAGCAAGATCTCAGTGAGACGAGGGAAGTTGCACTTGACGAGACATTGAGACACGTCGAGATGGAATTCTCCAATTCCCTCCTCCATGGTACAGCAGGTGAAGGCAGATAGACCACAAATTGATTTTTGTGTAACTCATAAATTAAGTAAAGTGAAGTTTTGTTTTGTTCTGTTTTTGAAACAGGATTTGAAGTTGCCTCGTGTCAGGATATGCTGAAGAAGTTAGTTAATATGCTAATGTGAATCTAGATGGACAATGCTTATTTCTCCCTCCGTGTTAATTTGTGTTGTCTGCTCATCTCTGTGCAAGATATCAGTTACAAGCTTCTCATTTTTACATTGCAATATCTTTACAATGTAAAAGAGAGCTGGCAGAATGCGCAGCCTGGCATTAACAACCAACACACTCTGAAGCGACATTTGGTGTGTACGTTTCTCGACTTCTTTTCTCTTTAATGTGACATGACTTGAAATTGACGCAGCCCCACAGTGATGGAAGTCCCCTCAGAGCTTGTCCCCAGTGATTATATTTCTCATCTGCATAACTTAATTTTTTAGCTGGGTGAATCTCAGCTTTGCAAATGACAGTGTTCGTTGTTTTACTTTCTCTCCAACTTGGTTTGGGAAGAGTCATTGGCTACCAAGCAAATACATCTGTGATACCACAGAGGGACCATGTGTCAGGGGCTGTGGAGACTCACCATTGTACCCTTCCTCATTCGTTTTACTATCATCTCATTTATTAATTTGTTTGTTTGTTTTTATGTGTTTGCATGATGCCTGTGTGTGTATCTGTGTGTTTGTTTGTGTGTTTGCATCTCTTTGTGTATGTGTATGTATGTGTGTTTATCTCTGTACATGTGTGCGTGTATGTGTGCCCATACGTGCATTAGAGAAGCTGTGTGGACATCATGAAGATAGTTTGTGGGAATCAGCTTTCTCCTTCCCCAGGCAGGCTTCAGGGGTTCAGATCCAGTCACCAGGCTCTTGATCACTGTGTCATCTTGCTGGCCCTGTTTTCCCCCCTCTTGCTGTGTCCTTTCTCTTGATGATAGTGATGGCTGCGTATGTTAAAAGCTGTTGAATTGTACATTTTAAGTGGGTGAAGCACATGTGAACTACATCTACATAAAGCTGCACTATTTTTAGGAAAAGTGCCTCTTGAATTGTCTTCAGTAGAAAATACTCTGTATTGTGATTAACTCAAAATTAATTTATGATGGGCTCTCCAATGGCAGGTGCCGACACAGTGTGTTTGTACAAGTTTATTTGATACTTTCATTGAAATTCCCTATCACATGGTGCATAGAGTGTGCTATGGTTTTGCTTGGTATGTTTTTGAGTTGGGGGTTAGTTTTAGGGAGTTTTGTATTTGATATCAGTGAATCCTATGTGTTATATTATGGAACCATCTATCTAAGCAGAAATTATAGCTTTACCTTATACTTCTGATTGTATACTGCTATATAGAGTCTTCACTGTCCCCATACAAATTTTCAAAACAAATCATGCTTGTTCAGTTGCAGTAATGACCAAACTGAACAACCGCCTGTGACAGTTGCAGCTTTTGGTCCTTACCCTATGACAGGAGTGACAGACAAGTCCCCCACATCTCAGTAAATTCTTCTGCTCTCTCAGCATTCTGCTGTTGATTCCTCCCCACCCCCAGGTTGGAACTTGGAAATCAAAGTTTCCTGTTCCATTTTTACCATCCCGTTGAACTCAGCAGTCTTACATCGTAGACATTTTAACCTTTGATTGTCTGTGTACAATTGAAAATAATCATTTGAAACACGCTTAGTGTTTTCTTCTGTAAGATGCTTAAGAGTAAGAAGGCCCTTTATATGTTCTATAATATTGGAAAGTTTACAGGTCACCTGACAAGTGCTGAGGCTAATGAACGGGCTGGGACAATAAGCATTTCCATGATAGAGTGTAAGAGAAGGCATCACAGCTGCATGGCAGGGTGGGGATCACATGATCTTCTCATCAGGAACTGTTCTCACGACTCTCCCTCCCCATCTCTCCCTCCCCTTCCCTCCTGTCCTTCTCTCCCTTTCTCCCTCTCTCCCTCCCTTCCTCCTTACTTCCCGCCCTTTCTTCCTTCCATATTCTCTGGTAGTTTCTTTCGGGCTCATTCTAATACCAGGATTGAATCTCTTTATTGAGAACCTGACTATTACTTGAAGCTAGAAACCTTTACTGAAAATGTTTTTAATTTACTTAATTTTGGCCATCTCATGCCATGTATGTTTAGATTTCTTAATTTCTTTTTCTCATCTAAATGTACAGCGAATGTATCTTTAAGCAGATGAGCCCCGGAACTGGCTTTATTATATATCATACCACCAAGTTAATCTTGATTCATTCGGATTTTTAAAATCTCCAGAGCTTTGAGAATGACTTTGAAACATTCTTTACTGTTGGAGCTTAAAGAAAATAAATCTCAAATGTGCTCCTTATTAATTCACCTGCTTGGGAAGTTGAGATTAAAGGGTTTGGTGGAGTTTCCATATTTTCTCTGATTTCTGTTTGTACTAGAGCAAACTTCTCCTGGCATGGAGTGGCTGAGCTTTCATAAAACACAAAGATTCCATTATTGAGACTCGAAGAACAAGGGGCAGTGTTGTGTTATATACAGGCCTAGAACTTCCCATGTAGCTGTTTTTTTTTTTGTGTGTGTGTGAAATGTGAGGGACCTGGTAAAGCACTTAATTAGGTGATCATGAACTCACAGTGGGACCAGAGGCATTTTCTGAGGAAACAAAAGTCCTGTCTCCCTTCAGAAGGTATTTTGAGTGCAATAAGAGAAGAAAAGAGAGCAGGTAAGGGAGTGACTTCCTCCACAGAGAGGCAGGAGCTGCTTTTCAGTTCCTTGCCAATCTAGGGGTCGGGAACCCACTGCTGCTCCTCAGGTTCCCCAGAACTAAGGCACAGTGCACGCTTTGCAGGCTACTGAGGCTCACCCCGAGCTGGTGCTCCTGTGTGACCCCACGGTGGGAAAGCTTGTAATTTGTTTTTGACACATTTCTCTTTGATTTCATACTCTCATTCTTACAGGTCTTGCCTTCCTCCAGGGCCTTCTCGGTGCAGCAGACTCCTTGTATTCAGTTTGGGTAATTTATCGCTGCTCACCGAGTCTCCTTAATACATAATCTCTTTCCTTAACACTTCCACTGTCTTCCAAGCCAGCAGCATAAAGAGTGACGCCAGAGGAGAGGAACTTAAAGCTTCTGCCAAGAAAAGAAAGGTCAAGATCTACGAAGTCCCCAAACATCCCACAGAGTCACCTCACTAGCCGTCCCTTTGCAGGCCTGGGTGTAGAATATGCACAGTTCACCAAAAGTCACTGTGTGGCTTGGAACAATGGTCTTCTTTTCTCTGCTCGAGGGCTAAGATGGCCACAGGGAAAGAAGCCAGCCAGATCGGAGAGAGCCAAGGGGGCAGCACTGTCTCTTCTCTTAGAAAGCGTAAGGGAAGTCAAGAGTTTTGCAGCTCATTACCAACATGGGTTTTATTCAGGGCCAGGGGCCCACCTGTGCCTTATTAGAAGTGAGTTTAGCTGTGACAGCATGGGCTGAGAGTGAGGAGGAAGGGAGGAGGAAAGGTAGGGAGGGAGGGGGAGGGAAAAAGCTCCACTAGGTACCACAGAGCTTGGGATACCATGTCTAGAATCTTTCATGTTGTATAAAGCATGTGCCGATCACTAGCCGTGAGAAAGGTGGAGAAGGAGACACGGCAAGTAACAGTCAAGATCTTAGTAAAGGAAGGGTGAAAAGACATTTCTCTCTTGCAGACACATCACTAGCAGTACCTGTTAACTTTAGGCGTAGGCCAAGTGTCAACCCTGGAGAGAGACGACCTGTGAGCAGCTCCTCCTGCCACTTAATCAGTCCACTGCATCGTATTTATAGCCCTGGAGAGGTCGGCCCATTGTTATAAGGCGGAATTGTGATGTTCAGCAGTTTATTCCTTGGGAGCTGGAAGCATTTCTCCATGGTGAATTTGTAATATTAATTGGCCATGTCAGCTCATGACAAATGTAGTGACATCTATTTCAAGTATTTCAGTTTTATGGTGCTGAAAAAAGTGACACACGCTTGAGATAAGTAATCTCACAAAAAGATCTTCGCGCTTGCCCGTGTGGTGCTTCCAGAATGCTCTCAGAGGAGCTTGCATGTAGGCTCTGCGTTCCACTAGCTGTCCCCGTTCTTTGCTAAGACTGAGGGGTAGCAGGAGAGGGAAGGAGGCGTGTAGCCTCTGGAGATTCCGGCTGAGTTCTTCTGGAGACCGAAGGTTGAAGGAGCATTTGTGACACTGTCATTTATCTGACTTGGGACATGCTGCTTCTGGGTCAGACCTGTCAGGATTAAGATAGTGGTGCCTTTCTCACTCACTGGACGCTGTGTTCATTAGCCAGAGTGATTCCACACCCCTTCTGGACCTACGGAGTTACACGGCCACATCTGGATTCATTTCAGTTATCATACCTTAGGGAAGAATGGGTTTCTATTTGCATTTGGTATATTAGGAGTGCTGCAGAGCATTTTGGAGTAAACAGGAGATATCAGGGCATGGAGATCCACTTGCTCCAAAAGATGGTAATGCCAAGGCTAAGAGAGCCTGTGTGCATGTGGAATGTGTCCCTGGCACTTCAAAACCCAAAAGCATAGACGGGCAGTATAACACTGGGCCTAGGAGAATAAAGGAAGCCAGCAAGCCACCAAGTGAAGGGACTGGAGACATGGAAAGTGGCCAGAGCATCCTGGTGTCCACACAGGAGTCAGGAAATCAGGAGGAAGGCAAGGTCTTAGAATTCAGTGCAGAGACCTGGTGGGAGGGTGCCTGTGCCCAGCTGTGAGGACACTTCTCCAGGGGAGCCGGATAATGGCTTTCATATGGCTAGCGTGACTGCTGGCTCCAACACAGCAGTGCAGCGACACTGTAACTTACACAGGTAGAGCAAGTTCTCAGGTGCAGCGCAGTTGTCGCCTCCATACAGCTCAGGATGGAGGCTGCTCCTCCTCTTCGAAGCTGAGGTCTAAACTGATGAAGCTGATGTCATGTATCAGTGGAAGGGCAGGGACCAGAAGACCCTCTGCAGGATCTCCCTTCTTCATTAAGAACAGGTCATTTTGAGATGAGCATCTCAAATATCTGTTACTGATGCTAGAGATGTGTTTGTCCATAAGGTTCTTTAAAAACAAATAACCGACAGGCCCCAAAGGAAGAAAATGGACCTGTTTTGGACTGTGCCCTCTATTCCACTTAGACTCTGTGTTACTCACTCCACACAGGAAGATGTTCAGTAGCTGCCCAGCATCCAAATGGAAGTGTGGCCATCATTTATTTAACCAATCCCCAGTTGTTGGAGATGCAGGCTGTCCATATCTTTTCCCTCTCTTGTGAAGGGAGCTACAGCAAAAGCTCACAGCAGCTAGTGATCCGTAGGCCTGCTCATTCCAGGGTAAGATCTTCCAGTGGTCCTGAGGGAACCTGCTCACTCGCCCACTGGAAAGGCTGCAAGGTACCTTCCTTGTGTCTTCCCTAAAAACCAGTCACGTTTCCAAATCGATGTTGTGAAGGGAGATGTTGGACGGACTCTCCCCATGCTTCCCTCACTGTTAGTGAAGCTGAACTCTTTTTGTGGATTCATTAACACATTTTTCTTCTGTAGATTGCTTTTGTCTTGTCCCGGGTTAATTTCTATCTGGATGACTTTACATTTATGAGCGATAAGAACTTTTGCATATTTGGGTACTAAGATATTGGTATATTTGCATATTCGGGTATTAAGATAGTAACCCATCATTGAATGTATCACAAGTATTTTTCACAGACATTTTTCTTTTCATTTTATGTTCAAATCCGCTGACCACCCTCAACAGCTATGTTCTCTGCTAGTTGTTTGCTTGAGAACCCTTTCTTTGTGACATCTTACATGCCTTTGGTTAGCCCTCCCCCACCCCACTCCCACCTTCTGTTTACCCTCCCCCCTCTGCCTTTAGTTAGACCTCCCCCACTTTTGGTTAGCCCTCACCTCCACCCCTTCTCCTTGTTCCTAACCTTAGTCACTTCTTCTGGAACAGTCTCCCTTATGCATTTGTTGTGATTATTAGTTCATCTTACTAGTTCAGATTAACCGGTTTCTTCCTGACTGTCCATCTCTTGAATTATATCCCATGCTCTGGGTCTCATAATTTGATTAACTTCTGTAGCCTGTGTCAAATAGTAGTATATTCCTCTACCCACGTCTTCAAAAAAGCAAACAACTATGCCACTCCCATCATGGTTCCTGCTACTTCTGCATCGAAAGAACGGACAGACAGTAATAGAAATGAAGTAGAAACCCACAAAACAGAGCAAAGAAAAAGAAAACCCAGCATTTTGGTTTCCTGTACAATGAAGGTCTCTGCAGACTACTTTGCGATGATGATCTCTTCGTAAGCTGTCTTCAGGTCTCCTTCACACATGGGACAAGTGGAGGGGAGGGGTTCCTAAGCTCTCAGAGCTGAGCCTTGTGGGGTCCTATGGCCAAATTTGGCACTCCAGGCTTGAGATTAACTTATCTCAGTTTGCACCCTGCAAACCGTGCTGCCTCCTGTGACCTCAAGGAGAAGGGTGCCTACAACGTTGAGTCTCCCTCTCTGACAGAATAGGCCTTCTGTTGGAAATCAGCAGTGTAGCAAGATCGGCTGGATTAACCTTACTAATGACTCCCTGCTCTGCCCAGGTACTGCTAAAAGGAATGTGCTCCCCACCAAGATCTCCTGACTTTTTGTTGTGTAGCTGAGGTTTGGCTAGTATGCCATTCTGGTGGACAATGGTAGGTAACAAATGTGTGTACCCAGTTTCATTTATTGTCACATGTGAGTAGGGGACAAAGGCCAGGCCTGGCTGTGCTGTGGTCCCTTCGAATGGGCACAGTGACCCAAAGGGTGTGACAGTGTGTCAAAGGAAAGTGTTTCTACGGACCAGCAAGCATGCTCTGTTGAGAGCTGCTCCCAGATGGTGGGTCCCTTACACTCTACAGACATGCCTGTACTTGTACCATTTGCCTTCTGAAGGCTTAGAGAGAAATTACTTTGGATGCAATGACATTGTTGTTGTTGTTATTATTGTTGTTATTTTGATGTGTCTGTGTATTTATGTCTCTCTCGGTGCACGAGTGCCTGTGTGTGTGTGTGTGTGTGTGTGTGTGTGTGTGTGTTTATGTAGGTTAGCAGTTCTTTCTCTCCTTCCTCTATGGATTCTGAGGATTGAACTCAGGTTTCAGGGCTTCTGTGGCTACTGCCTTTACCACTTTAGTGACCAACAACGAGCACTAATATTAGTCAGATGTCTTCTTGTATTCCTCTCTGTTAGTTCAAGTGCCAGTGGCCACTCTTACTGTTATCATCCTTCCTGCTGTCACTTTTGATCTGTTTGCAGTCACTGCTGAATGACCTCTTAACACTGCTAAGCAATCATTGTGTTTGTTGGAGGCTCAGTCTTGCCCAGTTTTCATTTCTCATACCCAACATTTAGCTTTTGTGAATTGAATGCTTCAAGATTACAGAATTCCTAGTTGAATGTTAACAGTCTTTCACTGCACTTGCTGGCATTCGGTCATCTGAGCTCTGTATTACTTGAAGAGCCTAGGCATGTATGTTGCTGCTGGTGTGTATGTCTGTGCCTTGATTACGTCTACCACCTTTTCCATTCATCAGTCACTGGGATGGTTGTGATCAGGGGAACCTAGAACCTTTGGCTCACTTTGAATGTGTTTATTGTGCAAATCAAGGTCATGGCTTTCCTCTTTGGAGTCATTGGCTTTTATCTTTGGTTAACCATGTCTACCCACTGGACTAAAATGTGTAGTCCTAGTTTTTGTACAAAAGGAACGGCAAATGAGGAGTCAACTGGGTTGACACACACCCTGGCACAGTGAAATGGGTGGAACCTTAGGCATCTCTATATTTTGTTTCACCACAAGATGTCGCTAGGACACCATACCAACGTGGCCAGTAGATCATCTCTCTGGCAAAGAGACCATCATCAAAGACCACCTGGCTCAGGCCACAGACTCCTAGTCAAAGCAGCAGGAGGACACTGTCAGGAACACTGGGATCCCATCTCTTGGAGCCTTTATGAGAGAGGGCAGGGCACAGGACATAAGAAGTTCATCTCGGTGACCAACGTGTCCAAACAGTCCAGAGGCTTCTTTTATTGGGTGAGGCAGCAGGTGACCCAGGGAAGACATCAGGATAGAAGGTGTCTCTGAGTGAAAGTTCGTGCAGACCAACGGATGTTTTATTCTTTTAGATAAGTCACAATTTCAAGTAACCTAAAAGGTAGACATTTTAGCATTTTTAAATTTGATTTTTTTGGGGGAGGGGCAATCCATTAACACAATAAGTTAATCATCCATTAACAGATGTATCATTGAAGCGTGTTGTAAGTCTCCTCTCCGTTCTAGATGTGTGGGAAAAGTTGTGTGAGCCTGGAGCTGTGGTAGCTTTTGTGCCTACTAGCTCTACATCAACACTAAAGTGTTTGAATCTTTGGTGGTACCCATGGATAAACTCAAATCTAAACTGGGAATGAGGACGCACACCCACAGTCCTAAGACTTGGGGCTAAAAAGTAGGGGGCCTGAAAGCAGAGGCCAACTTGGGTCATACTTTGAAAGTCTGTGTCAAAATAAATGGCAATACAGAAGACAGTCAAATGCAGCAAGCATCACTCACCCTAATTCCTGTACATCAGGCCACTGTTATCCTCCTTGATCCCAGGGCTGCTTTTCATTGAGATGTTTGCTGTCTGTCCCTGGAGTACCTGCATGCCCCAGCTTTATAGCCCTATAGATATTTCCCACACCTGATCCCATGTCTTCTTAATTTGGCTAAATTTAATAGACCAATAGGGATAACCATCGATTTTCCATTGCAGGAATGAAGTTAACTATCATACTGTCGATAGCTAGAAAGTTTTCATAAATCTGTTTCAAGGAAGAAGACCAGGGGCTGATTCCCAAGCTCCCTTTCAACTCAAGTTAAGAATTAAGGGGCTGGAGAGATGGTTCAATGGTTGAGAGCACTTGCTGCTGTTACACAGGACCCAAGTTTGGTTCCCAGCACCCACATGGTGACTCACATCCGCCAGTAACACCCAGTTCTAGGAGACTGGATTCGACTTTTAGCATGCACATGCGTGTATGCAGGCAGCACACTCATATGCCTAGAGCAAAGTTAAATATTTTCAAAATTAGGTTTTTTCCTTACTTGAATGGAGGCCCTACCTCCATATTGTTCTTTACATCTTACAATTTAAATCATCTCTAATTGATCAGGAACTTGGTATGTCTCTGTAACCTAATTGTTGACTTTCCAGAACATAGGCTAATCACCTTAGGGGCCAAGTGTTTCTGTCTGCACTGTCTTTTGGTTTCAGACTCTGAACCTGAATCCTGGGTCTTGGCTTAGTTAAATCTGCAGTTTTAGTGTCCTTAGCTCATGTGAGCCATGAGCCTGTAGACCACACATACATGTAAGCCATGAGCCTGCAGACCCCATGCATGTAAGCCACAAGCCTACAGACTACATGGAATCCTGCGTGGCTTCACTTTAGGGCAGGTGGCCTGAGGCAGGAGGGTTGAGTCTGATGCCAAGTCTGGGTTACATAGTGAGGCCTTGTCTCCCAAAACCATCCCTGGCTGCTTCGTTCTTCTCCTCTCTAGAGCAGTGTCTCAGCCCCTCCCTTGATTTGTTCTTTTTAGTTCAGCATGGCCCAGTCTATCCAATATGCAGATTCATGGGAAATGTTGGAGGCAGAGAGAGACAAGTACTTAGAAGGTCTAAAATCATGTTTAGAGTGTCCCAGTAAACCTCCAAAGGCCTGGTTCTGTAGGCTTGATATCCCCGTGGAGTGTGCCGGAAGGGAACAGGGTTGCAGTGTACATACTGGCACCAACTTTGAGTGGGCCACATTCCTGGTAGACAGCCTTGGAAAACCATTAGTAATTTTATTTGTTTGGTTTTTTTTTTGTTATTTTGTTTTTTTCAAGACAGGGTTTCTCTGTATAGCCCTGGCTGTCCTGGAACTCACTCTGTAGACCAGGCTGGCCTCAAACTCAGAAATCTGCCTGCCTCTGCCTCCCAAGTGCTAGGATTAAAGGCATGCACCTCCACCACCCATTAGTACTTTTAAACATGGGAATTGAAGAAAAGGGAAGCCAATATTGCAGTTATGTTACATTGGTGAATATATTTATCTCATCATACACTGGGCTACCATGCATAACCATGCAGATTCAAGTTAAAGCTTTCCAGGGAGAGTACTGTCAACTGTGGAGTAACCATTTCCAAACAGTCATTTTCAAAGGCAGTCAAGAAAGTACCTTGTTTTCTTTGGCTAGAACAGCACTTCTCAAACCTGTGGGTCATGACCCCCATATCAGATAGTTACATTGTGATTCATAAACGTAGCAAAATTACACTTACAGAGTAACAACAAAATAATTTTATGGTTGGGGGGGTCACCACAGCATGAGGAACTGTATTAAAGGACTGCTGCATTAGGAAGGTTGGGAACCACTGGGCTGGAAGCTTGATCTTAAATCCACTTACAAGGGCCCTGTGGAAAGGAAGGTGAATTCACTGTTGTAAATCAAAGGTTGTCAGATCAGGGAAATACATCAGCCAGGACATGGAAGAGGAGGCTAGTACGTATCAGAATGTGTGTTCTCTGGGGATATTCATGTCCCATGAGCTTAGGTTACTGGAGCTACTTCTCATCTATTCACACAGAAAACGACAGCAGCTTCAGTATTCTCAGGTGCCTGCCCTGACTGCATCGAGGTAAGGGGCGTACCCAATATCCACCTCCTGTGCTCCAGCTCTGGCTACTGCGTTCATCTTGCTACTGTGCTGTGCCTGGTACTTCTGCGTGTTGTTGGGAAGACCTAGGGAGAAGAAAGGCATGACTGAGAACACAGATGACCCGAGATGAAAGACTGCCTCTCAAAGTTTTTCTTTCAAACCAAAGCCTTTTGAAGACCTTTTCCTGGCTCTTGCCGTCTGGCTGAACGTGGGCTCCCCAGGAGAGGTGGCTTCGGTATGGTCACTGTGTCCGAGAAGCAGTTTGTATTGCTATGCAGCTCACATTTGCCACTTACAATTTCTGAATACAAATTAATCAGCATGCAGCTGTGAATGACAGTAAAGCACATGATAATGTACCTGCAGAATCCAGGGCATCCGAAACAGGCTCTCGGGTGGCCGTCAGAAATAGCCAGCTAGAGCTTTGTTGCCTGTTTTCCATAATTGTGTAGCTTTGCCTTTCCCTAGTTAATCTGTTTAATAAACTCCCCTGCAGAATCTAAATGCTTAAATTTAGTTTCTTTTTGTCTTTATGGTGTTTATCATTGTTAACTCGGCATCAGAGTTGCCTGATTTTCGCATCATGATAAATTCATAACCCGAGAGAAGGCGGAAAACATAATTATTATCAATTGCTTCTCTCCCGGAATTGCCATTGGCTGAGAGGAGCAATATATGAACTTAAGGAGTAGCTGATTCAGAGAATTGCAGGGCTGGAACTGGGCCTGTCTTGATGGCATGACCATTGTTTGCAATGACTTCCCAATGGACCGCTCTTCAGGGTCACCCAGATGCTGTGTTCTGCAAAACATGCTAATTTTTAAAGAGGGCAGCTCTCCCTACACTCTCTAGAATTCATGTACTCAGTGGCTCAATAGGTTGTGAGTGCCTGCTTTGGGCTAGGCCTTGACACTAAGATTCAAACATGCACCTGTGAATGAGGGGAAGTCCTTGCTATGATTGTACACAAGTTAGGACAGAAGTTGAGCACATTGATATGTGCTCCAGTTAAAGAAGATTCACATGAGTGCACTCTTCCAGAAAGTGTTCACTGTTCTACGCAGAGCCTTAAAAGCCACCTTTCAAAAGTAAACAGAGTGGGACAACTTAAAAAAGAAGATTTTTGGTTCTTTTGAGGAAAAGACACGTTAGGGTGTTGGAGGTCAGAAGCAAACTTACGTGTATCTGTTCATACAGTTACAGCTGGAATATTGGGCCTCTGAAGAGAGTTTCTATATGATGTCACTTTCTTACACTCCCAAATGCACCTCTTGCTGTCTAGGTAATTGGGTTCTAGTCTCTGCTGACTGTAACTCTTCCTCACCACAACAATCCTGAACCTGTCAGTGTAGCTTCTGTCATGAAGGGTGCAGAGCCAGAGCCTAGGAAGATGTTTGGAGAGGTAACTCCTGCTAGACAGGTGTCTTAGTTAAGGTTTCTACTGCTGTGAAGAGACACCATGACCGCAGCCACTCTTATAAAGGACAACATTTAACTGGAACTAGCTTATGGATTCAGAGGGTTAGTCCATTATGGTCACGATGGGTAACATGGCAGTATGCAGGCAGACACGGTGCTAGAGAAGGAGCTGAGAGTTCTACATCTTACTGTGTAGACAGTAGAAGGAGACTGTGAGCTATACTGGGCTCAGAATAGCTTGAGCATATGAGCCCTCAAAGCCTGCGCCCACAGTGACATGTCCTCTAACAAGACCACACTTCCTCCAGCAAGGAAGGCTACATTTCCTAATAGGGCCATTCCCTATGGACCTATGAGTTTATTCAAACAACCACACGAGTGTTTCTTAAAAGGAAGCTAACTGTTGGGGAGAAGTCCTCGTCTCAACAGATACTGGGTCAAGATAGGAGAAACAAAATTTTGAGTTATGTCAAAGTTGGGTATTTTTCTCCTGAGGAAAAACAATTATTTTAAGCTTGAATAGCTTTTCCTTAATGAAGGATTATCAGATGATCAAGTTTGTTAAAGGCTACAGAAAAATATAAACTACTCAACTCAGACCCTCATTTTCTAGCAAATACCAAAAAATAAAAAAAGGAATAGATGCCCATGTTGGTTTTAGAATGCTTTGTCTCCGTTTGCGAGGCTGCCTTTTCCAGGTGGTGGAAGAAAGGAAAAAAACCAGATGTGTGTGGCTGTGGCTGTAAGTGGCCACCTCCAGCTGGGAGCAGTTCAGGTTCAGCCTCGGACACTGGAACTGTGTTTGTTCCTTTGGTAACACCGCCCTTCTCCCATTCATCTGAAATGTCTCAAAAACATGGCTAAAGTCTGCTCTTTCTACCTGACATGTCACAGCCACACCAAATTGTTCATCTCCATTTGGGACAGTTTCTTTTCCAATCACAGTAGCCATGAATTTATTTTCTTTTTTTTTTTTTTATTGTTAAAAAAAAAAAGGCTCGATATGACATCTATTCCTTTCACGAGTTTTTCAGTGTGAATTATATATTATTGCTGACTATTGAAGACATCTTTAATGTGTTATCTACCTTATGTTTGGCCCTATCAGTGGGGTTCATTGTATATATGTATCATTGTAGTTTAACCAAGAATTTATTTTATCTAAAAAATGTTATCAGCTCCTTGAGAATTCCCTACAATATGTTTTGATCATATTCATTTCCCCCTTCCCCAATGCTCTTGAGATGCACCTCTCCTTCACCATCAATCCGACATGTGTCCTTTAAGAAAAGAAGCAAAAAGGAATGACATCCAATCCAATCTGTGCTGCTCAAATATTCTTGGATTAGTGGCCTTCCACCAGAGGCGATACTCTTAGAGAAACTGACTCCTCCTTTCATAACCAGTGCAGTAGCTCTACTGCTCAGGGTGAGAGTTCATGCTCAGCTCCTTACCTCCTCTCTTCACGCTAGGAATTCATCCAACTTGGGTTTGCACAGTCTCCATGCACGTTATCCCATTTCCCCTTTTAAAAATAATTCATTTATTTTTTATTTTATGTGCACTGGTGTTTTTCCTCTATGTATGTGTGAGGGCATCAGATCACTTGGAGCTGGATGACAGACAGTTATAAGCTGCCATGGGGTCGGTTCCTCTAGAAGAGCAGTCAGTGCTCTTAACCACTGAGCCGTCTCTCCAGTCCCCACTATCACAAATTCTGTGAGTTTGTATTTGTAGTGCTGTGCTATGTCCAGCAGATACTGCTGCCTCATAATTATCATGGGCCTGTGGCTCTCACACTCTTAACTTTGGAAGGCATGAGAGCGTGTATATGTTCCCTGTGGGGCTGATAATTCTGTTGTTTCATAGCCTCTACACTCTGGCCAGTAGCAGGACTCTGTATTGGTCATCATCTGTAGATAGAAATTTCTCTGGTGAGGATTGAGAGGTACATTAATCAATAGGTATGGTATATTGATAACTCATTAGGAGTTAGTTTAATACCATGTCCATTTATCAGAATAAAATAGTAGTAAGTTTCTCAAGGGCCTGTGAACTGTCTAGCGAGAGGTTTTTGGTCCAATTATAGTACTAGCTGTGGGTTTCATCTTCTGGAATGGGATTGAACCAAGAATTTAAAATATTTGCTTCTGCTGGCTTAGTTTTCATTCCAGGATATACTTTAGTTTCACCCAAATATTCTAAGCTTCGTCTCCTTGGAGCTCCTTACTGGTTGCTTCCCTGGGAAGAGCCCTCCTGTGTTGGGTCTTGCAGGCACATGTGTGACTGCTTCCTCTTCTGGCTGATGCGGGCACTTCATCCTTTAAGTCTGGGACGCAGGAAATGTGCCCTGGAATCAGTGTTTTAGTGATTTGAGATGAACTTATTGATTTTAGGCCTGAGCATGGGGGGAGGGTATTAATACTTATTTTTAAAATATCCAGATTATATAATAAATCACTAATGCATTAGTTATTCTATTTTAAAAAGCCTTTGTGAATGCTATATATAACATTTATAAGTTTGAGATATAATGTTAAAAAAATCTTTGGCCCTTAAATTCTCTGACATGGGTTATTATATTTTTATGACTATTAATTTTGATATAGGCCTTTTAAAATCAATTTTTCCCTGTAATTACAAGGCTGTTTTATGGTGTATGTGATATATCATATGAGTGTACTTGAGGGTCATGAGAAGTTCACATATGTGCTGTGTGGGCCCAGACTCTTGCTGCAGCTCCAGCTCAAGGGTGGCCTGTGGGTCCCTTTCTTAGGACAGGAGTTGCTCAGCATCCAGGCCCCTTCCCATCCTCCTCTTTTTGGTTTTAACATCATTGAAACCAGCAATATTGTATATTGAGATATCCTGGACTCCTTTGGATGTATTTGAATTTGTAGAACCAAGATGCCATTGGCTCAAAAAAAAATGCTAATATTTCTCCAAATCCCAGGCAGCTCCCTTTTTCACACAGTGGCCACAGCTCACTGTCTGTCAGACTGATTTTGGACAGAGAACCACATGTCTGTATTTTAAAAATAGAACAAGAATTATTAAATACCACAAGTCTCATCCCACAAGGGGTTTACAACTCAAAGTTAAGTAAAACAAAACTGATTAAGAAGGATGTTGTGTATAGAACCCTCCCAATCTCTCTCTCTCTCTCTTTCTCTCTCTTGCTCTCCCCCCACCTTGCTTTACTTTCCTCATCTCCTTTTCTCTCTCTTTTTAAAACTTCTTTTCTTCTCTTTTTTGTCTTTTCTAGCTAGGGGATTAGAGTAAAATTTCAACTCGAAATGTCCTTCTGGGTGGTCTTAAACACTTTTTATTTATATTTCTTTTTTTATTAATCAGTTTATTTGTTTATATTTCAAATGATATCCCCTTTTTCGGTTACCCCTCCACAACCCCCATCCCATCTCCTCCCTCCCCTTTGCTTCTATGAGGGTGCTCCTCCACCCGCTCACTCACTCCCACCTCATCACCCTAGCATCCTCTTACTCTGGGGCATCAAGCCTCCATAGGACCAAGGGCCTCCCCTCCCATTGATGTCAGATAAGGCCATCCTCGGCTACAAATATTTCTAAAGCCATGGATCCTTCCATGTATACTCTTTGATTAGTGGTTTAGACCCTGGGAGCTCTGGGTGGTTCAGTTAGCTGATGTTGTTCTTCCTATGGGGTTGCAATCTCCCTCAGCAACTCCAGTACAACACTTTTTGTTTTTATTTTTTATTTATTCTTTTCTCATATATTACATCCTGAATGCAGTTTCCCCTCCCTTTCCCCTTCCCAACCCCTCCCTCCTTACCCCTAATTCACCTCTCCATTTCTCTTTAGAAAAGGGCGGGCCTCCCACAGATATCAACCAAACATGGCATATCAAGTTGCAGCAAAACCAGGCTTTTCTCCTTTTATTAAGCTAGACAAAAAAGTAAGAGATAGTCCTGGCCACCACTCTTAGGAGTCTCATAAGAAGACCAAACCACACAACCATAACATATATGCAGAGGACCTAGATCGGACCCATGCAGGTTCACTGATTGTCAGTTCAGCCTCTGTGAGCCCCTCTAAGCCTAGGTTAGTTGATTCTATGGGCTTGGGGTGTCCTGGCCCCGCTGTCTCCTACAATCCTTTCTCTCTTCTGCAAGATTCCCTGAGCCTAATGTTTGGCTGTGGATCTGTGCATCTGTTTCCAGGAGTTGCCGGGTGAAATCTCTGCAGTGATGATTATGCTAGACCCCTGTCTCAGAGTGTAGCAGAGTAAGAATGAATGATAGTGAGTCAGTTTGTCAAAAGACGGGTGGCATTGGTGGGAAATTGTTATTTACTTGGCTTTAGGGGGATTGTTTGTTTCCTACTCTTTGTGTGTGTGTGTGTTTTGTTTCCTACTCTTATTCTTGTTTTAAAGACAGCATTTCACTGTGTAGCCCCAGCTCTTCTTGAGCTCACAGAGATCCACTGACCTCTACTTTCTGAATTAGAGGTGTGTATCATACCAGGTTATCTACTGGCTTTAAACAAGAAAAAGTACACACAAAGATGATGTTAGCAATAGTTGAGGTAAATGTAAATGATTAGGAATGTATTTCAAAATGTATATGTTGACTGGAAGCAACCCTCTAGGCCTTTGGCCCTTGCTGTCTGGCCTGGTGAAACAAGCCTGTCAGACCAGCTTTCCTAATGCCCTGGTAGCAGGTCATGGAAGTGCACTTGTGGTGATGGTGTTGAGACTTCAATTTCTCCTGTGGCTAGAAAGAGCTTCTACCCGTTGTTGCGGCCTTCAGCTATGCCTGCATGGTCAGTATGGCCCCACGATCTTGAGGTCTCTCCTTCCCTCCTTGTGCTCTTTTGCTTCTCTTTCTACTTTCTGTTATGTCAATCAAACTCTCATAGACTGAAACATGGTAGGCCCCATGTAGCTCCCTTGTGCCTTGTGGATAAAGCTGTCTAGCAAGCTGCCCGTAGACAGGCTACTCTCTCATTCTGGACACTTGCGTTGTCCAGACAAGAAGGGCAGTCAGTGTATTCAGGAAAGGAGGTTCCAAGGCTGCCTGCATCTGATCTGAATAATTGTCCAGGTGTGAGGCTTCACAGAGAGCCTATGAGGGAGCCAGCTTTAGCCAACTGAGGACTGAAGCCTAGTCAGAATCCACACAGGGCTACAGCATGGCCTTTCTTGTCAAAAGACCGCGTGGTAAATACTTGTAGCTTTGTGAGCACTGCAGTCCTTTGTTGAAATGCGGATCTGCTGTTATAACACGGAAGCAACATAGAAAATATATGCATGGATGCTGTGTTGTAATAAAACTTTATTTATACAGCCAGGCTGAGGGCCAGATTTGCCCTATGGGCCATATTCTGACAGTCTATCTGGACTCTAGCTTCTAGATAATGACTTTGAATCCTCTCCTCCAACACTTATTTCTCATAATGCATGCAAGTCAATTCATTCTGTGTTACAGTTTCCTTATCTATCAAATGGAGTGAAACCAGCTTCTTTGCCATGTTTTGAAAAGTGTAAACGATGTAATTTATTCAAAACATACGGGGTTCAGAGGGATAGCTCACATATTATTTCTGTGCCGCCTTGTGCAATTATGGAGGATGGAGGGAGCTCCTCCTAGACCTGCCACACATGGAGGACTGTTGATCTGCGGTTGCTCTTGTATTCCAGTTTGACACCTGCTTTGCCATTTCAGTGGGTCATTTTGGGATTTTGAAGGTCACTGTAGTCTTCCCCTTCTGTGCTAGAGAATTCACATTTCCTCAGAGCAATTTTAGACACTTGATTGCTTTTGGTTTACTCCTAAGGGCTTCTGAGATTATTCCCCACTCTCCTGTAGGGCAGAGAGCACAGTTTTACTCTGGGTTTGTCTAATCTTCTGGGGAATATTCTTTGTTCAAGAAAGGTAAAGCATTAGAATACCATGAAATCTATGTGCAAAGCCACCATGATTAGACTTAAGCCAGCAAGAAGTCAAATGCACAAGGGCCACAGAGGAGGTCCGGGGATCTAGGGACGGATGGGTCATTCCCTGGTAGTAAGGTGTGCCAGGCTCACTGAGCTCCAGAGGAGGTGTCCAGAGGTCAGAGGACAATATAATACTTGATTTTCATATGCATGAGATATTTTGTCACTATGATTCAGATTTCTGTTGATCTCTGAAAATTTTGTATATATAAATGTGTGCGTGTATATATGTGTATATATGTGTATATATATGCACATATATGTATATGTGAGCGCAGGTGCTTATGGAGTCCAGAAGAAGCACCTGACCCCTGGCAGCTGGCTTTATAGATCCTCCTGAGCTACTTGGCACTGGTGCTGGAAACTAATTCCTGTCCTCGGCAGTAGTAATACACTGCCTTTTTAACTGCCAAGTCATCTCTTCAGCTCCTAGCTGTAACTTGAAAAGATATGTTTATTTAACAAAAATATCTCTTTGCTAAGTTATGGTACATACCACAGTTGGTGTTTCCATTTTGAAAACCGAGCAGAAAGCAGTCGCTCTCTGAGTGGTGTGTGTGTTGAAGGAGGGGCTTCTTTCAGAAGCTGCCAGATCTGTTTCGGGTCATGGGCTCCCACATGATCCACTCCTTGCAGCCGTGCCTAGCAGGCCTCATTCTAGGACTGGGTCCTGCCTGACCTGCAAAATCCTAGTCCGGGTGTTACAAATTATTATGCCTGGGTCCAATGCAGTCTGCAGTTTTTAGAGGCAAGAATAAGAACTAAGTAGATTTATAATCTTAAATGGTTGGGGGGAAGTAAGGCGCGAATATTTTATGACACATGTAAATGAAATTGAGTGAAATTTCAGTTTCAATGCTAACGTTTTGGGTCCCTTCAAAAAGAAAGGGCTTTGTTTTCTCTCTTTACATGAGTCTGAGTGCCCTTGGTTTTGCCTCTTGGCCCACAAAGCTTAAATTATTTACCATCTGGCCCTCTACCTAAAAAGGGGGAAAAGGGTTGCCAACCTCTGACACACAGCAATGATTTTCAGTCTTTTCTGTTGCTCCTAAATTCTTTCATTAAACCAAACCTCCAGGGGGAAGTTTGGTGGAGCTGGTGGGAGTGGGAGGGCTGGCCTGAGCCCAGCCTGCCTCCTCACCCCACCTTTCCTCCTGGGGATAAGGCTGCCTCCATCAAGAAAGTCTTTCAGTGAGGCTTGTAAAGACCCATCTGCAGTCTCTCTTCTGGTAAACCAGCATGCACAGAGGTCTAAAGTACAACAACAATCAAAAACCATTTTTTTCTCCCCCAGAAAATTTTTTAGCAAATCCATTTGTTGGATGAACTTGTCCTCAGTTGACTTGAGACTTGTCAGCATCCTGGTTTCTTTTTATTATCTTGTGGTTTTTTTTGTTTTTGTTTTTGTTTTTTTGAGACAGGGTTTTTCTGTGTAGTCCTGGCTGTCCTGGAACTCACTCTGTAGACCAGGCTGGCCTCGAACTCAGAAATCCGCCTGCCTCTGCCTCCCAAGTGCTGGGATTAAAGGCGTGCGCCACCACCGCCTGGCTGTCTTGTGTTCTTAATCACATTTTCACTTATATAATGTAAATGTCATTGTCACGGCATTTCTGCCCCTCCATTGGAGGTTTCTCCCTACGCTGTGCATGAGAGGTACCTGTGTTAGGTGTAAGGATGGGAGGTACTGAAGCCTGTCAGTGAGGTTCCAGGGGTAGATGAATCTTTGTTTGCTGAACTCCTGTCCTGAAGTCCTGCAGTTCATATCACCCCCCCCACACACACACACACACACACCCTGTGGACACCAGGGTGGGATTTCTGGCTCAGCCACACCCATCTCCCTCCAACCAGAGCCTGAATGGGACCTTATTTGGAAATTAGGCCTTTGAATATATAATTTTAAGAATCTTAAGAGGAATGAGTCCCAAGTCCAATAACTACAACTCTTACAACAGTGGAAAGGAAGCAGCAAGATACATGAAAGAAGAAGCAAACATAGAAATTGATGATGAAGCCATCAATGAGGAGATACCAAGACCTTGGAGAGCCCTGTGATGTTGGGGTGTGTCCAGGCTCTGGGGTAGACCAACCCTGCAGACATCTTGATGTTGGCTTTCAGAGCTCTTGAAATGTCAGCAAATTTTTGTTGTCTCAAGCCATGGGGTTTCTTTCTCTCTCTCTCTCTCTCTCTCTCTCTCTCTCTCTCTCTCTCTCTCTCTCTTTCTTTCTTTCTTTCTTTCTTTCTTTCTTTCTTTCTATAATCCCTAGGAAGCACCTGAGGAACTTCCCTGAGGAAATTTAACATTTTTGTTCTTGACTTGCAGTCTCTCCATGTCTTTCTCACCCACATCAGTCATTCCAGAGTAGAAGCCTCATGATGTACATTTGTACTGTTTATAAACAAATCTTTACAGAATGCCTCTTAGGGGCAGGCTGGGGTGGAGAGCAGTTTTTCTCCATTCCATCCCATTGAGAGGCAGACAAGGAACTGGATCCTAGCTCCAGCTCTTTTGAGAACTCAAGCAAAGTTGCTAAACATTAGCAGACTCTAAGAATCAGTGAATGCCACATATTCCTCATTTTATTGTGGTCGTGGTCTTTCTTGACCTATTGACCCCCATTTCAATAAGTGTGTTCTTCACCTACTTCAATACTCTGACTTTTCCTTGTAAGCTCATGGTCCAAGACTCACTGTATTCCATGAATCCCAAGGCTGGAAGAGCCCCCATTGTGCAGATGTGAGTACCATGATCTGTAACTGAGTATTCACGATACTCTCCAGGCTTTCCATGCAGTAGATGCACTTCCGTTCTGAGCACTAATCATGGTTTCAAGCATAGAGTAAGTGGTCAGTTCACGTCAGTGGCTGTTGATTACTTTAGTTTGTTTCGAGTTCTCTTTCCAGCTATAGTTAATCTCAACTATGTCTAGAATCACTACTCTGATTGGATTCATTGAAGATCTGCCCACTGTGGGTGGCACCATTCCCTGGTTGAAGTTTTGGACAGAATGCAGAATGCTGGGTGAATACACACAGTTATTATTTTCTACTTTCTGAGTGTGGATGTCATGTGACCAGCTGTTCAAGCTCCTGCTGTCTAGACTTCCCTGTCATGATGGACAGGGTATATGTACCCTTTGACTGTGAGCCAGGAGAAAACTGTGGCCTTTTTCTTTCTTTTTAAAGTTTTTTTTTTAAATGTTATTTACATTAGTGTTCTGCCTCCATGTATGTCTGTATGAGGATATCAGATCATCTGGACCTGGAATTAAAGACACTTGTGAACTGCCATGTGGATGCCAGGATTTGAATCTGGGTCTTTTGGAAGAGCAGCCAATGTCCTTGACCCCTAAGCCATCTCTCCAGCCCCTTAGCCATCTCGCCAGGCCCCCTTAAGTTGCTTTTGTCAGGGTATTTTATCACAGCAATAGGGAAAGAAAAGGGGCATTTCCCTTTCTGCTATTCTCCTCCAGTCTCATCCTGTGTCGTATCAACCGTGTCAAAGCTGGGAAGTGCTGATCATTGTGGTTTGTTACTGTGAGTGATTATGACAGCATCAGATCTCAGCTTGACTCCCCTGGTAGAGGACAGTGTTGGGCCTCCCCCATGCCCCTCTGCTTGTCTTCTCACTCATTAAGTAGACAGCCTGGAGTGGTATTCTCCTTTCAACAGGCCTCACTCTCTCAGGATATTCGAGGCCTGCAAATGTTGCTGATTAACCAAAAACAAATGTTTTGGGTAAATTCTCTCCAGCTACACTCGATTTGGGTCTGAGAAATGGAATTCCTGTCACTGTTGGCTGACAAATACAGCCCTCCTAATAGGATTTTGGCAAAGGAGCCGTTAGCCGCGCTGCCCCGCGGACTTAAAGAATTGCCACATTGGCCTAACGTAATTTTGGTAACTCCGTCTGCTTCTGCCTTGGGTAGAAATAATTCACATTTCACTCTCCATTTTCTTTAACGGGCTAAACAGTCAGTCTGTAATACCTGTATTTTATGAGACATAATTCTCGATATTGTTTCTTTAGCGTTTGGGTAAGACAAACCTGAGAGAGGCCAGCCATTAACCTCAAGCAATTGGAAAGTTATTTGAAAAATGATATGCTGTCTTTCTTTCTTTTTTTTTTTTTTCTTTTAAACCAGTTACTTTATAAAGTTACATTCCCTGGCAAATGTTAACACAACTTCTCTGTGTGTGGGCTAAATAAATATCGGGCAACACTGACCGAGCACAGCCTTTGGGTAAATAATTCTCTCTCTACATGTCTCCTAGTTTATAATGCGGAGTTTTCTTTGTGGTCTCACCAAATGCCACATTCCATTGTAAATGAGACACAAATCTATAGGTGAATGAGAAGTTCGAGGAGATTTACTGAAGAGGTGGGAATGGGTGGGGAGGCATTCTCGTGTCTCCCTCTCTGCCAGCTGACTATTCGCCCATCTCTAGGACACATATGTACCCGTGACAGGAGAGGGTGAGAAGACAACTACTGTCACCTCATTACCTTGAGGACTCTGTAGTGTCACTGGGTTAAGCCACCTGCCCACTATAGATGGAAAAGGAGAGGGCAGAGAGCAATACCCAGTGCCGGAGATATCCCAACCATCTGAGAATCCCTCCACAATGTACAGAGCCAAAAAGCCGCCCTTGCTAGGGAGTAGCCAACACAGGAAATCAGACCGTGCAGTACAGATCGGCCCAGAGCCAGTGTTTCTTCAAGTTCAACCATAAGTATGTGCCCTGTGGTTGCACAGAGGGGTGAACTGGTGTGAGGCTCTCAGTCCTCCTGCTCAGAATTTCCAGGAGGTTGTCAATTGGGCCATGTTTCCTCATATGCCTCATTGAAAATGGAGACTCTCAATGTCCAGAATAGGATTCTACCTCTGACTTGACCTCCATTTATAAACCCTGACTCCTTGCCCCATCACCTTATCAGATGGTTATGTTACTACATTTATTCATATTCACACTTATTTTCCACATAGGGAACTGAACTTAGGGTTTCTTGCATGCTAGGTTAGTGATCTACCACTGAGCCATATCCTTCTTAACTCTTTATCTTGAGACAGTCAGTGTCTTACCAAGTTATGCAGGCCAGCCTTGAACTAGCCGTGTAGCTCAGGACAGACCTTAAATTGGTGAGCCTTGTTCTTCTGTCTCCTGAGTAGCTGCGCTCACAAGCCTGCAGCTACCTAGCTTTGGGTTTTTCACATCAGTACTATTGATAGTTTTATCTGAAAGGATTAATTGTGATGATCAAGCCACATGGTCGGAGCCCAGGAAAACCTGTTTCTTCTGCTAGACATCTCTGCTCATGTTTGGGGCTCTGCAGTTCTTGTAGGCATAGACTTGCATGGGATGAGTTCCATAGGCCCAGAATGCCTGGGCCTCAGCTACTCAGTTATCATGGAGCAAAAAAAGACATTCTCCTTGGTTAGGGGGATTCTTGAAACTAGTAATTTCCCATATAAAAAGGAGCATGTGCATTAAGAAAATGGAATGGCCAGAGTTGAGAGCGAGAGATCCAATATCTTCATGCCTAGTCTGCATTTTTAATTTTTTTAATAAAGATTACTTATTTGCTCACAATTTCATACATTGTATGTTGAACTTAGGTTCCCCTCTCCCTGAACCCTTTTTCCTCTCAGCAAGTCCTATCCCTCTGTGCCTCTCCTCTCCCCTGCTCCCCCCCCATTCCCCTGCTTTCCATGCCCAGGGCCTTTAATCTGAGTTACTTGCATGAGATTAGGTATACTTTACTTGAGTGAAGGCAAACTTACCTGGGTCTACACCCCTGAGGGTTTCCCAATACCATTAACTGCCTCCAGCTCCCCAAGGAGTTATGGGCCTCTCAACACGCCCCACCCCAAACCCCTGGTGGCATGAAGATAACCAAGCTTTGAGCAGGTATCTGAAAATGCTGTGAGTTCATGGGTGTAGCAGCCACATCATGTCCAGATGACAGTGTTCCACAGCATACTTCCCACGCTCTGGTTCCTTCCACCCACACTTTGGTGACGCTCCTTGGGCCTTGGAGAGGATGCTGTAGATGGTCTACTTAGGACTGAGCTCACAGCTGTCATTTGATCTTGGCACTTGGACGAGTTCTGAGTCTTGACATTGACCATCGCTCACTGCAGACAGAATCCTCTCTGACCAAGGCTGCCTCATCAGCCCGTATCTCCCAGTGTGTGAAAATGCCCAGCTAGCTTGTTTTGCTTTTTGTCCCACATAGTGCCATGTGTGCATGTGAAGGACACCTCATTTGCATGAGGGTGCATTTTATTCTGTTCCCACAATCCAAATACCCCAAAGACGCCCAGGTTTAACTTGGTGATGAGCATGCCGTTGGAACTTAGTGTTTCCCAACCACACCTCTACCTTCTCACTGGACCTGGACATTGATCTGAAGGGTCAAGGGGTCAGAAACCTATGGACGACTCATGACTTATTCCCTGTTTTGTCTCGATACTTGGATTGTCATGTTGTCACTGACTGAATCCACTGGTATGTTATGTGGCGATGGACATCTCTGCTTTGAAAGCCCTTGGATTGTGGGTCAAGATAAGGAAGCTTGAAGACTCCCAATACCTCCTAAACCAAGCTAGAAATCTACTGCATAGTGAGAGTACCTGGACCTTACTAATGAACCAGGCAGAAGACGTGAATACCAATACCTTTTCATTGTGAATGATGAGGCATCAGCTTGTGGTTGATAGCCGAAGAGCCACTGATTTTTTTTAAAGCCAAGCATCTCTGATATTTCCTTAATGTACATATCTTCAAAGTCATGCAATGCTGAAGGGGTATTTGCCATCACACAGAAAGCCACAGCATGGATTCCAATTTGGATGCTTTCTAAGTTAGTTCCTGCCGCACCCTGAGGACCATTGTCCTTGCCTTCAACAGTGGCAGAATCCCAAGTACCAAGATGTTTCAAGACGTTCCTGGGCCACAATTAACCTTCTTCAAAACTAAGAGGGGAGAAAGTCAGGGAAAGGTCTCCTGTAATCCAGAAAGGACAGGAAGAAAGGCTCCCCAGCAGTCTTGAAAGCCTGCTCTTTTCCTTTCCATATTAAGAAACCTCCTAAGAATACAGCCCTCCTCCAAATGTCTCATCTTCTCCAAATTGAAAGAGCGTGTACTTGAGCACAGGCCATGCCAAGCTGGCTGCCCTCCCCAACTCTGTAGCATGGCTCATTTGGAACATCTGTGTCTGTGTTCCTGGCTCCCAAGGAAAGCTATGTTTTCTTTCTTTCGCCATCGTGATTCCATGATGGGACCACTTAATGGCATTAAGTGAAAACTCATCTGAATTGTGTCCCGAGACCCAAGCTGCTGCATCCAGATAAGACCAGATAGGACCAAGTTTTCGGGGTTACCGGTGTCTTTCCCCAAGAAGTCCATGTCCCATGACCTAGTCTTTCTCCCTCTCTGTTGAATACCCCTCTATTTTTGAAATCACTGCTTCTGCTAGTTTATTCTTTAAACACAGGGAGGGGGCACGGGAGAGTATTGGCCCCTTCATAAAACAGCTGACAGGAAGCTCTAGGCATCTTTTAGTGCCGGTTTTGTCTGGTGCTGGGAATGGCTCCATCAATCATGGCTGCTCACATTGAGCTGGTCTTTATGTCAGTTCAACCGTCTTCCATCAAGTTCGGTGAAGCAGAGTCCAAGAACAAGATGAATGTCCAAACCGCTTCAGTGGGGTGGAGAGGGCTTTGCTTTTAAATGCCCACGTTGTTTTCTTAATATTTTCTCCTTCCTCTTCTGAAGCCAGTTCCTTACAACCATCACTCATGGGTCCGTTCTTTTCACCTTGTTCAGGAGGAGGGATGGTGCCAGGCTATAAGTGCAGGCAATTGATCAGTTGAGGAGGTGTATTCATTATCTGTCCTCTGCTCTCGAGAAAGGGAAATAAATCCCAGGACCCCGGGGGTGATCTTCATAGCCATAGGAATGTGAGAGGCCCCATTCTCCAGTCGGTCCCTAGCAACATAGTCTGGTTGCTCGGAGTCTCGCATGAGGATGTATTATTATTCCACACAAGATGGGATAACATGGCTGTCCAGAGAGGTGGAGTTTGTATGGCTCAGCCACAGTGCGGTTTACTCTTTTGTTGCCAGAAATCTACAGGGTCTCTACCCTCGCCTGGCATTCTTGTGTCAGGTTCTGTCCTTCTGAAAATATTTGTTGAGTGACTGGAGTGTACAGAACTGTGGGATATCAGGATGAGATGTGAAGAAGCTTGGGAGGGTCTGAAGTCCCCGGGGGCAGCTCAGGGGGAGGAGTGTGTTTCCACTGGCACTCTTTGAAGTGCTGTGACAATAAGAAGGTGGAATGCTTTATGAAGTCTTGAAAATCTTTCCTTAGTGGGCCTTGCTCCCTTGGCCAACAGTAGGCTGTTGTGCCATGCTGCAGAACTGAGAACCTTTGACCTGGAGCAACAGTAAGGGCGCTGACCAGTCCTGAAGGAGGTGACGGATGGATGAACAGGAAGGTAGCATGTGAATGCAGATGACTGTACGGTCTGCATCAACCCAGATCTCACCCAAAATCTCCTCTCCATTTCTTTCGGTTAGCTCAGTGCAAACTCTAACTTTGCATAGTCCCACAGACCCTGTGAAAAACTCATGGTCTCCTCTGGCTCTCAACTCCTGAGTCTATGATCTTGGGCCATTTTCTGATCCCTTGGACATGGGCTTATGGTTCATATGTGCCCAGCTAGATGTGGGATTGTTCCCTTCCCTCTCACCCTGTTATACTCAGCATCCTGCAGCTCCTCTTGAGTGCATCTCTCAATCGAGAGGACCCAAGTGCAAGTGGAACTGTGAACAGTAGGGCCTGAATGATGAGTCTCACAAGGCCATTTACTCTGGCACAGGCTGGACAAGCCATGTGAGGTGACAGTGGTTCTGCCCACGAACACTCTTTAGGTATCTTCTCAGGCCTGGCTCAGTGTACTGTGTTCTCAGCACATCCTCTTGGTAGCACTGAAGGTGAGTTCTCTCATGTTCTGTGCTACAGATGAGCAGGCATGGTCCCATACTCTTCCCTGTGCTCTTGGATTGGTCCTGAGGGTGTGGACAGTGTGGACTTGTCTCCACTGCCTCCCCAGGCCCATCTGCTCTTTCCTGGGCAATTGCTGTACCATCACAAACCCTCCATGGTGCTCTGAGTATTGGGACTTAATGCTGAGCTGGGTGTCTCTGTCCTATGCACTGTTGTCACTGGTGGCCTCTTGAGCAAGTGGCTTGAATTTTACATGTAAATCTGGAGTCCTCTTAATCCCTCAAGTTTTAGTCTGCAATCTGGGGCTCAGGAGAAGGCTGGGTGATTTTTAAAACACTATAATATTCTCAGCTGGTTTCAGGCAGAGGTGAGAAGGCATGGCTTGTGGAGGTTGACTCCTGCAGTTGTGAAGGTGTGGGGATAAGAGTGGAGAAACATGTTCTAGGAAAACTGAAATGACCATTTTATCAACATTTGAGTTTTCTGTTTTTTTTATGTGCAGGAACACACACACACACACACACACACACACACACACACACACACTGCATTTTCCCCTACTAGGAATGAATGAAAAACCACCGGGGACCATTTTCCCAACACTTTCAGCAGAGGTGGCAAGGTGGGGAGGTAGAGGGGCGGGGACCTGGATGCGGAGAGAGGGCATCAGAAGGAGAAGCAGAAGGACAGAGCAGGTCTGCCAAGCCCAGGGAATCGGAAAGTAATAAAGTCCTACAGTAATCAGAGGGCCAAGGCCAGCTCCCAGGTGAGCAGTGCTCATTCACACTCTAGACCTGAGCTTGTAATCACTACCTTCACCCCGAGTAACAGTCCTGGCTTTTGGTACACTGCTCCCCACTCCTGGGCTCGGTGACCTTGACAGTTCACTGCCCTTTTGCAAGATTGGCTCCTTGTGTGTGAAACAGTAGTGAACTCTCATTTATGGGCCACGTAAGGATTCGGTGAGAAAGCCTTCAGGTGGCCAAAGTGCAGTGTGTGGTGTGGTGGGACAAACTTCAGAACTGCCAGGTTTGCTTCTGAAGCGTGATGACCTGCATGCCTCCACCATGGTTCTGTCCTGCACACTGCTCCTTCTTAGCTGTGCAGTTTTGGGTAAGTGGCTAGACTTCACTCTGCACACTGCTCCTTCTTAGCTGCGCAGTTTTGGGCAAGTGGCTAGACTTCACTCATGCCTCTGCTTCCTTCTCTGTAGCAGAAGGATGATACCAGATAACGCTGTTTTAGATGAGATGGTTCATAACACATCTGGCTCAGCGGCATTACCTCACTACGTAAGCTAGTGTTACAGCAAGGAGCCCATAGAAACCAGCTCTGTCGTGTCGGTCACAGCAGTGGAGAGTACCACCCAGGCAGGGGAGGCTTGAATGCTCAGGGGTACACCATCTAGTCTTCTAGCTTTTCATATGGCTACACTGGAATATTTAAGATAAAGAGGGATGTTTCTTTTCATTCTTTGCTTAGTTACCATCCCCACATTTCTTTTTCATGGGGTCTTCAAGGGCTCCCACCTCAGGAACTCCACGGCTGGCTTATCTTCCCTCTGCTTTGACTATTTCCTGGGTGTAGGTAGGCTTTTGCTTTTGTGACTCTGGTACTGCAGTTAGCTGATTAATGCAGAACTTTTTGGTGTGTGTGTCTGTGTGAGCTTTCTTTACTATTTTTTTCTTTTAAAAGCAGCAATAAAAGGGGAAGAAACCACAAATCTCCGTGCATTTGATCTGAGAAAATTACTTCTCAATAATGCTGTTCGGATGGACACCCAAAGTATATTTATTAGCAAGAATCCAGAAAGATGACCATCGAACCACAATACTTGGACTGGATGGGCTTACGGCCATTTGCTTGCTCATTAGCTTGTCCGGAAAGGATCTGCATAGCACAGAAACAGACATCAAGAGGTTCTAATGTGAAAGGATTAGTCAGTGTCCGTCTCCTACCCCATCTGTCTCTCTATCTCCATAAGATTTAGTGAAGGAGAGGTGGAAATTAATGGCCAGATGAAGGTTTGGGGTTATATGTGGAATGCATTTATCCGAGCTTCCCACCCCCATTAGCATGGTTAATTAAGAGTTGTCAATACGTCTTTGCCAGAGTATTTGATTATTTTTTTCCTCCCCAGCCAGGAAGATTAGAATGAAGTCTTCAGATCTGGCAAGCGTCACGGGACTTGTAGTGTAAATTGCAGGTTAAGCCCTCATTTTGATCTCCGGGACGAGAGCAAGCACCGTTTCATTGACATGTCATCCGCTATGATCTGAGGAAACGTGCAGAGGTGTCCTTTGGGGAAAGAGGGGAATCTTGCTCTCGCTCCCATATTGGAAGAGTTTATAACACACGAGCGAATAGCAGATCAGAGACAGAGTGGGTGGACAGTAGCTCTGGAAGGCTCTCGGCTCATGCTTTATCTTTAATGTTTTAAAAAATACGTATGCATGTATGTATGTATGTATGTATGTATATATGTATGTATGTATATATATGTATGAGCAGTCATGAGTAAAAGTGACAAAAGCTAGCTCCACAAGGCCCTTGATTTATGATTTATTGAAAGGTCTTTAGTAAAAAGAACTCACCCACATATCTCCACTTGGATAAAAAACAGGCTTGGTGCCTCCCACACAGGGTCTCCAGGGGAACACTTCCCCCACAAGGCAAAGGATGCTGCCCTTCAGGGGCTCCTTCTATCATTAATGTTGACAATGGCTTTTATTTTCCTTCTATTAGAGGCCTCTCAACTCGGAGAATACACCTTCTCAGCAATTAATTATGCTCAGAAATTGCCACGAGAGGTAGCGGAGCTGTTATTATTTTTCTCACTAAATATACCTCTAGATAACGCAGGGTGTATTTACAGCAGTGAGCTTGTTTTATTTATGGGATTATAACAAATGATCAAAAACAACCCAAAAAGGGCTACTTAGACCAACCTCCTTATTTCTCCTTCTGCTTGGTCAATGAATTATGCATGCATTACAAATGGCAGCAAGGAGGAAAGGTCGGTTTAGAACAACACAGATTGGAAAATTACACCATTTGTTTAAACAACATTTATTATTGATTGCTCAGCATAGGGGCCGATAGAAACGCAAATAGTGGCAGGAATATCATCTATTTACCTAGGCTCTGGATAAATGTCGGGCCGCACCCTCTGTTTAGATCAGAATAATTGTTCAAAAATGTCCCATCCTGTTTTAGAGGAATAAAGAGGAGTGTGGCGATGACTTCCTGCCATCTTTTAATCTCTACAAGATTCTGCTATTTCCCTCTATCACTAAGGATGTGAAATTTCATGTGGCCATTCTTTCATGTGACACGGTATTGTGTGTCTGAGCCTGAAATTTGTTAATCATGGTAATGGTGATAATTGTATCATAGTAATACCTGTGTGTTCTCTGTTTCTCTCTCACTCTGTTTCTGTCTCTGTGTCTGTATCTGTCTCTGTTCTCTGTCTCTCTGTCTGTCTCTGTCTGTCTGTCTCTGTCTCTGTTTATGTGTTCGTGTTTTCCCCCTTTCTGAAATGAGGGTTGAACTTAGGCTCTGTGAATGCTAGGCAAGTGTCTACGCCCCCTCCCCAGCTCTCTTTTTAATTTTTATTCTGGGACAGGGTCTCACTAAGTTGCCCAAACCTGCCCTAACCTTACTCTGGCGCCCAGGTTCTTTTGAGCCTGGATCCTCCTGAATACCCTCTCAAGTGCCATGCAGACTGAGTGCATGTATTTTGGGTTTTGATCTTCATGGGAACTCTGTGAGTACATATTTGTCGCATCTGTTTGAAAGCTGAGGGAGCTGAGGCACAGGGCATTAGGTACATTGCCGACAGCTGCAGGACTGGAAGGAAGATGAGTTGGTTATGGATCACTCTCAGTGCCTGCGTTGACTGTTACACACTCTTTTTCGATACTCCATTCCCCCATGGTCACCATCCACTAGTGGATGGTAGTTTCATTTGCACGGACAGTGCAGCTCATTCTGCAGAGCTGTTCATCAATTTTCTAAGGAACAAAAAATGTATCCGCTCCTCAGAGGTGTTGCTTCACGGTGGACAGCCACAGTGTTACCTCTCTGTCCACGGTTCCTCTCTAAATGCTCTCCTTAGAAGTACCAGGTTCTGCCTGCGCTGTGTACCCCTAATTCCTGTGCCACAGTCAGAGCATTGACAGAGCCTCCCTGTGCCCCTTGTTTGGAGGCCTTCTGGAGAGGGTCCAGGGAGGCTCTCTCTTGCAAGAGCTGCTCAGGGAATCCGCAATCCCATATCCACTGAGTTCCCAATGTCAGCCATAACTTTCTTCCATGTTTCTCCATCACAGTAAGTGTTTGCCACGGTGTGTTTGCACAGGCCTTCTGCAAGCCCTGTGACTTTGGAGATTGTTTAACATTGCCATCATCAAGAAGGGCATAGCTGACTTGGCAAGCTCAGATCCTGCCTCTCCTTCCTGCCTTACCTTCTGGCTCCTGGCTAACAAACTTTATGAGCTGGCAGAACAGTTTTGAGCTCTGATTTCCAAAACAGTCAAGCACAGAAACCTTTTAGAAGTAGGAAAAAGAAACATAACTGAACAAACATTCAGGATTTAAACACTTTGGAAAACAAGAACAAGCCATATTGCGTGGAGAAAAGGGTATACGTTCTTTTGGGAAGTGAGCTTTTATGGTTATTTCTCTTGCCACTTAGCCTGAGGAGTGGCGGTATAGGGGCAGGGAGAAAAGAATATCTACTGACTGCATCTCACACACGAGAAAGCATGTGAGAGGCATAGAAATCAGCACACATCCTGAAACCAGGAAGTGACACCAAGAGTCACCTGTCTTAGTTCCTTTTCTCACTGCTGTGACCAAAAACACAACAGGAGCCACTTTGGTAAAAAGAGGCTAGGTTTGGTTCCCAGTTTACAGGGAGTCTGTCGTGGCAGGGAAACATGGCAGCTGGAGAAACTCGGCCTGTGGTGGTAGGAGCCTGCAGCCCCTGCCTGTTCACATCTTGATAGCTCAGGAATCAGGGAGCTCATGCTGGAAGCAGAAGCAGGTGTCACTTTCAAAGGCCAGCCACTCAGTTGTGCTATTTAAGTCACAGACCCAGTGTTTCTACAGCCTCCCCCAAACAGTACCCCCAACAGGGAAACTAGGGTCCAAACACAGGACAAAATTTCACATCCAAACCAATTATTGAATGGGCTTGATGTTTTATTCTGCTTTTGATGTTTGTTCTTGTGGATCATAGTCATGTCACAGACAGTGCTAGGAATCATCATTTTCTTTTTTCTCCATTAGATTATAAGAACTTCAGATTCAGAGGGATCGGGAAATTCTTGAGGGTCCCACTATTCCCGTGATGGTACAGGCAAAATTCTGACCTCCAGTCTCATGGGCTGTCCCCATGCCATAAGCTCAGCATATTTGCTGAATGGAGTGGAAGAAAAAAAGAGGTGGGGATTATCACACCTCCCAGCCTCCGTCCCTATCCTCTACCTCTGGTGGCCCTCTCCAGCTCATCTAATCCACTATGGCCCTCACCCCAGACTCCCCTTTTTAGCTCCTTCCATCCTAGAACTTGACCTTGGTATTCAGTGCTTTGTAAGACTTGTATGTTTTGTTTTGTTGGTTTGCTTTGTTTTTCCCTATAATGAGCCAGACAGCTCAAGTCAGGACACAATGTCACAGCAGTCACACTAGTAGGACTCAGCTTTGTGACCTTCATAGACGATTTAATTCCTCACATAAGTGTTATCGTTCACCAGATGAGAAGAAGACTCAATAATGTGATGGAAAGCTAAGGTTAGATTTACCCTGAATTTATAGAGTGGATATGTATTGGATCAACTATTGAACAGAGAACAAAGCCAGGCAGTGGAGAGTTGTGGACTTGGCCAGGGCTTCTCCTTGGAGTCATCTCTGTCTCGGGGCTGATTGTAGACAAGCAGACAGCCCCATCACTTTATGCGTCGCATCAGTGGTTTCTGATCAACTCCTACAATGAGCAGAAGACATGATACATAGCTTTACTTCAGGGGAGCTAAGACAGACCACTCCCCATTATGTAATATTTTCAACAATCTGAAAGAATGTCTGGCTGCACCATTGTTTAATGAAGGATCTGCAAGGCTCTTCTAGGTTGACACAATGGTGCCATCTGTTGTTTTCCTAATCTCTAGGTAAACATCCCTAAGAGAGCAGTTTGGGAGTATTTGTTGCTCTGAGAGCTATTGGATTTCCTCATGTGGTTCTTAAGTATTACCCTAGGTCTGCATGACAATCCAATATCTGCTACCCATGGAACAGTGGGGTGCCCATTCAGTGACAGACAGTATTGGTAGATTTGGAGAATACCATTTCACAGCCTGTTGTTTTGGGAGGCAACAAAGGCTCTGCATAGCCAGCAGCTGAAGGCAGCATTGAGTGACACTCTTCCTTGTAAGTTTCAAACCAGGGAGGATCTTGCTCCAGTGTGGGAACCTGCCCTGCGGGGTCTGTCTAGGGAAGAGGTGGCTCTGCTTGCCCTTTGCCTGGAACCTTCCCATTAGATTCCAGAAAGGATATGTCAAGCCTGGAGATGGGGCCCTTCATTCTCAAAACTTGTTTGAGGGAGATGCTGTATTTAGAGCACAGCCTCCTTATTCCTCTGGCATGGCTGGACCAGTCATGCTGCTTGCTCTGAATAGGAAGGTGCGAGACACATATCGGAGCTCCTGACATCCTAACTAGTTTTCTGCTACACTTTCACTACTCGCTGTCTTGGTGTGCGCTGTGGGGCCAAGGCTTGGATCCATGGCCTCTCTATGTTTCTGGCAACATTGGAGATTGAGCATAAGGCTTCATGCTTGCTGGACAAGCACTTTACCATTGAACTACACTATCAGTCACCTTCTTACTTTTTTGAGACAGAATCTACAGCAGCTGTGTCACCAGGCTCTCCCTGTTTTCTCATCCTGGATCAAGATGTTGCTTGTTACATTCTCAAGTAAAATCAGAAACAATGTATATGAAATTCCATATGCTGCTGCTGCATTTCCCAGAACTCGCGGCCTGTATGTGAACCCAGGTCTTCCTGTGTCCCATGTCCTGTGTTCCTGCAGACTCTGGGGTACCACTCAGGCATTCTAAATTGCCTATTAATAAAATGCTTTTCATATAATTAAAAATGTTTTATTTTAGTGGCGTGGCTCTTGATATTGAAAATGTTTCTCACACCAGCCAATAACCCATCGATTTCTCACTCACTAATGATATTTGAAGGAAGTTTTAAAAATTATATTAGCCACTTGTAGGCGGAAAAAAAAAAACCCTATTCATATTGGAGCATTAATGGCTGCTAGGGGAGAATCATTCTGTTAATTTAATGTGCCTGTAAATCCTGCCCCAGATTGTTAGCTCTTCATTTTCTGGGATTAAAAGAGGATTAAGTTACAGGCCAGGTAATCTGGATGTAGTTTCACTGAAGCTTTGATGGGGACGTTTCTTTTTTCCACTTTTGGTATTGCCATATTTCAGATGGCATGGGGAGAAAAATCATCACTAGGAAGTTCTTTCTTAAAAAAAAATATTAACAACAAAAATAAAATCTCCGTGTGTGAGAATGAAAGTGTGTGTCACGACACCCTTTGGTATGTAGTGGTGAAAGGAAAGCCTCAAGTGTCAGCCTTCACCCTCCATGCCCTCTGAGACAGGAGTTCTCGTTCTTAACGACGGCACATACCAGGCTGACTGGCCAGTGAACTTCTGTGGATCCTGCTTGCTCTCCCTTCCACCTCGCCCCTAGAAACACTGGGAGTACAGAGGTACACTACCACATCCAGTCTGACGAAGGTTCTGAGGATCTGAACTCAGGTCCTCACACCTGCATGGCAGACACCTTGACCCATCTGTCTCCCCATCCCACGTGCTTGCTTTCTGGAAAAGTAGGTTTATGAAGCTGAGCTCACAGCACACTTTCCCTGGCTGTGCCTCAGAGGATGAGACAAACCCTCCCAGGAGCTGCCTGCGATGTGCGTGATATACCCAGCTTGTTCTTGAGCTGAGGTTGTCAGTCGGAGCAGAGAAGAACATTTCCACCTGTGTGTTCATTGGGCAGTTAAACAGTAACCCCGCTCTCCTGGCTCTCGAAGCACAGGCGTGCTCCCAGCCAAGGCCCTCATGGCTTTCCTCACTCCAGCTCTGCCTATTATCTTGACCTTAAAGTTTACGGGGTAAAAGAAACATTTATGGAACAGTTAAGGCCAGTTAGAACATAACGACTCACCTCATTATCACACCCCACAAATTTTCCCTTTACAGGGTTCCCTCCCCTGTCAGCTCCAACCACGGGCTTGGCCTGGGTGCAGTTGCTGGTGCTCACACGTGGAAACACCAGGAACTACTCATTCCTGACTTCAAATGTGCCAAAAACAAGAATCCTTAAGAACTCATAAAGTCATTTAGCACCACATTAATAACAGACGCATGATATTGAATTATGTTGGTAAGTATGTGTTTGAGTCAGTAACAATTATTTTTGGCTGGCATTTCAGATATTTAATCCACTCAATAAATAAACAGCTCCTGCAAATCAATAAGTAAGAACAAAGGAGGAAAGGGGCAATGATAAAAATGTCAAAGTTCATATAAACAAAAAACAGTATTTAGAAATATTAAAGTTTATAATCAGGGAAGAGATGACCAAGAACAAAAACTTTATTGTAGTTTTGAAGATGTGGATTTCTTTATGACAAAGTAAAACACACAGTGGGTAGAGACATACTGTAGAACTGAAATGGGCAGGGTCTTGAGACATAGCTCAACTTGATCTAAAATTCACAATCCTGCCTCAGCCTCCTGAGTACTAGGATTACAGGCATGGGATACCACACCCTGCTTCTGTGAAATGTTTTAAAAATGTTTTCTTATTATGATGGTCCTATATAGAGAAATACCCTAGGGGAATAAAACAACTAAAGGCATTTAACAGTTGAGTTCCATTATAGCAACCTAACAGGTAAAATACTATGTAGTTACAAAAGCCATAAGAAAGTGATTGCAAGACAGGGGAGATCTTATGTTAACTTTGTATGTTGTTATAATGAATGCATATGGATGAATGGACATATATAACATGAAGTTATTTTGTTTGATACATGTACATATATAATGTAAATTTAGCATTTGGTGAGTTTGACAGCTGGTTTCAAAGATCTTAGCCAGTGTTTAAGGCTAAGTTTGGGGGTACAGGTGAGAACGAAACAAGACTGTACCCCAGTGAGCTAGTTTTATGTCACCTTGACACAAGCTAAAGACATCAGAGAGGAAGGAGCCCCAGTTGAGAAAATACCTCCATAAGATTGGGCTATATGGCAAACATTTTCCTAATTAGTGATTGAAGTGGGTAGGCCCATCCCAGGCTGACAGTCTCAATTCTATAAGAAAAAAGGCTAAGCAATGGAGGAGGTACTAATCCAGGATTCCTTCTAGCTCTTTCCTGTCGCCCTGTTTACTCGTTTCTTCTAGTCTATCTCTATTCCTTTGTGAGCCCTGCCCCTACCCCTCAAATATTCTCTACCAGAGAGCCCATGCTAGGCTAGGATCATGAGTGAACAACAGCACCAAAAAGTAGAATATCTCCCTAACAAAGACGAGACCAGACATATATGCTGAGGAGCATGTTAAACATCAGAATTCCAGATGCCTAGATCCCGGCCAAAAATCACAAACAGGAACAGCCAAGACATTCTGTCTCCTAAAGAAACCCAACAGCCATACTGAGCCATAGGTCCTGAGGGTTGCAATGTACCTGAAGCTAAATGCAAGAACTTCACAGAAGCAATTTTGAACATATTTAAGGACCTTAAAGAGGATATGAGTACATTTCTTAATGAAGACTGAAAACACAAACAGTGGAATGAAATGACACAAACCATTCAAGACATGAAGAGAATTCAACAAAGAAATAGACTCACTGAAGAAAATCCAAACTCAGATAAAAGTGAAAACGAAAAACTCAGGATATCAAACAAAACCTTCAGAGGTAAACTACACCAACAGATTAACAGACAAGGGTGAGAGAATTTCATGTCTCATAGACATAGTAAAAGAAATAGATTGCTCAGTCAAAGAAATGTTAAATCTAAAATTATTCAGGCATAAAACACGTGTGAAATCTGGGGCACTACGAAAAGACCAAATCTACACGTAAGAGATATAAAGGAAGGAGCAGATAGTAAGGTCAAGGCACAGAAAATATTTTTAACAAAATCACAGGAGAAAAAAAAATCCAGTATAAAGAAAGAGGTGTTTGTCAAAGTACAAGAAACATACAGAACACCAAATAGACAGGACCAGGAAAAAAAGCCACCCATGACACATAATGACTAAAACACTAAGTGTACAGAACAAAGGAAGGGTACTAAAAGTTGCAAGGGAAAAAATGAAGTCATATATAAAGACAGAGCCATTAGAATAATGACTGGCTTTTCAGTAGAGAGTCTGAAAACAAGAAGGGTTCAAATGGATGCTCTACAAGTTTTGTGAGGTCATGCCAGCCCAGATTACTATACCTAACAAAACTATCAACCATAATCAACGTAATAGGACTGATGCACATATGAACTGAGAGACAGACTGTGGTAGCACACATTGTACCTGCACAGGTTCAAACCAGAAGGAGTCCCAGCACAGAGATGAGGGAGTAGACATGGGGTCCCCCTGTAATCAAGAAGCTATTTGTATACCTGCTAGTAAAGGGAAGCCTTCAATGAGTGTCACTGGGTATATAAGCTATACTCTAAGTTAGGCTTCATATCTAGGAGTAGTTAGTCAATACAAAACAAAATATGTGTGTTTGTGTGTGTGTGTGTGTGTGTGTGTGTGTTTGGGAGCCTTTTTGTGTAGTTGTGTTTTATTATTTTGACCCTCATTTGTTTTTGATGTTTTGATGAGAGACAGAGAGATATGAGGGAGAAGGAACATGAAGATGAAGCCGAATGAGTAGGCAGGTGGGGAGGGTCTTGGAAGAGTGCGGGCAGGGGGAAACATGATGAAAATGTATTGTATGTAAAAATATTAAATAAAAAGTAAAAGAACCATCAAGGAACCAAAAAAAAAAAAGAGAGGGGAAAGGACATGCTGCTCATAGTGGTTGCTATCTGCTACCTTACAACAGTGTTCATATCCAATCCACGTCAGATGTTTAGGGCATATTTTACTTATACATAAATCATTCCCACAAATACTTGAGTGTTTATTCTCTACCATAGGCAGAGATTTGCTATGAATTGCATCTGTGTTTTGAACTGGAGTTTGCCCACTTTAACTTGAGGCTGGTGAGACTTCTTCCTGTCAAATTTGTATTTTAGTTTCATGATGATCAGAATGATCACAGTGTATGCATTTTATTAAATTGTCATGAGAGGTCCACCTGACAAATCATGCCTTCTAAAATAAGTGGAAAAATTTTAGTACATAATCAATGAATAAGCATTAGGAACCAGGAGAGGCTTGTCAATCATTTCAGAGCCTGTGGTGAGCATATCCATAGTGTATTGATTAAATTGTAGCCTCTCCACCTTTTGTTTTGTCAATAGCTCTGTCTTGACCCATCACCTTGGATTTTCATGTAGGAACATCTTTCTTTTGCTATAGGTGCATGTACTGTGTAGTTCAGAGAGGAAGGAGTCCCCGGAAGATTTCCACATTGTGACACTAGGGACACCTTCCAGGTGTTGTCCTTTCTGAGCGCTAATATTTTGACTTATAGCAGCCAATATGAATTTTCTCTTCATAGGTATATGCACACACATACATCATAAACATATGCTGTTCACACATCAAAACATGAGTCTTTACCTGTTTTGAATACAAGGGAAAGGCCCAATAGGAGCCTTCCCCTTGTCATGGAAAGGAGATGCACTTGGTGGGTAGGGTCACAGTACAGATATGCACAGAGTGCCATGACATGCCCTCCCAGCTCCCCTCTAAGAAGGTAGCCTGGGACTGCTTGTTACCTAACTCTTTTGAACCTCTTCTAAGAACCCTGTGACTTAGTTCCATGCTGGGATTAGTGGCATCTTTGTTTCTCATCCTTCCTCATTATAAATGGGTGATCCATGGTATCTACTTACCTTTTTCAATTTAACTTGAATCAGCATTTGTTAAGCAAAACCTTCTGAAAGTCTCTTCCCCTGCCCAACCACCACCCTCATTCCTGGCCTCCTGATTTCATAGATCTCTTGAGTTCTTGGAGGTTTCTGCACAGGATTGCCTCTGATCAGTATGATCCATGCTGGACAACGGGAAGCACTCCAAACTGCCTTGCCAAGAGAGTCACATGCTATCTCTCACCACACTGTAATTTCCCGTGTCATATTTGCCCAGAGAAAGAGCTCCAGCAATTATCCTCCCTTTTCTTCTTCATGTTCAACGGCATGTGGACCACAGTAGCGTCAGGGCCATCAGTGTGAGGACTCTGGTGACATTACAGAGTGTGCTCATGAGCAGGCGTATCTGGAATGGAAAGTCAGTTCATAAGCAGGTTTATCTGGAATGGGAAGTCAGTTGAAGATTCAGGACAGGCCATGCCGCTCAGGGGCCTTTCTTCCCCGCTTTCTATACTGTTTGTGCAGAAAGCTGCCCAGGACCTGGCAACTAGTTGTGAAGAATGCACTATCTCACAGAAGAGTCCCAAACGATAGGAGATCTTTTACATACAAACTCCTTGGGACTTCAGGGCTAAGTATGAATTGGAGAGAAACAGTTTTCCATTGCTGGGCAAGAGTGACTGTTTCTGTGAGGACTCTGACTTTTTGTTAAAGGTGCATCCAGTTTACGTGAACCTTCACCCTAGGCTAATGCGCTGCTGCTAGCTTCTTTTACACACTGCGTTTTCTGGGTGTGACGTGGTCCTGGATATGCTTCTTGGAGTGTGCCCTCTCTGTTGTAGCATGGCTGAGAGGGAATGGGGTTGCCCTCAGCTTTCCATGGGAGGAAATTACAGGTTAGGGAAGTTAAAGTAACTGTTAAAATCTAAAATGAGGTTTCGTCTTCTGCTGATTCCTTAGAAGTCAAAATGTACTAAGAAAAAAGGTGATAGCCATTGTTTGCAGCACCAGTATCCATTTTCAGTGTGTCTTGTGTGTTTGAAAGAAGAGATACCATCCCATCCGTTTGTAATCTCCGGGAGCTGTCGTTGACTTCCTGCATTTCCCCATACAGTTCTGTCTCCTTCCAGCACACTATATATAACCTTGCCTCCTGTACCCATGGAGGTAGGAAGCTCTGGAGAGATCAGCCTCGAAGGCTTACTATGAGAGTGGCGTCATTAGAGAGATCCTGGCTGTGTCTCTGCTCTAGATGTCTGACTTAATTCTCTGGTTCTGTAGGTTGTGCTTCTAGGGTGTCCACCTTGTGACTCTTGCTGAAAAGCCTGCGTGTGTTAATCTTTTTCTGTTTCTGCATTTGACTCTTCCTATCCATCTCTCTGGCTGATATAAATGCCCACCCACTCATTGTCCTACTAGTGAAGGCTCCCAGGGGAGCTGAGACACCAGCAGGTGCTTGCTAAAGTGAGAAAGAACATGCTCAATATTGAGAATAGTCATTGCTGTAGCAAAGACAGAGATCAACAGTTACTCACTCTGTGCTTTTCAGCGAGATCGCGTTTCACTTCATCTGTGACCAACTGCATGTATATTTTTACAGAAATAATTGCAACTATCTGGCCTCTGACTCTAGAAAGATCTCTGATGGAAACTACACTTTGGAGAACAAGGGAGAGATATACTTGAAAGCCTCAGCTCACACGTCTCGGCTCGATCCCACGGTGACAACTCCACAGTTTCTAAGATACACATTTACACATATTTTCAGTTTAACAGTGACATAGTGCAAACAATTTATCATCTTGTAGAATCACAGTTGTTTTTCCTCAGTTTTCTTTCGATGGTTTCTGACAATTTACATGTAGGATTTGCCTGAGTAAGTTATATTTTGGATCAATAATGCAAATCGGGAGACCTAGTAGAGGCCAAGGCTTCATTATATCCATGTGGGTCTTTGAGAAATCAAGAAATAGGAAATGCATGTCCCCACCTTCATTTTTTTATTATATGAGATATGTTTATTTCATTATAGCAGAATAGGTACATTAGTATATTTTCTAATCAGAAATAGTTAGAAATATAAAATCAGACCATCATCCATTCAATTAAAATGTGGCATCTCTTCAAGTCTGTATAGAATTATCTTATGAATATATCTGTATCATGTAATGGTAAGAAAAGCCTGTCACTTATTTTCACTTCCAACTTCTTGAAAGGTTTGGCATATTTTTTTATTTAATGTATTTGCTGTACATCCTACCCACTGCTCTACTCCTGGTCACCCCCTCTCACAATCCTTCCCGCCATCACACCTCCCCTTCTCCTCTGAGCAGGTGGGGACTCCCCTGGGTATCTTCCCACCCTGGGACTTCAAGACTCTGTGAGGCTAGGTGTTTCTTCTCCCACTGAGGCCAGATAAGTCAGCCCAGCTAGAATAACATATCCCACATACAGACAACAGCTTTTGGGATAGCCCCCTCTCCAGTTGTTTGGGGCCCATATAAAGAGCAAGTTGCTCATCTGCTACATATGTGTGGGGAGGCCTAGCTGGTATATGTTCTTTGGTTGGTAGTTAAAAAAATAAATCAAGAAATAGATAATGCATCTCTCCCACCTTCTGTATGCTAAAATAGGACCAAAGTTTTATGAGTTTGAGAGATCTTTTCTCAGTGGTAAATATTTGCCTTGTCTGTATTCTTTGGTTATTTGGATCCCCTATTATCTACAGAGAATTTCTTGAGATCAAGCTGAGTAGAACAGTCAATTTTCTGGAAGACAAGCTTTGCTGTCAGGATTCCATAGTCTATTTTTGAATTTCTCATTTAGAAGACAAAAGTAACAACATCACCAATATGTCTAACTTGGTGTGGAAGTTAGAATAGGTATGGCCCGGACTGTTGAGATGGCTCTGCAGTTAAAGGCACTGACTACTTTTCCAGAGGACATGAGTTCAATTCCCAGCAACCACATGGTAGCTCACAACCATCTGTAGTAAGAAACAAATAACAATAAAAAAGAAAATCTACGGGCTGGAGTGAGTGGGGCCCTGAGCAAGCGGGGGACAGAGTGAACGAGGCTGTAGCAAGAGGGAGAAGGGAAGGGGGAAAAAACAAAAAACAAAAAATAAAACAAAATAAAAGAATAGGTATGGCCCTCATAGATTCATGTATTGGATGCTTCATCTATAAGGACTGGTACTATTAAAGGTATGGCCTTGTTGGAGTATGTTAAAATAAGCATGTCATGATAAATGTGTGCTTTGAGGTATATATAAGCTCAAACTACACCCAGTTCAGAAGATCCTGGCTGCTTTCAGTTCATGTAGAACTCTCAGTCTCCTCCAGAACCGTGGCCACCTGCATGATGTCAAACTTCCCACCATGATGATAATGGACTGAATCTCTGAAACTGTAAGCCACCCTCAATTAAATGTTTGCCTTTATAAGAGTTGCCTCGGTCATAGTGTCTTTTCACAGCAATGAAACTCTAAGACACTTGGTGATCCAATTACTATTTTGGGAATATGGGTCTTATTCTGGGAACACATACATTTCAAAGCAGTTGCATCACACAAAACCTACTAAAATGGGTGACAGATCATGAAAGCTGGAACCCTGGAACTCCTTGGGCAACTTGAAAAGACCTAGACAAGTCAGAGGGTCTCCTCACTTTTTCAGTCCTTAACTTAATCCTAATCCTTATCTAGCCTTGAGAAGGGAAGGGCCTTGTGCATCTGGTAAGTTTCAGGGACTTCCTAAGACTTTTGGATTGTTTATTCTATGACTCTTAAGGAGCCTCTCTTTAGAACCCCTTGAGTCTTAATGAACTTCCCTCCAGGATGGAATGTTTCAACATGAGGGAAATTGCTACTCAGAACATACCCTAGTTCATGCTAAGTTTTCAAAGATAACTGACCATGGATGTGGACACTTAAGACCTGGGAAATTGAGGCTTGCATGCACTTAACAGAAAAGTCTTGGATTGGGATCCAGGCACAGGGGAAGGGAACTCAGGAAGGTATGCTACTTAGAGTCAAGGCACCCTGTGCAGAAAGTCTGTGATGACAGCTCCTGGGACTGCGATGTGCTGAGAAGTAACGAGAGGGTGATATTGAACGTGAGGCAATTTGAGGTTGAGGAAAAGCTGTTATTCCACATCATTACTCCACTAGTCATGAAACAAGGAGCTGATGCCATCCCCTGTCCCCGCTGCTTAATTTTCATCAGCTCTCAAGAGCATGGAAAAACTGTGAAATAGCAACCATAAGAAACAGCCTGTTTTCCTGCTGTATATGGGCCTGGCTCTCTCCCCAGGCTGAGCCTGGCCCCTTCTTTTGGCATTTATTTTCTCACATGGGCCTTGGGGGGGGGGGTGTGGCATCATGCCATATTGTTTACTTTTCTGTCCTGTCTACCACCTAGGGTCAGAGTACTTTTTCCTAGTTCTCCCACTTACTAGTGTTCCAGGCTTCATCTGTGTTGGGCCACTCTGAGTCACATGCTCATTTCTGAGCCAATCACTGTTGATAAGCTCACTATCTGTGATGGTTTGTATATGCTTGGCTCAGGGAGTGTCACTATTAGAATGTGTGGCCCTGCTAGAGTAGGTTTGGCCTTGTTGGAGTAGGTGTGTCACTGTGGGTGTGGGCTTTAAAAACCCTCATCCTAGCTTCCTGGAAGTCAGTATTCTCCTAGCAGCTTTCAGATGAAGATGTAGAACTCTCAGCTCCCTCAACACCATGCCTGCCTAGATGCTGCCATGTTCCCACCTTGATGATAATGGACTGAACCTATAAGCCAGCCCCAATTAAATGTCCTTATAAGAGTTAGCCTTGGTTATGGTGTCTGTTCACAGCAACACAACCCTAACTAAGACACTATGATTGGTTCAGCTATGGCCATGTGGTCACTTCTTGTCACAGGAAGGGTCAAGCTTCTTGGAAATGCAGTGGGATGTAGGATTCAAGTGATACCTAACACCCACTTTCTACTTTGATGGGTTGCAAAATAAAATATCCAAACCGTATAAGTGGAGAAAATTGAAAAGGGAGAGTTGCTCATTTTTAATTAAGTTCTTAATTATAGAACAACAAAACAAGCAATTAATTTTTGTGGGGCTACATTAAGCACACTACACTTCAATGACACAGAAAGAATAACAAAAAAGGTATTTTCTACCTTTTTCTGGATAATGTAATATACAAAATGTGTGTGTGTGTGTGTGTGTGTCTGTCTGTGTGTGTAAAGAGATTGAGAATGAAATGCACGTGTGTCAAGTGCTCATTATATACTGAGTGGTGCTCCCGGCACCAGGGCTTGCAGACTGCAGATGGCCTCTGCAGTAGGTATGATTTTCCTCTGACTGATGAGGAATCGGAAGTGAAAAAAAAACAACATGACACAGAAACTCAATGTGCATGCTTCCTGGGCTCCAAACACTCATGTGAGCAGAGCCAAGCCCAGACCCTACTCTAGTCTTGTGGTCATGCCCTTCCTTTGGCTAGAAGGATCTACATGAGGGTAGAGGAGGGTAAGCCCACCCAAGGTGGTCTGTTCTTCAGGTGTCCTGCTGCCACAGCCAATAACAGCATTGGTTGCTAAGGAAAGAATAAAACCAGCCCGTAAGCATTGATGGAATTGGAAGGAGGCAAGGGTGACTGTGGACATCCAATCCTGGTTCCTTTCAGAGACCTGGGGGACCCTGGTCCTCACTGAAGTTCCTACCTTGCAAAGGATAGTCTGTTCTGGGATTTTCCACGTTTCTCATGATGGTGCCAACCCCAGTAGTATTATACAAACTTATGGGGGGGGGGGCATGCGTGCTGTCAGTATAAGGGTGAGCCACTGTGCAAGCACAATCCAGTCTCTGTAATGCATTTCTGCTGACTCAGTCTGACCTACTGATGTAGGGAGGTCACTCAGTAGAGTGCTTGCCCTGAAAGAACAAAGACCTGAGTTTGACCCCAAGGACACTTATCAAAAATCTGGGCATGACCTTGGGACATGCCTGCAGTCCTAGTACAGGGAAGGCTGAGACAGAAATGTCCTCGGGGACAGCAAGCCTAGCCTAAGTGTCCAGAACAAGGTCCCAGTGAGAGACACTATCTCAAAGAGATGTATAGTGGTTATAAAAGTGAAGTTGTCCTCTGGCCTCCATATACATGTGTGAGTTCTCACCTACATACAGGAAGAATGAGAGGAATCAGAGAGACAGAGACAGAGGAGACAGTCACAGACAGACACACACATGGCAGGGAGACAAACAGGAACCTGAGCAAAACTATAAACTCTACAAACCCACCCCCAGGGGGATATTTCTTTCAGGAAGGCTCCACCTCCTAAGGGTTTCATAACTTCCCCAATGGTGCCACCAACTGGGGATCAAGTGTCAGGATACCTGCGCCTGTGTGGAACATTTCTCACCCAAACCTCTGCTGGCTTAGTGGTTAGATCATTGAGGCAGGAGTAGTGGTGGATAGTCTAGGGCTTGACTGATATCCCCAAACTTACCAGGACATATAAATAACTTCCTGGTTTTATGGTTTTTGCACATGCCATACCTAACCTTTGTGTTGTTACCATTATTAGATTTTTTTCAAATTAAAAAAGAAGCACATACTTATTTGAATATTTTAAAAACTACAGAAACTGTGACTTCTATAAAGGAATCATTGAGAATCTCTCCTTCTCCCTCCTCCAGGGGTTCCCATACTCTGGGCTAAGCAGGAATACTAGTTCCTTGCACATCTGTCTTTGTCTTAAGATACACACACACACACACACACACACACACACACACACACGATTTGTGCTTTTTCTAAATAGGGGTATGGATGCTCTACCAGTTCTAGATAGTATATAGCATCTCTGCACCCAACCAGTCAATATAGATTTAGTTACTTTTTAATGGCTGCGTAGTATTCCATAGCTTACACGCTTGAGTGGATATATTAAACTATGTGCAGATCAATGGAATTAAGAGCTTTGGGTTTTCCATTTCTAGGTTCAGATTAAGACTATTTCTTGATTGGTACCCTGTCCTGGGTGAGATCATCCCAGACAGGCCTAATTACTCTTGCTTAATAGACTGCAAGCCCTGGTAGAATAGCAACTCAGGACAGACCAGCAAATAAGGCTATTGTGAGCCTGAGAGAGGCTACCCCATGACCATGCTGCTGGCATATTCTGACCTAACTGAACTGTCCAGTGACACACATTGTTTAACACCAGGAGTTATGAGACAGGGAGAAACCCAGACAGTAGCCACCAACTTAACAAGTTGGTGACTCAGAGACCAGCTCGCTCACATCGGCATCCTCATCAAAGACTAAATCTTTATCTAAAATTTATTAGCTGACTTCAAACCTGTTTGCCAGCGTGCTAATGGGAGCCTTTTTGAATCAATTTGCTCTTATAATTTAAACAGCATTTCAATGTATATGGTTGAAGCAGAAAAGGAGCTGCAGCTTCTAGCCAGTCAGATTAATTATTTATTATCCTTTTCGCAAATACTTTCCTAGGCCAACAGAAGTGAAAAATGCTTAGACTGTTTTTAAAAAAAGTACATACCTCCCACTCCTATCTACATTTATACAATTGCATATGTGCACTCGTGCACATCACACCCTCTGCATATGAGCACACATGTACACCACACCTTCTGCATATGTGCACACATGCATACCACACTCTTTGCATATGTGCACACATACACATACTCCCATGCCCTCACACACAGTGTTTTCCAGGAGTTAATTTGAAAAATGTCAGTGTATTAGTTTTCATTTACATCTGTCAGGAGACATTTATATCTACACGTAAGGATTTTCTCCTACCGTGTGTTATGTGTGTGTGCGCGCGTGTTCCACATTTAATTCACATTTGCAAATTGGTTTCTGTTTTTAACCAAAGTCACTTTCTCAGCAGAACTGAAGTGATGATGTCACTTGTCATCTCAGTAGTATTTGATCTTAAACATTAAAATCGTCAAGTTCATTTTACCAAGCACTTTTGAAGAATATAGGTACATTTATTAGTTCACAGAGGACCCTCAGATTAAAGTCATGTTGGCTTGGACATTTTCTTTTGCCTGTCTTGAGGCCTCTCTGATGTTCGAGATTCTGTGAACAGAAGCCTCATGTTTTAAGTTTTCCTTTCAAGGATTTTTGTCTAACAGTGTATGTTGGAATATTGTGGTAGTATCTCACTGGAGGGGGGGGGGGACAGGGTTTCTTAGGTCTTCTATAACTGAAATGTTGTCTTTCTCCTAAGCACAGGTGTGTCCACTTTGTTGTTCTTGGGCTGCGTGTGCCCTTAGACAGCCTAGAATGCCACCCAAAACAAAATTGTAAAGTACGTAGAACAACATGAATTTTGTTATTGTTGTTATTGTTTATTTGGTAGTTAGGTTGCCTGGTTCTTGAGCTTGACCTTTGTAGATGACAATATGGCCGTGCTGGGGGGAAAAGGTTGGTTATACTTACAGGGTAGTGCTTAGAGCAGAGGCCCCTGATGAGGGCTGAGGTTCCTAAGGGCAGTTTTTTTTTTTTTCCAACCATGAAACCTACTGTGCTCAGATGTGAGACCTGGGCTGTTTGTTTTATAGTCTCCCCATGGGACTGATGGTGGAGCAAGGGGGACAGACCACACAAAGAAGTTAGTTCGTGCTGCTACTCAGCTTCAAGTATGGCAGTCTCTGTGTCTGACTCCCAACTCTCTGGTCTTCTAGAGAGACCTGGCGGCTATTCTAAGCTTCCAGGGAGGGTGGAATAGGAAACACTTCGTGAAAATTTAGTAATCCATAACTGAGGATAGGAGAGCTGAGAATGAACAGAGTTCATCCCTTGGGCTAAAGCAGCTTGTTTGGTTCTTGCTCTTGTTTTTTCTCCTTCTTCTTCTCCTTCTCTTCTTCCTCCCCCTCTTCCTCCTCCTCCTCCTCCTTCTCCTTCTCCTTCTTTCCCTTCCTCTTATTTTAAAATAATACTTAAAAAAGAAGGCTTTGAATATAACTTAGTTGAGAGGACATCAGTTCAATCCCAGATCAATAAGAATGTTGGGCATGACCATGTGCACTTGCAACCCCAGTGCCAGAAAGACAGGGCCCGTGTGTCCCTACTTGTGGAGATCCAGGCCACTGGGAGACCTTGCCTCAAATAAAAACAGTGGATGGTGTCTCAAGAAGGATACTTGAGGTTGAAATCATGTCCTCCACGTGTATACATACAAACACATACAGGAGTGGATATATACATGCACCTATGCACACACACATATGCCTACATGGACCTATAGACAAATGAAAACACACATACACCACACACCAGACACCACACACACATAGAGACTCACCCTTCACGCAAAAAAAAAATGTCAATTTAATTTAGAAAAGATTGTTTTTACAGTGTCTGCTTGTAATGTGCAACATTATTAGTAGCAAATAAATACTGTTAATTATGTATGACTTGTACAATGTGAATGCCTTTCCCCTTCATAGCTGCCCCATGAATTGAAAGTCACCATTATTCCTTTGTAGGCAGCCACTAGGACCTCTTCATTAATTTCCCATGCAAAAGTGGGTTAACTAAGAGAGACTGGTTAACTTACCCATGTCACACAGGTGGTATGTGGTGGATGAACCGTTAGAACACAGACCCTCAGGGTCTATGTTCATAATCCTCTGCTGCCTTGCTATAATCAACAGAAACACTGAGCTTTGGTTGGTTGTGTACCTCCTAGGGATTGATCACAACTTTGGAGTTTTGGTAGATGGTATCTCTATTCTTCCCATGTGGAGAGATGGAGTCCCTGAATTGTGTGGCTGCACCCAGGATCTCACTATATACCCTGGACCATGGGATTCCAGCCCATGGACCTCTGGGCTCAGAGCTGCTCTTCTCTTGAAGCTCATTTTTTACTGAGTGCAGCTATTATTTTGGCCCATTTTCAAAGTAACTAGCCATATTATTTTTATAGCCCTCTTAAGTTGGTACTTCATATCAGTTATAAATCATTTCTTTTAAGCTGATGGTCCTGGCATTTGGGGGTTTTTGGCAGTCTATGGGCAGTTTGGCTCTTCCGAGGAGGAAATCTTCTGGCATTCCAACCAAAGTGAATCTTCAAGTTGCCCACACTGTTCCATGGTGGGTGCATCAGGGAAAGCAGAAATGAAACAGGGTAAAATGTCTTTGACCCAAGAAATGCAAGAGGTCACATTGCTTGGTGTTGCTGAGGAAGACAGGTGGTAGAAAAGAAAAAAGCAAACCTCATGTCACAAATGTGTCATTATTTAGTGGTTTGAGAATGTTTTGTTTATTTTGAGGCAATGCAATTAAGAACTATCGAGTCAACATCATGCTGATTTATTTCTTCGACTTCTGCTTGAGGTCACCAGGGGTAGGTCTGTGGATGCTGCTCTACACCTTCAAAGTCATACTTTTCCATGATTTCTTTTGATGACTCCAGGCATTCTCTCACCCACAGATGGTTTCCCTGTCCACCTGACTTTCAAATCTATCTCAGTCCTGGGAATTTTGCTTAGGCTGAAAGAATGAGCGAAGGCATCCTGTCAACAGAAATCACAGCCCGTGTAAAGCCGCTCTGGCCTCCAGCATCTCATCCACCCAAATAGCACCACAGTATGCTGAAGTTTCAAGTTCTTCTGTCCTACAGACAGCCCTGCCTCGCCTGTCACCTGCCCAGGTTCTTTTTAGCATTTGGATCCCGAGAGAAGCAACCTAAAGAGATTCACAGTTCCCAATTCTTCAAAAATCATCATTTGGCAAGGGGGACTGGGTGGCATTTCAGATGAAGAACCTCTTTCTTGTTTTCCTTGTAAAATGGCAGGAATTTTGTGTCTGTCGGAGGACGGTCCTCCAGTGGGAGGTTACCAATTGACCTTGCCGTTCCTTTTACATCTTGGTCATATGGAAATGACTCTTTTCAACACTGAACAGTCAGTCATGTGAGAGTCTTAGCTCCACAGAAAGGCTGTTAGATGCAGAAACAGTTTAAACAGAGGCAGCAATGCACTGATCTATTGGAAATCCAATCATCTCTTCGTCTCTCATGCCATGGTTTTGTATCTTATCCTCGTTATTATTGTGGCCTTTGAGTTGCTTCTCCACCTTGAGGGCCTTTGTTGTCCTGATGCCCATAGCTTTCCTGTAGAGGAACTCTGATTATATCTATCCTTAAGAACCCTTGGTGACCTGACAGTCAGGTCTAAACTTCCCACCTGCAGCTTCAAACTTGGTGAACCTTCCCAATCTTATTTCCCATATATATGTACTTTCTGAATTTCTCCAGGTTGATCAAGATTTCCCAGTGTGTGTGTGTGTGTGTGTGTGTGTGTGTGTGTGTGTGTGTGTGCAGTTCAGAAATAACCACTTCATTCACCCAAACACTCAGAAGTCTGTGTCCAAGGGAGCCTGAACTGGACCATGCTTGCTAGAGAATGCATGCTTTCAGAAAGCTTATGCATGCCACAGACATGCAGTCAAACCACAGGGAGCCATGGAAGGCATCAGGAGCAGAACAGCTGAACATAAGATTTGCCTCTTTAGAGCCCATTCTGGCAGCTGCATGAGGCAGAGGACCGAAAGAGTCAGGTGGACATTTGGACACCTAGACAAGAACTGATGAGCTCCTGAGCACATATGTGTGCAGAGAAAGCAGGGAGGAGAGAAATATGAGTGGGGATAAGGAGGGAGAAGCCAGTAAGGTTTGGTTAACGACAGTCTCAGATGGACAGGCATGGAGAAGAAAGGACCAAGGACGATGCCTGTTCTGTCTTAAGCAGTGACGTGCCTGCTGGATCCATCCTCAATAGTGGATGTGGTAGGGTTAGCAGACAAGAATGTGGTAGAAAATACCATGTTGGATGCAGCCATGTCCATGTCAAGACAGCGTGGAAGATCCTTCCAAGTGGACGTTGGGTTTGGCAGTCAAATAAGGACGGGATAATGTTGGACCATGCACATCGGGTCAGAGTAAAAAAGCTGTCCTTGGGCCAGAGAACTTACTTGTCTTCAAAATTGCTTAGTTGTTTCAAACCACCAATTTCCACTCCTAATCTCCCAAGAAACTCTGCTGCAGCCAGTATTTCAGCCTAGCTAGATTCCTATCTTGTAAGCATGTTACATGTTTGTAACTCTTTAAGGTCAGAATTTGATACACACACACCCCCCACCACCAACCCCCTCATATTTTTGACACATTTGCTGTGGCCCGGGGCTGGCATCTGGCCTTTGCTTCCAGAGTGCTGGATTTACAGGTGAGCTACCATTGCTCTTGCTTTGCTCGACTCCTTCCATAGATAATAATTTATGCAGAAGTGTGAGCAGAGTTTAAGCAGCCCAGGGCTGTGCCTAGTCAGTATCTGCCCTGTCCTCTTCCCATGTCAGGCTGTCATATGTGACTTTTTCAGGAATGGGTCTCCCCTGCAGAGAGACTGGGCACGGTACTGTGATCAGTGTGGCCTGGGCAGAGGAGCACTTTAGTGTCCACATGTCTTAGACACCAAAAGTAGATTATTTTCTTATCCCTTCCCTCTCACTTCTGTTGCCTGGACTGGTCTCACTATTTCCACTCTGGACTCTGCATCATCACCTTGGGGTTCTCCCTGAGAAAACATGAATGCATGAACTCATGCACGCACGCACCCCTATCTCCTTTCTTGCCTAGTGAAGCACAAGCAGCTTATTCAGGTCAGGGAAGTGCTCTTAGTCCCTGCCCCCTGTGGGCTGAAATTCGGCTCTCTTCAGGTACCAGAGGCCTTCCTTCCCCCTTTCACCGGGCCTCAGCTTTGTTCAGGGCCCCTGGTTGGATGGATGGGTACCAAGTCACAGTGTGAATCAGTCTAGATAACAAGTCCTGTGACATGACCTCCTGGAGGCAGGTACCACAAAAGGGTCTCTCAGACCTTCCTTTTACTCTTAGGAGACTCTAGCATTAAAAGGGACCAAGCAGTATAACCCTATAAGACCTGAACCCTGGTTTTGTTGGTTCTGAAGTTGTGCTGTAGCAACCCTTCATATTTTGTATCCTCCTCCTTCTCTTCCTTCTCTTCTTCCTTCCCTTCCTCTTCCTCTTCATAGCAAAAACATTTAAAACAACTCAGATTCAGATTCTCCCCTCCCCCCAAATCTGATGTTCTTATCTCTCTCTCTCTCTCACACACACACACACACACACACACACACACACACACTTTCTAGCAGCAGTTCCCGGTTTGCCTACAGTGTCAGCCCCAGGTCCTTCCACACCCACCTGTCCTTACCCTTTACTGTTTTACCCCTGACCCACTCCTGACTGAATCTTAATCCTCCTGACCCATGCAGCCACAGTTGGCACAGGTAGAGGGCTCCAGGTTGGTTAGCCGTCCTTTTCCAATTCTTAGACTTAGGGATGTCTCCGTTATCCCCACTCCACCTCAGTGTCAAACAAAACGGAGTGGGCAAGAGAATTGGCATTTACTTGGACAAAACACTCAGCACATCTGGGCAGAGAGAAGGCACCCAGTAAACAGTATTGATCATGTTACTAATTGTAGCAGAAAGCTCATGGGTAATCCTGCTGTGTGCCTTGTGGCCACAATGAAGGAGAAGGGGGCAAAAGCAGGAGTTCCTACCTTCTAAAGTTCCAACTCCAAAGTTGTCTTACCCCTCCCAGTTTCCTCAGCCTGGCTGAGCACATTCTCAACTGGTTATGAATTCTAAATAATTAAATAAATCAGCTCTGCTCCACTGTCCAGGTTGGCACCATATTAACTCTCTGAGTTTAAGCCCCTGAAGCGGTGGTCTCTCTGAATCCCATTGGAGCTACCACTTTAAGATGGGCAGTGGATCTTAGCACATTGGAAATACAGCCTGCCATTTCCCACCCTCACCTGGCAACCGGGCGAGGGGCGGGGGCAAGGATATTTACCACCTGAAAGTTAAGGGATGCTTTTACGAACTGGGCCATCTCTCCTCAGTCCCCATTTTTCCTCGCGTCTCTGAACCCTCATTAATTTTTCACAGGCTTGTGATGGATAGTTTTTATTTATTCACATCTGAGGTTCTGTTGTGTGTGAAAAAGGACTCATTTTCTAACATTACATATTCATGGCTTGGGATAGATGGGATAAGGAACTTATTATTAATGTGTCACTGTAGGAAACTTACTCTAGTTCATTTGCGAACCTTGTTAAATTTGGTGTGGTCAGCAGACAGGGTGAAGTTCTGGGTAGTTTCCCAACAGAGGACAGAGGGACAGACAGCTTCTCTGGGCTCTGTAAAACAAGTTTAAACCTTGGTAGGTGCTTGTGGGCTGGAATTTTAACGAAATGGGTTTTTTTTTTTTAAAAAAGATGGTGGGGATTATGTTGAAACCAGAGCTCCAATCTCATTCTTTCTTAGTTTTGAATTTTTGGTTTTCCGAGAGACTTCTTAAGAGACCTCCTAAAGGTTTCTTCTTTCCTGCCAGCCTCTTCCAACACTCTTCTGGGTCAAATTTTGACTTTATCTGCCCACGTACTCATCCTTCAGACCCATACCCTGAAAATCCAGGAGTCCTCAATTCAAAGCTCCTATGGACATCACAGAACTCCTTGCCTGGGACAAACACGGGGACTATTAATGCACCATCTTGTAAATCCAGGCTGCAGGGAGAATAGCCAGCAGGGAATCTGGCGCAGTCTGCTGCTGTGTGAGCTCAGGCAGAAGGAAGCATATGCTGCAAGCAGCTCTCCGCAAAGACAGGCGCTGCTCCCTGGCGGGGATAGCATGTGGGCTTGGCGAGAGCGGCGGGGCCTTGCTACTTTTCCTCAGTTTGACTAAGCCAAAGCAAGTGGTCAGCAAAGATGAACCAAATTCCCTCTGTGAAAAGAAAGCAAAT
>NW_022196905.1:252898196-252908452 GCF_008632895.1 Mastomys coucha
AAGGTGCCTTTCAAAAACTGGAAGAATCTTCTGTGTCAGGCACCAGACTCCAAGAGTATCCAGATTATCTCCAGGGCCATGGCGTCCCGGGAATTTTCAAGGATGGACTTTGTTGGAAATAAACTGCTTTCCCTAGAGACGACAAATGGACCAGTCGTTCATAGTCACCGAGGCTCCTGAGATCGAGGCTGGGGTCTTAGAAGTGCAAGTGAGGGGCAAAGGAACAAGAACCCTTAGAAAGCATCCTCCTGTGGTGCTCTCCATAATGCAAAACATTTGTTTCTTTTCAGGATCCCATCTGCGGTTCCCCTCGTATTATATTGCCATTTATACTGGAAAGGCCGGCAGCGCGAAACTGTAGTCTATTAAGAGTTTGTGAGTGCGTGCGTGTGTACACAGTGAAATAATATCTTGTGCAATGTGAAGTGACAGTCAAAATTACAGCTCCTCTCTTGCCGCAAGGGTACTTCTCTGCCAAGTATAGTAATATTGTAGTGCTGTTCAAGGTTGTCAGCAATTCTGGCTCGCTCTGCAGAGAGTCGTAACAGCACGCGCGAAGAAGGAGCTTCCTGTCAGGGGAAATACTATAATTTTGATATATATTTGTTGGTGCCAAACTGCAATTAAATAGGAGGTGTTGGAAAGGGGGTTTTATTTAACCAGCTTGAATTTGTTAATTAATTAGCGAAAACTTATATTTTGAATGCTTCAAGAAACAGCTTCATGATGTCCTCACAAGCAGCTTTTTTGCATCACTGTTTCTTTTTGTTAGTCTCCTAAAGAAAACAAAATGCTACCCTCCAGGAAAACAGGATACAATTGTGCACAGGACTTTTCACAGGGTAAATGGCCCGGAAAAAATAAATGGATGCAGAATAAAATTTTTGTGCAGTATAAATTGCACAGGAAAATTTTGTGTCAAGGGGAAAAGGATTTCCAGCCACTAAAGGGGCGGGGGAGAGAAAGCACCTTGAATAATCTTACCTCCTGTTTAGTCTTTATGATGTAGTGCCCCGTCTGTTCATATTTGAAGTTGTACTTCAGTGACAGCCACTGAGACACTTGGAGAAATCCTTCCTAAAAGACTAAACTTGAGCTCAGTTAGTTGTAGTTATGATAAAGACGTTTTCAGGAAATAATGTGTGTGTGCAAATACCTGTGTGTGTGTGTGTGTGTGTGTGTGTGATATTATCAGATCACAGTATACATGATTATAAACTACTTGTCAATTTCTGTAGAATCTTCTATCCTAGGTATGTTACATAGAGTAGTAACATGTTTTTTGGATGCAATTGATCTTTTTTGTTCTTCCAAAGGGGGGGAAAAAGAATGAGCATGTCCTCAGAGTGTACTGTACACTGTTATTCAGATGAAAAATACATTCTTTTTTTGAGTAAGTAGAAAAACCGTGGGAGAACTAAAGAGCAACGATATATTAAAAGCTCAGAGACAGTTATGTGTGAAAAAGACAAGAAAGACTGTGTGGTTTCAAAAAAGCACTGTTTAGGAGCCTTCAAAAGGCAGTGAGGGATGGTGGGGGAGATACTTGCTTCTCCTATTGAACATTTTGCAAATTAAGTGAGTTTCACTCTTCAATAAAATATGAATCTAATAACATTTTATATGATCGTAAAATGTGTCTGCTTTTGTCTCTATCTCAAACGAAAAGAAGAAATATCCCCAAAGTATATTACCAAAAATAATTAATAAGCAACCATCTCAGAGTTATTTTCTGAGGTTAATTATTACCCCAAGAAATCAATTTCAATTTCTTCCCTTTGTAAGACTCACTGAGGTGCATTTGCACCTTGGCATTTCCAAACAGACAGAGTCCACCCCTGCTCGAAAGTGCCTGTGCTGCTGGGTGTGATTTATCCACAATCGTGCTGCCACCCCTGCCAGGAGGACGTAGGAAAGATACAACAGAGCCATTCGGATCCAACTTAGTTACTCTGTTATCAGAAGGAGCATCAGCTGCCCTTGTATTGGTAAACTACAAGCCAGATACACTTGAATGTTGATGAAATAAAGTAGCCTGGCTCTTCTGTCTAGCCTTCCCAAGCAGCCCTGGTTGATGTGTCCAGGAAAGCAGGGTGAATTTGCTCTGGTCAGGGTTGCTGCTCCTGTCTTGGGACCCAAGTGATGAAGAAGGTAGGGGGAGGGGAACCTAAGCCTGGAAGAGTGTCTTGATGGGAAACAGGAGATCATTGCCTGTCTTCCCCATCCTCCGCAAAAGTCATCAGAAGCACACTGGCCTCTCACCAGGCTGCAGAATTTCCTGAACCATAACCAGAATGTTCTGGTCTGTTCTGGCTCATCACAGCAGACTCTTCCCCAAGGCTGGGGGACAGAGTGGCAGTGCTATGAATTTCTCTTAGGCCAAGAATATAAAGCTTTGTATTTAGATTTTTCTCCTGAATTTCTTCCATTGCTAGGCTTAAAATGACAGCATCAGTTACTGTGGTTGTATGTATGTATGTATGTATATATATATGTATAGAAAATTTGGAATAGAGAGCTGGAAATGTCTGGTAGAGTGCCTATAGCATATATACAAGGCTATGTGTTACAGCATTCCAAGTATGTCAGTTTCTTTTCTGCTGCTGTGATAAAAATCCTCTGATTAAAGCAATTCAAAGGAGTAAGGCTTTGTTGGGGCTCACAGTTCAGAGGTACAGTCTATCATCACAGGGAAGGTCCAGGCAGCTAGAGACTGAGGAGGCTGGTCACATCTTGTCCACATTCAGGGCACAGAGGGATAAATGGATGCCAGCACCTGTCATCCCTATAATCCAGAATCCCTTGCTCAGTGATTGGTCCCACCCATGGTTTAGATGAGTCCTCCCACGTTAATTAACACAATCAAGATATAACCCCCCACAGACATGCTCAGAGGCTATGAAGTGAGCCCCCTTTCCCAAAATTAAGCCCTGGCACTGAAGCACTGAAGAAAACCCAGCCTCGTACCTGGAGTGGTACCTGGATGAGGCCTTTATGTGCCTCATTGTAAGATCAATATACCCACTGTGACATTCATCAAAGAGTAGCTTCACAGGAGCAAATGAGAGAAGCTATCCATCAGTCCATCTGGACACTGTGCTCTTACCTATGGGGTCCTGATCCACTGGGGTGTGGAGGTGGGAAGGAGAATGGTTTTGTTCTTGGACACGGAAGGTCCAAGTTCAAACAATGTAAGTCAGCAGGGTTGCTAGTGGTGCCCAACATGCATAGTGGGGTGCAAGAATGAGACAGATCACGGAGGCAGTTGGCTCTGAGCCATGTGGATGCTGTAGCAATGCCTTCCTTTTGCCCTTAACACTGCAGGAACAGCTTTATCAGTGGGTAAATGATCCAGTGTGGCCGTGCACGGGAAAACTTTATTTGTGGATGCTGGCATTTGAATTTCACACAACTTCTCATGTGTCACAAAGTATCTTCTTTCTCTCTAAGCTGTTAAAACAATGGTTTTCATTCACAGTCTGTACAAGAATGGGTAGGTTGCAGTGTTCCAGGGTTGTCTGAGATGTCATCCATCACCAGGACTGTATCAGCCCCTCTTTCTATCTGGAGATTGAACCTAGAGCTTCACAGATGTTAAGCAAGTATTCTTACCTAGGAGCTACATCTCCAGCCCTTAGTTCTTTGTTTTGATTCTGGTTCTCACTAAGTTCCTCGGGTTGGTCTTGAACTCCTGCCTCAGCTTCCCAAGTAGTTGGGACTGCAGGTACGTGCCCCAAAGAATGCTCTTATAGTGGAAATCAGAATGGCTACTGACATCAGACCTTTGTCAGCTTAGCAACTGCTAATGTTTACTTATGACGTAGCTTCCTGAAAGTTATGTGCTTCGTGGCCCCCCCTATACCCCCCCCCCGCGCTATTGAGAGATGACTGGACCATGAAATGCTAACCTCATCAATGTTTTAATCTACTGATGGATTCCTGGCTGCATTAGACCGTCAGGAGGTGAGGGCTGCTTGGTGAGAGTAGGCTGTGCTGGCATACTTCTTGAAGGTTCTGTCTGATAGCTGGCCCCTTCCAGTGTTTTTCCCCTCTCAGGTTGGTCCACCATGAAATGAGCTCCTTGGCCCCATCGCATGCTCTCTGTTGCACCACACACACAGAGCCTCCCAGCCATGGACAAAGACCTCTGAAACCTCGATCCAAAATAAATCCTTGCATTGTTTGCTTCATTATTTGTTATAGTAATGAAAGGTGACTAAGACAGCAGCCATGGTAACAACAAGCTCTTTTCCCAATGGTTCCTGATATGAAAAGCTCAGGGAGAACCACACTTGGTCTTTTTATTGGGCAGAGACCTCCCCTGAATCACCAGCTATGACCCAGGTAATATCATTCTATATGTAGGCTGGTGTTAATGCCCTCTGTACACAGAGTTAGGAGTCTCTACTCCCTACTGGAACAGCGCCATCTTTGTTGGCATCAGCAAACACCTTATGAAGCTCCTGGAGGGCCAAGTAATGCTACCCAATTGGCTCTGCCTGAGACAAGGCTTAGCTGATGGCAGTCCGTGATTGGTGAACATCTGCCAGGGAAGGGGGGCTGTATGGGAGAAGTCCCTGGGGGGTACGGGGAGGTAGCAGGTAGAAGCATGTATTCATAATTCATGAATAGCTGGTGGCTACTGGGCAGTGTAGCTCTGCTCAGAGAAAGGGTCTGGGGTAAGAAGGCAGTACTACATACAATGTGCTCACCATCACCCAGAAACTTCTCTCAAACAATTCCTCCATGCAGAGAGGAACAAAACATTCATGAAAACACTCTGTAGTCAGGTCTTGCACCCAAGTATTCTACAGGACCTCCCTCGATCCCAGCACAGGAGTGCAAGCTGACCTCAGGTGTTTCCTGCTGAAACCTTCTCAGGCTTACTTTCTGCAGCCTGACCTGTTTCTTCCCATAGTGATCCTCAAGTTAAGTTTTGTTTAGTGAAATGCGAGGCTATCCGGGATGCTGGGCTAACATCTTCCTGTTGTAATTGAGTAAATATATTATACACAGCTGGGTAGGTGGTTTCCTTGCTGGCCTGGCTGCTACGGTTTCAAAATGGATACCATTTTCCTTAAAACCCACATGATGGTTAAGGCATTTATTCCTGGTTTCCCGTGGCGCTCCTCCTCTAGAAAAATGCAGTTACCTGGACATTTTGGAGGCACTTTTTTTACGATACTGAAAGAGTGAAAAAGAAAAGCCCCCTTGCCCTCCCCAAACAATGGTTACACAGAGACAACAGTGGGTTGCGCTGAATGCAGCCACGTCAAGGAAGTGCAATAAACGGAGATAGATTGTTCTCCAAGCCTCACTTTATTGGATATTGTAATTGACATATAGTTGTCATTTATAATCATCTGTCCATTCCTGGGAGTTGGGAGCAGTAAAGTTAATTGTGGCGGCTCATTTGCATTAATCTCACCTCTGAAGGGTACAGTAACCCATTAATATCACGTCATGATGAATTATCGCAAATAACATTGAGCATATTGATTAATGATCTCTGAGATTTGTATCTCGTTAAAACATTTTGTTAGCTCTTTAAACTTTTAAGCCAATAATCCTTGTGTGTAGGAGGAGCCTGGGGATCATCAGAGGGGTGCTGTGTGCATGGAGGTGTGTATTCTAGGGTCACTGGGTCACGGAGTCAGCCAACCCGCTTCCCTTTGATTATTTTATGTATTCTTTGCTTTTAGAAGCCAAGGACATTATTCAGGGTAACTTTCTTGCACATTTCCATGGTCGGTGGCTTCTTTAGAATAGCATCTTCTTTGATTATAAAATGACTCTTATTGTTAAAGGATTACAGTAAGATTTTCACTATATTGTTTGGTGTACATGTGTGCGTTTATGTGTTGTATACATGTTCAATTGAATATGCTTGTGTGGGTCCATACATATAGAGGCTACAGGTTTGACATCAAGTGTCTTTCTTAATCTTTCTCTACCCTATTTTTATTCAATCTATTCATCTATCTATCTATCTATCTATCTATCTATCTATCTATCTATCATCTATCTATCTATCATCTATCTATCCATCCATCCATCCATCCATCTACCTACCTACCTACCTGTGGACCGACTGGGACTTTCATGACCTGGAACTCATCTCTGGCTAGACTAGCTGGGAATCAGGCTCCAGGGATGCTCCTGTTCCATCCTTTTGCTCTCTCTATGCTGGAATTGCAGACCTGTGCCACCTCCCACAGCCTCCATGCTGGATACAGGCTCAGGTCCTCATGCTGTGCATCAGGCAGGCTAACGAGTGTGCCATTCCGCTAGCTCAGTGAGCTTTTGAAAAGCCATCCCTTGTGGTTTTTACTTCTCTTAGCCACCTGGATACACCTGCTACCTTAAAGTTCACCATTATTCCTTTTGCTCTATGACAGTATTTCCAGACACCAGTGTTAACACAAACATACATCCTGTACGGGATGGGCTGCTCGAATGAAATGGCATGATTTTTAAATACTGCTTGCCAAGCCATTGAACTGCTCTGCCTCAACACTCAGAGAGTTTAGGTGATTCAAGATTTCATCTCTCAACCAAGCAACCACCAACCAATGCAAAGACTACTAACAAAAACCCCTCCTATTGGCCACATGTATACTATGTATCCATTAATAAAATAATAATGAAATTTTATCAAATGTCAGTTGCAGGTGTTGGAGAGAGAGGTCAGAAGGTAAAGTGTTTCCTAGGACTCACATAAAAAGTTCTGGGGGGGAGATGGCATGTGTGTGTAATTCCAGGGCTGGAGAGATGGAAAAGGAAGAATCCCTTGGGCTCACAGTCTTGCCTTACTAGTGAACTCCCGGCCAGAAAGGAATCCTCTATTAACAGAGGCAGGTGGGACTCCTGAGGATGATGTCGGACATTGTCCCTTACTTCCCCACCCATGAGTACACAAGTGCCCCCACGTGTACTGGAACAAGCACTCACATTGGTAATAAAAGACAAACCCTCCACGTGATTTCCTGGCACATGTTTACGTGTGGGAGTCACTGTCGAGAAATGCCAGCCTGTAACTCGAATTACTAAGCTTTGCTCTAATATTTTTTTCTTCATTGGTTGCAAATGTGATCCAGTCTCCAGTCTTACAAACATGTATAATTCTGTTGAAATTAGTATTCGGTTTATTTTCTCAAGGTAGTATTTATTGGAATTTTAAACCCAGCCTCCTGTGCTAATAACTCTTTAAAGAATGTGGGATTAATCCTCCTGTGCAAAGAATGCTGTGAAAACAAGGTCACAAATGTCTACCCTGGCTGGGTGTTCTGCAGAAAGGGAGCAGTTTTGGAAAGAGACAAAGGACCACCGCTCCTGCTTGCCTATAGACCCCAGCCTGGGGCCCATCAGTCCTTCAGAAGGGAAGGACTGTGACCTCAGTGACACATTAACAGTCACTCTTTGAAGCGGATCTGACTGTCCAGGTCACAGTCTAAATACCATGTGGGAAAGGGTTACATTCAAGCTGTGTCCCCACCTTGCATCAGTGTCCTAACGCACTCCAGGACACCTGTTTTGATGGCGCAGTCCTAAAACCATAATCTGCAGCAGTCTCCAGGCTTAAATAGCCTAGGACAGAGCATACTGCTTACTTTAAGAGCTCACTCCATTGCCTTCTTTGTCAGGGCTGTCCTGTTCCTCACCCACTGAGTCTTTAATACCTGTGTTTTCAAATCAAAGAACAAGCTTTTCTGTCTCCCAGGATAGTATCTTGTAAAGCCAACCTCTTTATTACTTCACCAGTTTAAGCCTTTATTACTCAAGATCCAAAGCCTGCTAGTGAATTATGCATGGCAGAGCTCCGAGTACCTTCTCAGCCCACTCTTCCTTTACCTTTTGGGGGGTCCAAAAAAAAAAAAACCACCTCACGGTGAGCTTGATGTGGGCTCCTTCCCATCCGCGGTATTAATCCTTATTCATTTTTTTTTTAAAATCTGCTAACGGAAATATTTCCATTCCTCTCATTAATCAATTGAGATTTTCATTCCCTTGTTTTGTAAAAGCTGTTACAATAAATACTTTTTTTTTCACAAGGCGAAAATCCAAGAGATGGATGCAGCCAGCGTAATTAATTGCACCCGGTTACAGGAGATCAGCAAGTTTGAGAGATTCACATGCTGCTCTGCCATATGGTTGCCCAGTAGGCGAAAAATTTGATTAATGTTTTGAAGTGGATTTTTTTCAGCAAATATCACGGCCCCAGATGAGGTGCTTTCCCCCGCCTTCTTACTTTCTAGTATTGTTAGACTTAGCGGAAGGAAGCGATCCTCTGATTTAAAAGCTTAATAACGCTGTGATTCACCGAAACCTTAACAGGCAATCAAACTGACAGTCCTTCTGTCTCTTGTGAATACAGAAAAATAGTCCATTATGTCTTTGTTTGGTAATTAAGTAAAATGTGAGCATTGCCTTCTAGAACTTGATTCTTCCCCCAAATGAAATAATACACACATTTCTGGCATGATTTATAAGCAGTGTATTTGCACGAACTTTTAAAACTAAAAGCAAACCACAGAAGATAATAAAAAATAAAAACAGGCCAGGGAACAGCTCCACCAATGAGATTATCCTGTTATTATTCGTTAGCTATCAAAGGGAAGCCAAGTTTACCTGCAGTCTGCTGCCCTAAAGCATGTTACTTTCATAGGCGCTTCTGTTCTTATTTATTTATTTATTTATATTATGTTTGAAACTAGGGTGGCTACGTATATCACTGGTCCATGTCACTACCAGGTTCCTGAACTCTGTCATTTCCATGGGGGTCATGCTCTGACTTTTCTCCTGAGAGAGAATAAGGATCGATCCTTTGATAATGTAATAGGACAGGATGTGGCCGTCCTGACTTTGGCATCCATTCAAAAAGAAAAAGGAGAACAAGAAGGAAGAGGAGGAAGAGAAGGAGACAGAAGAAGAAGAAGAAGAAGAAGAAGAAGAAGAAGAAGAAGAAGAAGAAGAAGAAGAAGAAGAAGAAGAAGAAGAAGAAAGAGGAGAGAAGAGGAGAGGAAAGGAAAGGAAAGAAAAGGAAAGGAAAGGAAAGGAAAAGAAAGGAAAAGAAAGCATGCAATTTTAAAAACCATGTGGGACTGGCTGGGGGCTTGTTAAGTAAAAATCAAACATGTCTCCACATGTTTAAGTGAGACTTGATGCCATAAATATTTCTGCTGGAGTTGTTAACGTTTTTTCTCCTTAAAGTTTTTACTTTGCTTCTTGAAGCAGTGTCTTACTATGGAGCCCCTGCTTACTTGAACGCACAGTAGTCCAGCTTCAGCATCTAGAGTGCTGTGAGCACAGGAGTCTTTAACTGATTTAGCTCTGTTGAGCTACCATCCAGCCTGAAGTCCCTGACAGTGTCAGAGGGTTTAGAGCCTGACCTCTGACCTCTGACCTCTGACCTCTGACTCTGACCAGGTGTCAGCCTATTTCTGAGTCTTTGAAGTCAATTAGAAGTCTCCATCTTCTACATCCACAAAGCATTATAACTTCTCTGTCCATCTGTAGTTTAGAGAGACAGTTCACATGGGCATCTCTGTTGCCACTGGACTCAATAGCAGTCTGCTGGTCCCCTGCAGGTATCCCTCGAATCTTCACTCAGGTGGCCATTTTCCATTTTGTATCAGTAGCAATTTAAGGAGTCTGAAGGTAGTACTCTTTCTTCCCATGGCCTGCCAAGGCACCCGAGCAGGCACAGGGGCAAGGACAGGGCCACTCAAAAGCCCCCACAGCACCCAGCTTTTGAAACTAGCTGAATCAGACTTTCAAACAAGAAGGCTTCTTTTGGTAATTTTTTAAAAATATAATTCTATAGGATTGGGTGTTGGATCTTTTCTGTAATGTTTTAGAAAAGGGGGCTAAGGTCAGCGGAGTCACATTTCTCTACAAAAGAGTGAAGTGTTTGAGTGCTGGTTGGTGTTTAGTATGCCTGTAGGAAGGCATCAATGCAGCCTGCTTTCCCTAAATTTGAACCCTGAACTCTCCCTTTTTAATCTACCACCCATAATAAAGCAGTTTTCGAAATACTTACAATAATCATTTCCCTTAAGACTTAACTAATTTTCCCCCTCAATACAGCTATTCTTAGTGACTATTTTCACTCTGCAATTTTACATATATAAATAATATAGTACATTTTATATAGAGATATTACTTTCTTCCCCATCCTATATAGTTTGTGTGGTCACCTCTAATTACTCCCTGCAGTTTTTTTTTTTTAATGAAAAGAATAAACAGTTTTTAATTTT
>NW_022196905.1:252908541-252973273 GCF_008632895.1 Mastomys coucha
CCCCCCCCCCCCAACAGCAGGTACATATAGGAAATTCATTATCAGGCCTGCAGAGGCTTTGACAAGAGTCATGCTTTATAAGTATCGGAAATGATGTCCTAGTTTGATGTAGGTAGTTCTGGTTTTGTTGTGATCATGGTTGTGACTTTTGTTTTAATGCAGTTTGTGCGGAATGAACAAGCCAAGCTATGTTGCAGTTTTCTCTGCAAAGAGGAATATGTTTTGTACCCATCTTTTTTGTTAGAATTGTGTTGTGTTTGCTGCCTGGTGATTTTTGCCTCTCTGTGCTCTAGAGGAGCCCGGTATAAATGTAACACCTCCCTTTGTGTCAACTTGCCTACGAGTAACCCCTTTAGAACAAACTAATCCTAAGAATATCATTCCTTTGTATGTTCGCTCTTCTATATGAACTGACCATTGGAATCATGAGCTATTAGATCCCATTGGGATGTCCTTACCTGAATAGCCTCATTTATATTTAAGCATCTGTCAGGTAGGTGAGGGCTGCTACCTTCTCCAAATTGAGGGTAAAATCCAGACAAATTTAGGGAGACAATTACCCTCTCAAGAATTGGGAGAGCAAAAAGAAAACTATCGCTGTGCGCTGTGAGAGGGAAGGAGGTCCTCCGAGCTTCAGATTTCACAGTGTGGCCATGCAGAAGTAATGCACAGCAGGAAGGCTCTGCTTTTCCTCAGGAGCTCTAAAGGAAGACAAGGAGTGCCTGCAAGCTGGCAGGGAGAGTCGCGGCACAGGCTGCAGCAGAGTGGAAGGGAATGCTGCACCTGGGCAGCAGAACTTTTGCCACAATGTTTCTTCCTAGCTTTGGAATGCAGCCGTTGTTAAAAGTGGATGCATAAGAAAGAGTTAATGCTTTTCCTACTTTCATGGGTGTTTGCATGTGTGTGTGTGTGTGTGTGTGTGTGTGTGTGTGAGTGTGTGTGTGTGAGAGAGGGGGAGAGAGAGAGTGAAAGAGAGAGAGGGAGGGATGGAGGAAGGGAGGGAGAGAGAGAGAGAGAGAGAGAGAGAGAGAGAGAGAGAGAGAAAGAGAAAAAGAGAGAGTTTTTTTTCATGATGCTAACTTGGCGTAAACAAAAACAAAAACTCAGCAAAGAAAAGTAGGTTTTGGAGGAGCCAAGAAGGCAAGAAGGCACACCCTAAAGCGGTTTAGTAAAGGGGAGCATGTAGGTTGCTTTCACAGCAGGGATCCACACATTTATTTCAGTGAATTACTACTGAGGAAAAGGAAAAAGGGGGGGGGGGCGGTGAGTGGACCTTGGGGCAGAGGGGAGGAACAGAGTAGTGACTTACATGCTGAAGCTGAGAAACCTTCCTCTGCGGGGTTGTGGGAATGCTTTCCCAAAGAAACAAGTTTCTTCATGAGCAAAGGTCAGGGGAAAGAGGCCGGGACGGACATTGACATGCAGATCATAGTTCTGAAATGAAGCCCATGTTGCATGAGAGCGCATCCCCACAAAATCTCTTTCTCTTTTGCCAGCTAGAATCATGTGATAATTTCGCCAAAGCCCTGAGTAAAATATTACAGGTTGTACACAGAGACATGATTTCTACTTGGCAGGTGTTTTCTGTTTTTTTGTTTTTTGTTTTTTTTTAAAAAAGAAAAGAAAAGAAAAGAAAAATTCTACTAGCCAGAGTGTGAGTCACCCCATCACAGATTTGAGAAAACTCGGTGACATTTCCAATCGTCACTTTATTTTTCTTTCCCTCAAGAATGAGGTCAGCTGTGTTTCATTTATAATCCCCAGAACATCAGCTCACAGATTCAGTGCAAGGTTATAAACATCGCTTTATTAAATTTGTAATAGGGAATCGCCTCGCTGGCCCATTTATACATTTTCATCTCTCTGTATTCTTTCCCCTTGTGTGTGTTGTATTAACTGAAGGATCTCGCCAGCACACTTCTCTTGGGTGTCTGCACCTGAAGTTTTCTCAAAGGTCCCAGATTTGACCAAACAAAGCTCGATTGGCCTTGTAGACCCCCGCACACTCACGAAACAGACATGTCGATACCTGCCCATGTGTTTATTTGTAATTAAAGCCCAGACGCTCTAGAATGGCTTTCTCATTAATCTGGAAATGCAGCTTCGTTTCCTGGTGAGTGATGGATGTCAGCCTGCCTTGTGCTGCCTCTGAGAGATGATTGTTCCTGCTGCAGTGTGACCCAGGAAGCTTTACCATAGGGCTCTCGTCTCGGGCCACTCTGTTGTTCAGTAAATCTGTCAGAAGGGTCTGAGGGGCCATATTTATGAAGAGCATGCAGAGTGGTCAGTCTAAAAAGCTCCTTAGCACAGTACTTTGAATTTTAAATTACACACATAATTCAAAGGTAATGTAACTTGCCGTGTCGGACTTTAGTCCATTCCGTTAAATGGAGAAAAATGACTGACATGAGGAAAGACTTATTGATTCTTGGTGGGAAAATGACTTCTGTAATATAGGAAGTATGGTAAAAGGAATAGGTTAATTATTTAGGGAGCACTTTTCAAAATATGCTTCTACAGCAGCACAAATTGTATATATAGAAATCATATGATGAGTTTTTTTTTCTTTTTAATTCTTTAGGTGGGGGAAGTTAGGAGAATTATTATGCTATTCAGTCACTAAGGCCAAGTTTAATTTTCCCAAACCGTTAAAGACATTTAGAGATACAGGGACATGGAGAAGTTTCTAAACCACCAAGAAGCTTCGGAAGAGCTGACAAACTTCTAGGTTGTCAGCATCAAACTAGGCATTAGGCTAGGTAGCAGATATTCCTAGCTTCTCTCTGTCTCTCTCCCACCCTCCCTGTGTGTGTGTGTGTGTGTGTGTGTGTGTGTGTGTGTGTGTCTGTCTGTCTGTCTGTCTGTTTCTCCCTCCCTCCCTCCCTCTCTGTCTGTCTGTCTCTGTCTGTCTGTTTCTGTTTCTCTCTGTTTCTATTTCTCTCTGTCTCTGTTTCTATCTGTCTCTCTTGGTCTCTCTCTCTCCCCTCTCTTTGTCTCTTTCTGTCTCTACTGCTCTCCCTCCTTCCCTCTGTCATCTCTCTTCCTCCCTGTCTGTCTCTGTGTGCTTGTGTCTGTCTCTCTCTGTCTCTCTTTCTGTTTCTCTTTGTCTTTCTTTCTGTCTCTCTGTGTATGTCTGTCTCTGTGTCTCTGTCTCTCTCTCTCATGCTCACTCTCATTCTCTGTCTCTCTCATCCAGTTGATATTTGTCAACAGTTACTTGGAGTTCAATCTTAATTCACCAGGTAGATATTCAGGGAGCTAAGTTAGCATGTTTTAATCTGATGTCTTCAGAAATACCAGGTGAAGTATTTACTTCAGCTTTTCTCCTGTTTTCTGTTTGCAATCTATGTGTATCTTGCTTAAGGGTCAGAGGCTAGTGTTATTTTTACCATACTTCAGTGTTGGCCTTTCAGATAAACAGCTAATTTACAGTTAACTGTCTGAACATGCTCCATAATTATATTAGAACCTTCATGTGCTTGAACAGTTGCCCACCAAAGGCCATTCACATGGATTAAGTTGTATCTCTCTCTCTTATCATAACAGAGATGACTGGTGGCTGTCACTGAGTAATGGAGTCAGGATAAGGGACCTGGGACTAATACAGGGATTTCCTTTCATTCCTTTCTGAGATGGTTACCTGGAGAGTTTTAGAAGCTGACTGTGAAATCTGCTTTCTGGTTTGATTCCCAGGTTTCAAACTATGGGCTAATACTTCTTTGAATTTTCAGAAAATATTGGTTTAGCTTTTCATCAAAGTTATACAATTGTGGTTTTTGTTGTTGTTGTTCTTTTAACAACAACAAAGTAAAACTAGTACTTTGTCAAGGTGGAAGTGAGTTTCCAGGGACAGTCACCAAAGAAATGTGCAGGGGAATGAGCCAAGACATTTGAATGCCGGTAGCTAAGGAAGGAAGTCCCTCCACCTTTCACCCCATAAGCAATGCCACCTGAGTTGTTAGAAGAAGCCCTGGGGACTGATTTTAGGCTCATAGTCCCTACATTGTCCTGTCTGGATACTTACTGGTCAGCCAGGAGACAGTACATTTTCCCTTGTATAACAACCTAAATTTGGTTCTGTGAATCCCCTTTTTAAATTTTAATTTTACTTATAATTGACCTGTAAGATGAGGATGGTTTTACATTTGTTTTTTTAATTTTTTTCTTTTTTTGAAATGGGGTGTCTATCAGATACCCTAGGCTGGCCTCAGAAATTCTCAGAATAGCTGAAGATGGCCTCGAACTCTTGATATTCCTGCCTCTCTCTCTATACCGCTGGCATTATGGATGTTTACCCCATGCCTGGTTAATGCAGTATTAAAGATCAAACCCAAGATCATCTGTGCGAGGCAAGCACTTTAATAACTGTATATATACCCTAAGCCCTACAATTTTTTTGAAATTTGCATTTTTCAATATTTGAAAAAAATTCAAAGCAGAAAACTATTTCATGTCACACGACTAACATATGAGTTTCAAGTTTGATTGTCTGGAAGGAAAGTTTGTTTGGAACACAGCTCCATTTGTCCATTTCCTTGTTGCTTAGCCAGCTGCTTTTGGATTGCAGTAGCAGAGGCCAGGAGTGATGGCAGAGGCATCATGCCTTTCCAGGCTGGACGATAACTGTCTAATCTTTTATATACAAAATTTACCACCCACAGATATCACCAATGTCCCTCAGTTTCTATCCATCACCACCCTGCTGATGCTCTAAGTGTGGGGACCGTCCCTGCCTCTGTGCTTGGCCTACAGAGGGCAATGTTGACTGGCTGGCTGAAGAATGAATAAATGAATGAATGAATGAATTGAATGGCGACACAAAAGCTGTAGGAATAGAGACATCTGTCATCTTATCTTTGGCCTAACAACCAAAGATTGTTGTCATGAAATTTGGAAATCCGTTTGCAAACATGTTTGAATTGATTTTTATGGTCTTTTAATGAACTCAATAAAAATGGTAACAACACAGCAATTTTAAGAAAATAACAGATCCAAGTATTTTTTTATCGCTATGAGTGCAATCCCTGTTCCACCCACATGTGGTATTTATGTGGTCCAAATAATTATCTTTTGGACCTGGAATGCTTTAAATTAGGATTTATTTGAAAAATTATGTTTTATTTATTTTTTAAGAGAAATGAAAAGGAAAATAAAAAGCTCTTTTCAAATGTATTTACATGATTGAGCCAATATGGCTCTTTTCAGAAAGAGAGGACATTCCATGAAGTATAAGTGCTGGCCTTGCCTTGAGGTGTTTAGAACCCTCTAACATCTCCAGAGTGATGGGGGAGGGGGAGAGGGTAGAGAGGGGAAAGGGGAGGGGAGGGTCTGTAGAATTAAAGGAGAATGACATCCAAATACTTTGTAAAGTATTCAAGGATGGGTTAGAGAATCCCAGTTTCTTGGCAGTGAGTGATCTAGTCCAAAGGTATGCATTCTGTCAGGGGGAAGTTTCAGAACCCGGTAGATAACCCCCTAGGTGGACATGTCCCAGTCAGGACCTGCCTGATAGCCTCCTTAGCCTCCCATGTCATACTGATGACACAGGCCCTCACCATCTTGACCCTAATTTTCCTGTGTGGCTCTGGAGGTGTACTCACACCTCTAAGCCACTGCTTAACCCAGCTAGGCAATAGGGATCTCCAGCCCACCTCCCAGCATTGTTGTGAAGGAGGGAGACATTGACTCTCTCACATTAAGCTGTAAAGTGCAGATGGGGGCATAGAGGATTTCCTATCTTTGCTCTCCCTCCCAGCACCTTTTGTAACTGTGTCCAAGTTTTACCTATACAGAAGTGTAGAGAATTGCTCTCTCTCATGAGCCCTCTCCTCTGATAACCGGGCACTACTTGTCGAGGTTTCCTGTGATCCCTCCTTCCCTTCATCCCTTCTTTCTACCCCCTGGTTGTTTTAAGCTGCATGGACCTGATGTGTCCTTTAAGAAAGCAGTCGAGTATGTGTACAATTGGTTGTTCCCTCACTGTCCTTGCTGGTAGAGGATGACTAGCCTTTGTTACTGGGCTCCAGCCTGCTCTCCTCAATTCCTACAGCACCTCACCCCAGTTGTGTTCCTGCAGGACTTTCTGGTTCAGCCTGTTCTCTATTGCTAATTACGCTCATACGGCAGACCTGCTAAAGGATAAAGAAAAAGAATCTGATTTTGGCGCATAGTTCTAGTTCAGGATTGAGTAGCAGCATCTGACAGGGGCCTTCCTTCCGGGTTCCAAGGTGTCATGTGGCCCAACATAGTCAGGGATGAGGAAGTACCCCTTCTCATTACAAATCAATTAATATTCAGTGATTGGGACTCTACCTTGATGACTTATCTACTCACTACCTCCACCCAAATCCCTACTTCTGTATATCAGTGGAATGAAGTTTTCCCCTTCTTGTTATCTCATAGTAGGGATTCAATCCCAGCACGAGAAGACACAGGCCATAATCAAATCCTAGCTCTTTCCCAGCACATGATTTACAGCCTTCCTTGGGATCTAGTACTTTGCTTCCTACATAGGTTTGTCCCTCCTATTTTCCTCAGTCTTCCCTCTACTGCTCATTTCTTGGAGGGCCAGCTCCATTTGTAACACTACTGCATCAAGAACTGACCTCCTGACTGCCTGTCCAGTTTAATCTTTGCTAGACTTTACTCAACAGCTCTAGCCAAACCCAGAGTTGAGGTAGAGACATAGAGGCATGAATACATATTTCTTGCTGGAGAGAAATTTGCAGTTGATGAACCAGTACCCTCAAGCTTCATGGTTTGCCCCTGCCTGGATCTTACCTACTTTCTTCGTATGCTGATGCTGTGTGTTCATTATGGATAGGTATGTGTATATGGTTTTACATGTGTGGGGAGGTGCATATGTGTGCACATATGTGGAGGCTACAGATCAACCTCAGGCATCTAAATTTTTGGCTACCTTGTTGTCTGAGACAGGGTTCTTCTTTGGAACTCAAGATTCAACTGGTTTAGCTAGAAGCTAGCCAGTGAGTCCCAAGTGTTGGGATAACTATGGTGAATAACCTTACCAGCCTTTTCTTATGGATTATAGGGATCAAATACAGGTCCCGATGCTTGCACACACAAAAACGCTTTACACAGAGCCATTCCTGGAGTCCCAAATTTCCCCCTTTCTCATCTCACTGGTTCTCACTTGTTCTGTAGGGCTTGGATTTATTGTGTCTATGGCTCCTTCCCACTGAGAATATAAGAAAAGTAAGTTTCTGTGTCATTTTAGTCTTTATAATGGAAAGTTCTATTTTATACTGAACCCAGTGAATTATAATGATTTTTTGTGTGTATGACTTTCACTAGATGGTGGACCTTATAAAGTGATGGTGAAATACAGCAATCTAGTGCACATGATAATATTCACTAGTAAAGGAATAATATTCTGCTATTAGAGGACAGTGTGACGTATCGTTTTTGTTCTAAGATGGGGGCCAGAGTAAGGAAGACAGGAAGGAGAGAATGAAATGAAGGACTGAGAAGAGAGAACTAAGTCAGTGTTTCTTATTACATGAATGAGTTACTAAATGAGCAAACACAAAGCAAACAATGGATGAATGCATGAATGAGTTGCCAACAAGATCTGGACACAGTAGACATATAGACTTCTACTGAGGATTCACACAGGGAGGCTCAGCAATTGCAGGGCACCTCACTCAGAGGTCTGGACTCTTCCTGTTTCATAACTGCTTTTATGTCTGCTGTCTTTAAGATCTAGAGGACTTTTAGGAGTGTTCTGTGACCTTGGCTTCTGTCTTCAATAATGCCAATGTTAGTTGAGCTCGTATCGTCGAAAGCTTTGCTGTTTGTATACGTTAGGACGGAAAGCATGGCATGGTTCGATCTAAGCAGATGTGCACAAAGCCTTAGCTTCTGTATTGTGTGCATTGCAAGAGAGTCGGGGAGTCAATGGCTTTAGAAGCAGGTTGAAGAATCTGTGGAGGCTCCTTGGGGTCTCAGAGGAGAGAGCATCATTATCCTCAACGCTGATGTCTGTGCATAGCACATGTTCTCAAGAGAGAGCATATACCAGCTTCTTGAGGACTTTTTAGAAGACACATCACAGGACGCTATCCCAGAGCCTTTTATTTCAAGACTTCAAGAATGCAACCCAGTGCTCCACATTCTTAGATTCCCAGATGGAGTTGATGACGTTTGTCTGGGAAACATAGTACACAAAAGGCTTTAAAAGGCTTTGCCAGCTTCAGTTTGAGCATGCTGAGTCGTGGGGTGAGTTCCCTTCTGTCCATGGTGCCCACTGGTCATCATTATGCCAGGGCCTTGTTTTTAGGGTATGAAAACCATCAAGCTTACTTTAGTGAAGTGCTTTTGCTGCCACTGCCTTTGCTCTGGCTCTCTGGACTGAGAAAACCAAAAGTAAATTTCTTTTATTGGGATAATGTGTTGTAAATGTGAGTTCTGTATCCCATTTGGAAAACATGTAGAGCCCCCACTTTGAACTTACATTCTCAGCCTATACCGTTTGATATTTTCTCCACAAATTGGATATACCTGCTCCAGATGTTGGTTTTGTGGCAATAATGCTTTTTTATATTAAAAACAATTCTGAAATGAAAATGTGACTTAGTCTTATTGTAATCTCCCCTCTGCCTTTCTGCATGGATCATTTGTTTGTGAACTGGTTATTTCAGGAAGGGCTCAAAGGTAATTTCATGGTTTATAGCATTTGTATTGGCGCCTTTAATGAGCAAAACATATTGTTTTCTAATACATGAACCAAAGAGTTCATATATGTATGTATATATACATATATATATATACACATAATTTTCATTTCCTAATATCGCATGTATATCAAGTTCAAAACATTGAGAACAACCATGTAAAGACATTATACTTCCATACACTGGGGAAATACGGAAGTTGTATAATACAAAAGTAAAATAAAATAAAATAAAAATCAACATTTGCAGGCTTATGAGATGGTTTTATTTTTAATGAATCCAAATGATAGCAGGAGCTGTTGTTGTGTTTGCGCCTCATGCAGCAATTCATAGCAAGGAACACAGTAACATATGGCTTTGTTATTATTGAGTTTAGGGATTTATGTACCTAAAGGAGTTTTGAGAGCTCTGGCTCCCACTCGGCTTGCCATACACAGCAACTCAATCGGAGAAGCTAGAGTGGCGAGTTTCTCCTTCTCAGATTATTAAGCTCTGACCAATATACTTTTCTCAGGTTGTGTTTATGAAACTCCACAACTTTCTTGTATATCAGTTAATGACCCTCCTCCTCATTGTGTTGGCAGAAGGCCAGATTAGTACAAAAAAAATTTCTTTTTGCCTCAACAAAGCTAAGTTCTGGGTTGTGCGGAGAAGCGCCAGCTCCCCTTTCCACCTCTGCAGTGCAGTGGCCTCCAGCCCCTGGGGTCACTTGATGTCCTGGAGGGTCGTTGACACCCACATACTCCCTATCACAAGACGGCCCCCTTCAGGTCCTGGTTGTGTTTGTTTTAGAGCTCCTGCATGGAGCATGCAGCTGTGTAAACCCAGGAATGGTTTCTACCCAGCTTTGATCTTCTCATGAATCAACAGTTGCCTCGGTCCCTGAACCCTGCTTCATGGCCCCCATCTTACTTGGATTTTTCCATTTTCTGCTAATTATGACTTCGCCTAGGGAGCCTGCCAGCAGCAGCCCCCATGACTCTGGGTAGATAATTTGGAAAAAATGTTGTAAGTCTGTCAGTATAGAACCATATTAAGGAGTAATTTCCATCCAAGGCCCTCCCAAAATATGTCCTTTCATTTCCTCTTTAGAGATAGTATGGCAATTTCAAATAGACTGCTGGAGTTTGATCAACATATACACATTATAGATAGAATACATAGGGTTTCCTTCTGTTTTTGTTTTTTAACCAGTGCATATATATCCTTTTTCATAAACCCTAAGAGACTCAATTCTTCTCCCAAGTGTAGCTCATTCCACCGTGGACACCGTCTGTTGGGCTGACTCAGGGCAGCTTATTTTTCCATCAATAGGCAGACAGTCTGTAGAGAACTGTACAGCAAGGCTACAAAAATCATAATGCTTATTCTTATAGCCTAGACGGAAGTTAAATCCAATGCTTAGAAAGGGCCAGAGATCATACAAAGGGACTCTAGAGAGTTCTGGGGAAGATGGCATCTTCCTGGGCTGGTAATGAGTGGCCTGTAATGCCACCAGGATCTAGAGTTAGATCTGAAAAGAAGTGTCTCTCCAGAAGGGGTGATGTGGAACACTGCATTCCCCAGTGCCGATGGGACCTCAGAAGTCCATGCTCAGGCAGATCTGGGTTGGCTTTCTGGCTCAGCCCCTTGCTGCTTGCATGATTTTGGACAGTTTGTTCTAACTTTCAGAGCCTTGGCTTGCTCACTTAGAAATGTGGAATTAATACTGATTCCTGCCTCAGGGTCTGTAAGGGCCAAGTGAGAAAACACATGTGAATTGCTTAACACTGTCCTCGGGATGTGTAAGTGGTCAGGAATGTTAACTTCTGTCATTGCCACATTGTGACTTTGGGTGCTTCCCCCCACCCCTCTTTTTGCTTTTGGCACCTGTGTGTGTGTGTGTGTGTATGTGTATGTGTGCGTGCACAAGTATGTATGCATATTTAGGTTGTATGTGTACATGTATGTGCACATAGGGGATGCATCTGTGCATGCGCATGGGCAGGGTTCTTGAGCCATTACTCTCCACCTTAGTCTTAGTCTCTTACAGAACCCCAATCCCGTCATCTCAGTGCTCAAACTCCTCCTGTGTACACCCACCCTCCAGAGCTGGGGCTACAAGGATTTACCCCCTGATTCACCTCCCGAGCCCTCCCTTCCTTTTTACACCATAAAAGAAAAACTGCTTTTCTGCCTGTGTTCTGGTTCAGTGAGAACCTAAGAGCACTTGGCCGGACTCTGACTTGTCCACATCTGGGGATATCTTACCTAGGTTGGAAGATCCCAGCTCTAGAGTGACTCTTGGGAAGGCCCTTGGAGAGGGAACGTTGAATACAAGGCTGAGTCTGTGAGTGTTATTTAGTGTCCACCCCAAAGGTTGTGCCATGTCTGTAGCTTTGCATCCCGTGGGTAAGCTCTCAGGCTGTGACTGCATCTGACCCTTATAACCTGTAGCACACAGACCTACTGTACTGTTGATGTTTAGGTGACCCTGTTTATCTACATGTATCAATAAAATAGCCAAGAAGAATGAGCAGTTGGACCTTAAAATACAAACTGATGCCCCAAGTCAGTTTGTGATATCCCCTTAGTTTAATTTGCATCTCCTATTTGCTCTCACACTGGCCATTGGGTTGGAGATACAGGGCCTTGGATAAAGACGTGGGTCAAGTTGGTTCTGCTGTTGTACCTTGAGATAGGGAAGGAGGGCAGGAACCATCTTACTAGTGTGTCAGTGCTGGTGGGCTAGGCCATACCCAGCAGCCCCCTGTAAGGAAAATGTCTAGCACTATAGATTTCTATGGGACCTAGAGAGGAATTACTTAAAGTGCATTAGCAGAAGATTTACTGTTCTCTCATAATAATCATTCTATCTACCTACCTATCTATCTATCTATCTATCTATCTATCTATCTATCTATCTACCTACCTACCTACCTATCTACCTATCTACTTACCTACCTATCTTACACATGAATGTTTACTCACACATGTAGATGTGCACCATATGCATGTCCAGTGCCTATGAAGGTCAGAAAAAGGTGTTGGATCTCTTGGCACTAGGGTTATAGATAGTTGTGTGCTGAGAATAGAACTCAAGTCCTCTGGAAGAGCAACAGTTGCTTTTAAACACTGGGCCATGTCTGCAGCCTTTCTCACAGTGATGCTAAAGCACGATCCACTTTCCCCTTTTAAACGTAGATTTATCATCTTCAAAGTATCTACATTTAGATATAATTTACCAGATAGTAGCCCCCATGCTCCCTTTCTCTACTCCCTTTGCTTCTGACATGTCTAAGTAGTTCGTCACACAGTGGCATTACTAATGGCCTGACTTTTTTTTTTTTAGGAAATGATTCATTACTTTATAATTTCAATTCAGTAACCAGTTTCAGCTATGCAATAAATTTAAATCCTTTACTATCAAGATAACATTTTTTCCTCCTGTCACTGAAATACAACGATTGAAAACCATCTCTAGAAGCTGGCCCCATGGAGACGATGCTTATAGATTTGTCTTTCATTCTAGCACACACCTTGTCCATTATCACTGCCAAGCTCATAGACTCTCCTCCCTCGTCAGTGTACCCCAGCAGATAACACAGACACATAGCCTCATGGTAGAAGCTGTCCACAAGTTTATGTATTCCCCACCGATGTACCCCTGGATGTGTCCCTTGTTTTGCAGTCATAATCAGTGTCCCTATGGGCAGCCTTCTGGTTTTAGGTCAGGCCTGTGTCATCAGTGACTGAAGGGTCAATGGGAATGGCATCAACAGATCGTTTTTTTAGAAGTGGGATCAAAGGATTTTGATGAATATCCCCAAGTCCCTTTGTACTGAGGCAGAACCGGTGTATATGTCCACCAACACTGGAAAAGCCCCATTTTCTTAACTTTCATTGTTCTTGCTCACTCTCCACTCTCCCTCTTGTTTCTATCCCCCTCCCTCCCCTTTTCTTCCCTGTCTTATTAAGCGTACAGATAACTTAGCAGCACTGGGCAGTGAGGCCTAGCTGCTTGCCCCACCTAGAATCTCTTACCTCCATGGTTTCTCAGCTCCTCTTGACCTCTAGGCTGATCTCTGTTAGCACAGAGTTGGTAGTCTGTTCCTTACCATCTGTTCACTCTCTGGTCCTTTGCTTCTCTCATCTGCGGAGGCAAGGTTATCTTCTGGCGAGTAGGACCCTTTAGCTGTGGCAGTGAGTGAGCCTAGTTGACCAGGGAGACACTTAATAGAAAAAGGGAAGTGAACTGGCATCCTCTAGCCTCCATTCCCAACAGCCAGGAGGAACAAAGCCACCAGCCTCCAGGTGAGTTTGTGTGCTGGGAGCATTTGGAAGGGAAAGAAAGATGCAAGAAAGATCTACATGCAGACTGGGGAAAGGAAGCAGTCTTCTCACAATGTAGGGATATTTTTATTATTTCCTACCAAGTTCTAAAAGTAAAAACATCATAATAAATTCCAATTCCCCGAACCAATTCAAAGTCACTAGTCCATCCAGGTTCCAACCAAGTGTGTCTACACTATATTCTTGGATCTCAAAATAGGTGCTATTATACATTTTTTATCTTTTTCTCTTTTCTTCTTTAAAATTTTTTTTTCTTAAGGATGGAAAACCCTATCTCATTTTCAGTAATGATCCAAGGACAGGATAATGCTACCCACCCACCACTTGGGTGTCCATGGAGCATCATGGGTACCACACAGCCCACATTAAACAATCCACGCTTGAGGGTTGATGGTTCAAGTTAATTTGAAATGAGAAATTGCCAGTGACCTAAAACCCCTCATTATTAACCTTGTGACACAACATTGCCGTAACCAGTAGCCAATTCTCTCTTTTTCTTTTTCCTTTTTTTCTATGGTTGGAAGAAAGGCTCATTGATAGAAGTTGGCTCAAGTCTTTTTGTTTAAGTTAAGTGGTCAGACCACCAAGAAGAATTGCTTTCCATTGATTGGGAACAAGTCCAGTACAGATGTCCCTCACATGGGCCTTCCTCGGTGGCTTACACACCCACAATTGGTTCGAGCTGTGTTTATATATAGACTGTAAAGGGAGTCTATGTGTTAGCATTTAACTCTTCAAAAGTGATTATCTTCCAGTAATTCATATTTGTGTTGCTTGAGTGCACGTATAGTTAATAAAAAGTTTAGCTTTTCTTGTTCCTTCCAAAAATAGGGTTAAGTAACAAAAAGAAAGCTTGAGATAGGAAGACTCTGGGGACGAGTGTTGTGGGTAATAATACCCGTGCTTCCCCATGGGCATTTTACACTAGAAGATTCTGGCCGGGTGAGTCTAGTTTACCCCAGAAGGGGTTTCATGTGTTATTGTATCGACTAGTCAGGAGGTTGGAGTTCTCATGAAGATAGGCTTTCCCACATGCCAGTAACTATTTCAGAACTCTGTCTGTGGCATCCACAGAGATCCCCTGAGTTACACAAGAGTTCGGTTTGGCGCCCTTCCCAAAGACAGCTCCCTATATGGCTTCAGCTATTTGCTCTGTTTATTATGTTATTCCAGTGTGTTGGGCTTCCTTCAAGATGTGGCCAGAAGGGGACATTCTCAGATCAAAGTGTTGAGAAATTGTCTTTCCACAGTTCTCAGTAAGCCCTGTTTCTTCCCACATGTCACCTACTCCTACCCACAATTCCCCCTACACTCCTGCCCACAATTCCCACCACACTCCTGCCCACAATTCCCACCACACTCCTGCCCACAATTCCCACCCTATTTCTTCCTGTCAGTACCCCTTCCCACAATCCTGCATGTTTTCTCTTTCCCACAATTCTCAGGGAGCCCCACTGGGTGGTATGTTTGAGAATAGCCCATGTTCCTCTTTCTTGTGAGCTTCCAGGTTTTTGTCTTCCAGGTTTTGTCTTTGGTTATCCCTTGGTGAGTTTCTCCAGTATTCTCTGGGACAGTTGTCCTTTATATCTTTGTCAGAGGATAGTTAGAATTCACTAATAACTCTGATTTCCAGTTGCTGCGCCCTGCTTTTTTTTTCTCTCTGTTGGCATTTGTTAAGGATACTGGACAAGGTAGAGCTTACCAGGAGTTTTATCAGAGGCATTTATAAAAGGCATTTTGCATATGATGCAAGGACAAAGCATTGTTTAGCTGCTGCCCCTTTATTGATGGCACAATTACTGTTTTTTCAGTGAACACTTGTGGAGCAAATGCACGGCGTAATCAAATAGCAGGATTCATGGCTCCTATATCTAGGTCCTAATGCTAGGAACTCGGGAATGTTACATTGCAAAAGAGACTTTGCAGATGTGGTCAAGTTAGGGATTTGGAGGCAGGGGGATGATGCAGACAATCTGTGTGGTCTCTAAGTGCAGCTGTAAACTTTCTTGTTAGAGCAGATCATAGCAAAGCATGCCTATGGAAGGAAGGCCGTGTGAGGGCAGTGGCACTAGGAGGGGTGGCAATGCAGCCACAAAGCAAGATGTCAGTGGCTTCTAGAAGCTGCAAGAAGCTAGGGATGCATTTCCTTCTAGAGCAATAGGAAAGAACCAGCTCTACCAATGTGTTGAGTTTAGTCCAACAACATTAATTCAGTACTTCTGATTTCCAGAACAAGGAGACAGAATTGTGATGTGTTAGGCCCCCGTAAGTCTGGCAGTTACAGCAGTCATTACAAACCACTAAACATACTAATAATAAGATTCAATGTTCAGAGAGCGAGCCTTAGGCTTAGATGTTGCCTGCATTCCTTTTCATGGAAAAGAAATTGCTGATTGTTTCCTTTCTTGCTTTTTTTTTTTTTTTTTTTTTTTTTTTTTTTTTTTTTTTTTTGCCTTTTGACTGAAATGGTTACATGAATGCTATATTGTTGGGGAAATAAAAATCAAAAACAAAAGGAACTCACCATTAGCCAGATTTTGTTGCTGGTCCTGTAGTTGTACCGTGAAACTTTAGGAATGGGAACTGGTCCTCTTTGTGACATCCCGAGTTACAGTAGCTGATGGAAGAATGATGTTCCATGTTGTTTGCATCAGCAAGTCCTTGACTCTGACTCCCACCTGCCCAGCCAGGTCTTGATTCTTTTCTTGTTACAAAAGCTCTGAAAGCAGGCATCTCAGGCTGTGAGCAAAGGTTCTTAGATACCACGGCTGCTGTAGTTCTCCTTCAGAGCCTTAGCTTGTGATTGCTATACCTCCAGGTAGATTTCCCAGGCAGGCAAGATGGGAAAGAGGCAATTCCTCTAGCATTGTCAAAGCCAGGGTTTTACTACATGACCTCCCATAGCTGCAAGGGAGTCTGGAAAGGCTGGTGTTTAGCACTGTCAAAGCCAGACTTGTACCATGTGGTCTCCCATAGCTGCAAGGGAGTCTGGGAAGGCTGATGCTTTTACTAGGTATACAGTTAACTAGAGTTAAACTGGAGCATTATTAGTCAAGAAGAAGGAGTAGATGATAAAAGGCAGGTCACTAGCAGTATTTGTTTAAGGTCTCAAATTGTAACTGTGGAAGTAGGTGGGTGCCCTGGGTTGAATTCTGGCTCTAGTACTCAGAATATGACAGCATTTCAGCTATTCTTTTTCTGAGTTTTCTCCCCTGTAAAATGAGGGTAACCACTGGACCAATGTCAGGACTGCTGAGATGATTAGATTAGGCCATACTCATGAAGAGGTAGAATGGAGTCTGGCCTCCAATTGGTGTTCTATTTCTGTCATTCTTGTGACCACAAGGTTCATTGCAGCTTCTTTATGTGTGCTTCCTCCATCACCAGTGTCCTCTCCACCATCATTACCACCATCCCCAACAAAGATGCTAAACTCATAATTTTCTGCAAAACATGTCCAAAAGCATTACAGCAACTTCTGTAAGAATATTCACTTAATATGTCTCCTTCTGCCTGTGACCTGGCTTTAGGTCTAAAGAGTGCACAAAAACCTGACCTTCACAGTCCATGCTTTCTCCTGAGAGCTTCCTTCCCATGCCTCGTCCCTCGATGCCTGACACACACTTGGTGTGTGCTTGCACACACTCAGGCCGGTGCTGTTTGTTGATGGAATGAATTAATATTTTACAGAATAACAATGGCACTGCTGACTATATTCCTTGAGGAGCCAATTTGTTTCATCTCTGCAAGCAAGGCCAGTTCCAAAGAACTTTTTGATGGAGCTGATAGGTGAACCCAGGTGTTCAGTTCTACTAGTCATTGACATGGTACTGTATCACCCAGTTCCAACCCAGCATGTGCAGGCTGAATGTCCCATGCTGGCCTCAGTGGAAATGTCAGGCATTATAATATCAAATGTAATATCTCTCAGAGATTGAGGACTTATACACTCATACCTTGTTGTCACAACTTGGCTTTCACTAGTCAGGGAAGGATTCATAAAGCAGTTTTCTTAAGCTGTGTGTGTGTGTGTGTGTGTGTGTGTGTGTATGTATTGGGTGCACTCTTTACACCTGAAGCCAGGTCATAGGCAGAAGGAAACATATGTATATCATACTTATAATTTCAGCCTAAGGGCGACTGAGGCAGAAGAATCAGGAGTTCAAGGTTATCCTTTGTTATATAGAGAATTGGGAGCCAATTTGAGCTATAGAAGACCTCATCTCTTATTAAACATGAAACAAAACAACCATAGGAGAATCTTAGTACCCTTGTGTGTCCTTAAGCAGTTCCACTCTTTCCCAGTGTTTTAGCCTCTCAGAGAGCCTAGCTTAATGTCCTGAGAGAAGCCAGCACCTTTGCTGATACAATAAGTGGACAATAGCCAGGCTCTCTGGAAACCATAGCTAAATGGACACTGAGGGAAAGCATGAGCCAGTCCTCTGTGTGGTCTCAGGGAAGTTTTCAGAGACCAGCTCTGAAAGTCAGACTTAATTTATGAATTGCCACTAGGCTTCCAGGAGACATGGGGAACAGATAGGAGACTTGGGAAAAATTCCAGGAACCCTGAGCATTCAGTGCAGAGTAGACGATGAAATTTGAACAGTCTATGAGCATGTGGTATGTGTCGGTAGCAAAGCATGGTTGGGCTGGCTGATTTGTTGCTGACTGAGTTTTGTTCTCTGTACATTTTATGCTAACGTATTTTCCCCCTGTCACACAAGGCCCAATGTGTATAAACATATTCCTCCCTTGATCTGCTAAGCAGTGAGTAGTTAGCATGCTTAGATGGTGGAATTTCTAGCTGCAGGGATGACAGAAGGTTGTGGAAAGGTACTCAGCTGTCACCTCCTTCCCTGTAAGCAGTACTGAGCAGACCCTAGGACTCTTCTACAGTCCGAGAGGGTTTCTGTTTTCTAGCTTTTTCCTTTCCTGGGGGTTAACTCTTTTGTGGCCAGCAATGCCAAAAGAGTCAACAAAGTCAGCTGTGCACACGTGTGTGAGGAGACTCAGACAAAGAACACGGAGGCTGCTCCTTTCTAATGCTGATGTCTGCAGGAGGCTCAGAAGTGGGGAGAGGATCCAGATGGATTCCAGAGGCATTGTTCAGTTAGCAAAGTGCTTGCCTTGCAAGTATGAGTACCACAGGTTAGTACCCAGGAGCCATGTTTAAAAAGCAGAGCATGGTGGGTATTTGTAATCCCAGCACTAGGAATGAGGAAACAGGCGGATTCCTGAGGCTTGCTGCTCAAGTTCAAGGGATGAAGGACCTAAACTTTAAATAAATAAATACATAAATAAATAAATAAATAGTTGGATGGTTCCTGAAAAATCCAGACACAGATGTTTATTTTCTGGCTTCATGCACACCCACATACATCTGCATGGCTCCAACCACACGGGTTCCCATACTTACCCCTACACAAATGAGAATACAAAGGCAGGGCAAGGACGCCAAGCCAAAGAACGCTCTGGTTTCCGCTATAGTGCCTTGGCCTCTTTATTTTATTCTCTTCCTTTCAGAATTCCATGCATGAATACTATGTAGTTTTATCATATCTACCTTTCTCTTCCCCCTCTGACTTTTCTCAGCACTTTCCCTCAAATTCATGTCCTCATCCATCATCTGCCTGCCTGCCTGCCTATCTATCTATCTATCTATCTATCTATCTATCTATCTACCTATCTATCTATCTATCTAATCTACCTACCTATCATCTGTCTGTCTACCTATAGATCATCTATCCATATGTCTATATCTGTCTGTCTGCCTGTCTATCTATGTATCTCTATCCTACTCAGTCTCTTTAGTGTTGGCTGCATGTACAGTGGTTTAGGGCTGTCTACTGGAACACAGTCAACCTACGAGGGGCTCATCCATAAAGAAAACCGACCCTCCATACCTCAGCAGCCATCTATCTACTGCTCATAGATCTTCGGACTTGTGCTCTCTTCCCTTGTCCACACTGGAATATTGGCTGGTATGATCTTGTGCGGGAGACCATGGCTGCTTAAGTTTCATGGGTAAAGTGTTCCCACTATGTCCCAATCTTCTGGTGGTTAGGGTTTCCCTGTGTTGGCCATATCATGTTCAGTCAGACCAAATACTTCTTCTGATTTCACACATTATTTGCAGTTGCCATTTGTGTAGTTACGCCCTGCTTAAGGGCATACATGTGCATCCACTTGACTGCTCTCCTAGCATTCATTGCACTGTTAGCAGCTTCCTGGTTTTTGTCTGTAGTTTTTGTTGTTGTTGTTGTTGTTTTTGTTTGTTTGTTTGTTTGGCTTTTTCACGACAGGGCTTCTCTGGATTGCCCTGGCTGTCCTGGAACTCACTCTGTAGAGCAGGCTGGCCTCGAACTCAGAAATCCACCTTCCTCTGCCTCCCAAGCACTGGGATTAAAGGCCTGTGCTACCACTGCCCAGCCCTGTGTTTTGTTTTTGTCTAGTTTTGATTTTATATAGAGTTGCAACTATACAGCATAGCCACATTTTGTTGTTGTTTGTTTTAAATCTGAGAAGGGCTAAGCATCCCGGGGTGGGGCAGTTATCTGTAAGGTTCAATCACGGCCTGCAGGTTTGTGCTGTAAAATTCCCTCTTAGATATGCAGAGATGGCTCCGTGGGTAAGGTCTTGCTGGGTGAGCCTGAGAACCTGAGTCTGTGTCTTCGGCAGTCTTTAAAATCAGGCATCAATGCAGCCTTGTAATGTTGGCACTGGTGGGTGGACATAGGTGGATCCCTGGAACTCCTAGTCATGCTGAGACAATGATTTAGGGGTTCAGTGAGGGACTGTCTTTAAAAGTAAAGGGTGAGAGGCATGGTGTTACATGCCTTTAGACCCATCACTCAGAAGGCAGAGAAGCTGGTAAATCTCTGAGCTTCAGGCAAGCTTGGTCTTTGTACTCCAGGCATATCTGTACCTTGGACAGTCAGAGCTGCATAGAGAGACCCTGACTCAAAATACAAATAAAACAAATAAATAAGTAAACAAATAGATAAATGACTAAACATAGATACGGGGAAAGCAATCAAAGGAAGCTACCAATAGCAACTTCTGATCTCCATGTGCATATGTACACGGGTGTACATGCACCTGCATACTCCCACATGCATGGACACACACACAAAGGATGGGGTAAGCATCTGAAGAAACTTGAGTGCTGATAGTGCATTGTGCATCAATATGCATGCATATCCATTAGCACAGATATACACACCAAACCCACATACAGGGGCACCCCCCCACACACATGCACACCCATTCACACACACTCACATTCTGCTTTGGATCAAAGAAAACAGCATTTGTTTCCTTATGGCGATTTTTTTTTCCTCCCAGGGGGCATTTGCCAGTGCCTGGAAACATTCTTGTATGTGGCAGTGTGTTGGAGAGGAACAGCCAGCAGCCACCAGATAAGACTGTGCATCCTCCCGTGTGCCGCCTGGTGCCCACTGAGCTAGCTATCTGCCTCTAAATCCAATAGTGCGGGGTTCAGAAACCCTGGGCTAAGGCAAGGGCAGGAGTGAGCAGGATAGTGGCAGAGAGAAGTTCCTTTCACAGGCTGTATACTTGAGGGTGTGTGTTTCTGTGTGTATACACTTGTATGAATCGTCACTTTCGGGATGTGGGTTAAGGCACTGTCTGTTCTGCCCATTTCCACATTCTGGAAGCCTGCCCCCTGCCTTTTGACTGCTTGTCTGGAGAGGTCCCCACCCAGCAGGTTTGTCTCTGCATCCACTCCACTCAGGGTGGCCTCACCTTGATCTGTGGCGAGCTCTGTAGCCCCGTTCTGTTTATGAGACGCTGGACTGAGAGGAAATGAGAGCAGACAGTGATACAATTATCATTCATTTCACTCCCCATAAGTATCTTTTGCTGCTTTTTTGGAAGACAGCATTAATCCCCTTGTGAATCCGTGCGGCCTGTTCTTTCTACAGCCGCAGTATAAAAAGCAAAGTGGTAGTGACTTTTTCCTTATGGCTGCTGAAAAGGTTACAGTGTTTGGACCATTGCCTGTTTCTACCCCGGAGCACAAAAGATCCAGGAGTAGGAATCGCTTCTAACAATATCCCTTTAGAAAACACTAAGGGATGTGAGTCCTTTTCCTTTTGAGTTAAAGGTCTCGTTCCCCTCACACTTGAGCTGGAAGATGGCCTGCACTTGATCTCTGCTTCCTGCAGGGGAACCATGATTGACCCTGGAAACCTGGAAGCAGTCTCTGGAAAGCGATGGCTTTCCTGGATGCATGCAGGCATGTGCTTGTGCGTGTTTGAATTTCTATTGGTTTTCATGTGAGTGAGGTTGCAGGGCTGAGAGGAGCATTGATAATTCTGCTTTCTGTTTGTATCAGCCATGTTTCCTGTTGCTATGACCGAATGCTTGACAAAACAAAACAAAACAAAACAAAACAAACTCCGCATGTAAATGAAGGCAGGATTCACTTTGGCTCACAGTTCTATGGATGTGTTTGGTGAAGGTATGGCAGCAGGAGCTGAAGTCCACCAGTCACATTGCATCCTCAGTCAGGATACAAAGAATGATAAATTCTGGTGTTCAGCACACTTTCTTCTTTTTATGCAAGCTGACATCCCAGCCCGAGACATCATGCCACTTAAAATTAGGGTGAGTCTTCCCACTTAATTTACCCTAATCTAGAAAGTCCCTCACAGACAATACTAGAGGTGTGTGTCCGTGCCTCCTCTTAATTATGGTAATTAGCCAGATTAACTATCATTTCATTTGGGCTGGAGAGCTGGCTCAGCAGCCACAAAAGAACACTCACTGCTCTTGCAGGGGACCTGACTTTGGGGCCCACAATCCACATGATAAGCCACTACTGTCTCTACCTTCAGTTCTGGGGTATCTTGGGCTCACTTCCGACCCTGCAGATATCCATACATGTGTGCATACACACATAGACATATATAAAAATAAAATAAATATTTTTTAAATAGTCATGCAACTCGAAATAGACAAATTGCCCACCCCAAGATTCTCTGATTACAAGCATCATTGAAGATTTTGGGTAATCTAAGGAGAAAGACAACAGAGTGAAGTATCAGATGTCAGTTTGCTTGCATATCAAAAAAACTAAACTCTCTAAAGCTCATCTTCCAGAGAGAAAAGGCTGGGTTTGGTATGCTAACAGCCCAGTAAACTTCCAGCTCTGCCATTGTAGGCATGTGGCTTCTCTTCTGGTGTGTACAGAACTGTGGCCACATCCCCTCGGGCTCCTGGATGGTTAAGTGCTGCCCAGGAGTGACTCAGCTCCAGGTTTAGGTTCCCAGCATAGCATCTGAGAGCCAAAGTCTGCTCTCCTGAGCTAAAAGCCCAAGAGTGTTTGAAAGAGCAAGAGGTACTTTATGTATATCCATAAAGATACTGCAAAAGTCAAGGACTCCCAGAGGACAGGGCTACACTCCCGAAGTCCTAATGGGAGGCGGAGGCAGGGGGTCATGAGTTTGAAATCAGCATGGGTTACACAGTGGGATTCAGTCTCAAAAAACTAAAATTGAAAAAGAGGTTAGGGATTAAATGCAGCAGCCAGGGGCAGGGAATGAGAGGCCCTAGTTCTTCCTTGGTCACTGCTTCATGCATTTGCCTGTTAACAGTGGCCCCTGAAGCAGACTGATCTCTTCTCCCAATTTCCACCCTTCCCCATTCAACTGTTCTTTTTATTTCTTTAGTTTTTAAACTTATTTATTTTAATTTTTATTGGTTATTTAATTATTTACATTTCAAATGTTGTCCCCCTTCCCGGTTTCCCCTCCACAAACCCCCTATCCTATCCCTCCTTCCCCTGCTTCTATGAGGGTGCTCCTCCACCCACCCACCCATTCCCATTACTGCCCTAGCACCCCCCTACGCTGTAGCTTCAAGCCTTCATAGGACCAAGGGCCTCCCGTCACAGTCACATTGATGCCAGATAAGGCCATCCTCTGCTAAATATGCAGCTGGAGCCATGGGTCCCTCCATGCATATTCTTTGGTTGGTGGTTTAGTCCCTGGGAGCTCTAAGGGGTCTGGTTTATTGATACTGTTGTTCTTCCTCTGGTGTTGCAAACCCCTTCAGCTCCTTCAGTCCTTCCCCTAACTCCTCCACTGGGGACCCCGTGCTCAGTCCGAAGATTGACTGCAAGCATCCACATCTGTATTGGTAAGGTTCTGGCAGAGCCTCTCAGGAGGCATCCTTATCAGGCTCCTGTCAGCAAGCACTTCTTGGCATCAGCAATAGTGACTGGGTTTGGTATCTGCATATGGGAGCTCCCAGGTGGAGCTGTCTCTGGATGGCCTTTCCTTCAGTCTCTGCTCCCAGGTGGAGTTGTCTCTGGATGGCCTTTCCTTCAGTCTCTGCTCTACTCTTTGTCCCTGTATTTCCTTTAGACAGGAGCAATTTTGTGTTAAAAAATTGGAGATGAATGGGTGGCCCCATGCCCCAACCGGGGGCCATTGGATATGGTCTCTACAGGTTCTCTCTCCCCTTTGTTAGGTATTTCAGTTAATGTCATCCTCGTGGGGTACTGGGAGCCTCTTGCTTTCCTGGCCTCTGGGACTTTCTGTTGGCTACCCCCAGTTCCCCATTCCCCATTGTTACATACCTCTGTTCAATTTCCTGACCCTCTGTACATCTCCCCTGTCTCCTCCTACACCCGATCCTACCCAAAACCCTCTTCCTCTCCCCCTCCTCTCTTCCTGTAAAGTTCCTCCTACCATCTTCTACCTCTGGTGATTATTTTGTTCCCCCTTCTAAGTAGGACTGAAGCATCCACAACTTCGGTCTTCCTTCTTCTTGAGCTTCCTATGGTCTGTAAGTTGTATCAGGAGTATTCAGAACTTTTTCCTATCTACTTATCAGCAAGTGAATACCATGTGTGTTCTTTTGTGACTGTGTTTCCTTACTCAGGATAATATTTTCTAGTTCCATCCATTTGCCTGTGAATTTCATGAAGTCATTGTTTTTAATGGCTGAGTAGTACTCTATTGTGTAAATGTATCACATTTTCTGTATCAATTCCTCTGTTGAGGGACATCTGGGTTGTTTCCAGCTTCTGGCTATTATAAATAAGAACACTGCTACCAAGTGTTCTTAAGAGATGGAGGAGGCCCCTCAGAGAACTCTCCACAGCTGACTCCCAAATCAGCAGCCCCAATGAGTAACCTAAGGGCTTCCTCCTATGTGTGCATAGCTGGGCTGCCTCTCTTCCTCTCTCCCTTCCTCCCTCTGTGTGTGTGCTCGTGTGCGTGCGTGTGTGCATGCGTGTGTAAGGATGGTGACTCTTCCCCAAATGTCCTCTCCTACTTCCTGATCAATGTTTTCTTAATTAAATTTGAATCCACTTCTCCCCCCAATCACTATACCTCATCTACAGTTGGATATCAAACCCATTGTACCACATGGACCTCTTACACAGCGAGTGCCACAATGCCCCTCTCCCAGGATGTAGTACCAGGATGTGACGTGCTGTTGTATATACAAGGGGAAGGGAGGTTGCCTGTGAAGTTAGGGTCACAGTTCAGGCTATATTCTTCACTTAGTGACACTGACTGGCATTATCTGTGCCATCCCAGTTTAACTTAGATGGCCATTTGTGTCACACTGACAAATCTAGACCCATCCTTTGGCACACCAATGGGGGAACCACCTGGCATATAACTGTTGATATAGGCATGCCCATCTTCTTCACAGGCAGGACCATCCCCTGGGTAGGGGACCCTGGACTGTATACAATAGAGAAAACAGGCTAAGCTCTAGTAGGCATCCACAGCTCCTGGCTTTTGGATTATGGATAAGTTGTGACTAGTTGCTTTAGCCTCTGGTCACTGTAATGTCTCTGCCAGGAAGGCACAAACCTTGAACGGTGAGCCAGAGTAGGTTATTTTTGGAGGGGTGGGGTCTGGATATTTTATCACAGCAACAGGAAAAGAAACTAAAGCCCCTTAGAATTAGAGAGGGCATCAGAGAAGGGAGGCAAGGAAGCACTGGGAAAAGAGCAGTGCTCTGCGAGGATAGCTTTGAAGGTCAGGACTCAAGGTCAGGAGCCAGTGTACATGGGTAGCTGTCATTCCCGCTCCCCTCCCCCACTCGTAACAGTGTGATCTACTGCAATCAGGACCAGTGGCCTAAGAGGAATGCTAGGCAGAATAGAGGGTGACCTCAGGTAGCGAGTGTGACAAGAATAGTGTCTCAGGAGGAAGGCTTTAGTGAACTAGTGTTTAACTGGGGGGAGGGGAGGGACAAAGGCTGTTTTGCACAGGACTTCATGCCCTGGGACATGCAAGCTGGGGTGGGGGAGTAAAGCGGAAGGAGTGGTCCTACTCCTGCTGACCCGAGGATGAGATTTTCTGGGTTGGACATGCCTTGACCCGACTCTTGCCCTGGACCAGCTCCTCCCAGTTCCATGGTTCCCCAGCCTCATGCTGGTATCCATTAGATTATGAGGAAGACAGTGATGTGGGCTCTCCTGCCAGAGCTGCAGGATCCTCCCAAGTGAGGAAATAAATCTGTGTTTTCCCACCCATGTATTTTGTAGTTTGTCACAGAACAATGAGCTAATATAACCAATTTAATGGTTATATTAATAACATAACAATAATAATAATAAACCACCTTGATCTGTTTGTGGGCTGACAGTCATCACAGCTACAGTTACAACACAGGTTGGTTCTATCACAGGCATCCTCCTGCCGTGCACAGGTTGGTTCTATCACAGGCATCCTCCTGCCGTGCACTGTTTTGAGTCACTTCAGCATCCCTACCTTCCTGTGTCCTAAGAGAAGGCAAAGTCCTTACCTTTACTTTTTTAGGTGTCGTTCCTTCACCTTCTGCCTGGCAGGCCTTTTCCCTCCATGTAGCTTGCCAGTTCTCCAGCAGCCATCTCTGGTTGCTAATCTCAGTTTGACCTTCTAATAACCTTGGTGAATATATCTTTCCTTATGCTTCTATGAGGCATGGATCTTGTCATTGCGGGAGATTTATTGCTTAGTGCCAGAGGGCACAGGAATTTTAGCTGATAAGTTGATGTCTCAGTTTTATGTCACCATGTACACAGTAGGTACCTGTACACAGTAGGTACCAAGTACCTCCTTCTTAGATGAGTAAATGAATGAAGGAATGATTGTGTGTGTGTGTGTGTGTGTGTGTGTGTGTGTGTGTATGTGTGTGTGTATGGGTGCATGCTTGTATGTGTGTGTGTGTGTACATGCATGTGCACACATGCCAGTGGAAGCCACAAAAGCATTTCAGGTCCTCTGGAAGTGGAGTTACAGTAGTTTGTGAGCCCTCTTACATGAGTGCTAGGACTCAAACTTCAGTTTTCTGCTGAGCCAGCTCTCCAACCTGCCTTTGTAAATGGAAGAGAAATAAGAATCATATGCAGTTGTGCATGCATTCAGTCAAGAAACTTTTTTTTTTCTTAAGTCACCAGTGTGTGCTGCCATGCTAACCCAGTTCTGATTTAGTGCTGGGTACTTTGTTACACTTCTGTAAATTCCAAATAGATAGCTTAACCTGACTGAGCCCAAATTGCACGGTAAACCATTTTGCTTTTGTTTTTCACTTTGTAGCCTTTTTTTCCCCTCCAGAAGTAATTTGCCTGATTCATTCAGATGAAAACAAACCCCAATAACTGTATTATTCCTCAGAGAGCGTGGGCTTTTCTTTGCCAGTCGTAAGTATCTCAAGAAGGAATTGCTGAAGTAAACTTAGTTACCTTTTTGGCCAAATGTGCCTTCAAATTATTTAACCAAAGATAGCAGGCTGCACCTAGGGGAAGCCCAACATCTGGATGAAGAATGAAATATCCAGATGTTTTCAAGTATCTAGATGTTTCCCGCCATCTGGATCTTTCGGCTATTGACAAATGATCCAGCTGCCTTGCAGGAGATGGTATACCTCATCAGAAGAGAGAGCTAGAAGGCAGGATGGCATCCTGTCAGCTACGTGGGGTCTGTGTCTTTCCCTGAAGCCACAGTTGAGTCCCAGGAAACTGAAAGGGCTTCCTGTTGTGTGAAACTGTCATCTGGCTGTGAGCGCCAGACTGCAGAGGATGTTAGCTCACTGTCTCACTTACTATCGCAGGCTACTTGGTCTGTATCTACTGTTCTATTTGTGATGCAGTCACATCTCCGCTCTGATCTTCACAGGTGTGCAATATGACATCTGCTGCCAGTGCTCTAAACCGGCCAAGCATCAACCTTTCTTTTTGTTTAAGTGTGGAAAAAGTCTGGGACATACAGGTCCTATCGTACATAGGAATTCCTGTGCTGTAACTGTTTAGTTGGATATTTCTGAAATGAGAATTTTAGAGAGGATTACCTCTCTAAAGATTATTAAGACTGGACTTGTAGCAGGACATAATTGGAGGGATTATTGGAGGCTGGAAACGAAAGCCACATCAGAGTCCTTGTCCCACGGTTGTTGGCATGCAGGATTGAATTCGAAGTCCTTAAGCAGATGTGTGAATCTCAAACACAGATGTGAGCCTGGGAATTCCTCTTTACTTGGTAATGCCGTCGTTTTGTTAGGTGGTACACACAAGAATCCATGGGGAAGGAAGTGATAGTAAGCTGCATGGTGAAGTAGTTCAGAGAGATCGGGAAGGCGTGGGGGTTGTGCTTCGGCCTGGGCTTCAGGGCACACATGTACACATGTGGGCCTCCGAGAGCACTCTCCCTTAACACCATCTCTGTTTCCTTCTATGAAGCACACTTACCAAAATAGAATCATTTGGAGCTTCATGAGAGCTGGACCAGGAAGCATATGATTCTGGTTACCTCTAATGACATCAGCTGTTCCTAGAGAATAGATGCAAATGGGTTTCATTTGTGCATATTTGTTATACGGATCGTAAGCGACAGACCCGCAGAGACAGGTTGTAGGTCAAATGTTAACTCAAATTAGCACATGGAGACATTGACGGAAAAGGACAAACTCTAATGCCTTTTGCCTGAACACTTGGTTCCAAATTGTTCCCCCCTCCTCCCCCAAAAAAGCCAAATGGTTTCAATTTCATTGTATATAAATTGGGTGGTTGTGTGTTTATTTCCTACTTCCCCTGCCAGTGGGCGGGGCGGGTGGGGGAAGGCAAGGCCTAACCGTGTGGAATAATGCATCTGGATTCTGTTATACACTGATGATATGGTTTGTTCTATTGTTTTTAACAACATCTTCCATTCCTTCTGTGTGTTGTCCAGCTCTGAGGGGAGGGCTGACACTTTGACTCCTTTTGAAACATGTTTATAAAACTATTTTAGTTAAGGAGCAGTCTATACCAATGATGGCTAGTGTTTAGTGGCCAGGCCCCACACCATATGCTTTCATCCCTGTCCCACCTTTTAGGGCTTCATAGCTGCCCAGTGACTTAGCAATGGTGAATCCTATTTGACAGCAGAGAAAGTAATGATTCAAAGAGATGAAACACAGCCAGTAAGTGTCAGAGGAGGGTCACACTCAGGTACGTCCGAATAAATGCTTCCTCCCGAATGTACCTGTCTATAGTGATGGCTTCGCTCTTACAGGGGAAGTTAGTTCATGGTCAGGGGAGAACAGGACTTTTCTGAGGTTGGATAGGCCCTGCAGTGTGTGCTGAGTCTGTCCTAGCTGCTCATGTTGGTCAGTACGGTACAGAAGCCAACCCCATGACTCATGGGGAAGTCATGAGTGCATGCTTGTGTACGGAAGCTTTACTCATGCCTATAGAGGCTGGGGTTTCGTGTGTCACTACATCAGATCCTTGTTTGGATTCTTGTTCAACTATTCAAGGATGGGAATATCATTCTCAGCTTGTAAGCCACACAGAATGTGGGAGTGGGTTGGGTCTGGGCAGTAGTTATAGATCGATGACATCTATTGTAGAAAACTCAAAGGGATGTCCCATGATAGTTGAGGACTTCCAGGCTGCTTCCTCAGAAGCCTGCCCAGGAGCATCCTGGGACTGTCATATGGTGGACCAGAACAACACGGAGTCTGTCTTGAAGCTCAAAACACAAACTGCTTCTTTTCACGAATATGCTTAGTTCTAGTTGGTTTCTATGGAATGACAGAGGTGACGGGGTGGCTGAGGAAGTATCTAAACAGTTCCATGGGCTCAACTTGGGATATTCATTCATTCATTCATTCATTCATCCATTCATTCTGAGACCTCTTATGTGACAGTCACAGTGCTACATTCACACTTTAGAGAATGAAGCAGACAGGTCATCCAGCCTCACGGGACTCTAGAATCTTCAGGGAGACCGGCTCTTAAGTACACAGGGCTCACACAGGGCTCACTTCAGGACATAATGTGACCACAAGCCACCATGCTTTTCTGTTTTCTGCTTTCGCCTTTGAACATGGGCTAAAACTATAGGTACTGAATTCAAACATAGCACGTAGTGAGAAGGAGGGTCCCCACTGAGGACGGCTCGCTGACCTGGAGGTGGGTCGTGCTGTCACCTGGCTGTGGCTTTCCTTCTTGTGCGTGGCAGCATGGTACAGAGGAGGAGGTGGACTTGGAGACCTGAGAAGCTTGTTCCCTGGCAGGTGTTCCCTGCTACTGAGCTTACATTCTCCTGACTGCCTCCACCTCTGTTTGCCTTTCCTTCTGCCCATATAGGTGTTGGATTCCAGAGCTTGTTAGGTCTAAGGCTGGAGGGGAAACCAGAGCACATACTGAAATGACCTCAGGGCAACTCAAAAGTCACCATTCAGTGAGGTCTGGGATGCAGTGACAGAATCCTTCCTTGGGCAATGGCCAGGTGCTGGGCATTTCACTCAGAGGTTTTAAACATTCATTATGTTATTTGCGCATGGGTGTGTTGTCTGGGTGTATGTATGCTCACTGTATGTATGCAATGTTAGAAAAGGGTGTCGTGTCCCTTGGGACCAGATTTACAGGTGGTCGCGAGCTACCATAAGGGTCCTGGGGAAGGAAATCTGGGAGAGCAGCCAGTGCTCCTACCCACTGAGCCCTGGCTCCAGACCTTTTGCTGAGCAATTTTTGATTTCTTTTCATTTTTCACCACTTACCTTCATCCTGTAAGCTAATTTCCTTTGAAGTATGGATAAGAGAAATCAAAGCTCAGACAGCTTAAATGACTTGACCAAGGTCCCAGGAAGCCTGGAAGATACAGAACCAGGATTTAACCTCTGTCTGCCACTAGCCTAGCCCTTCCCATCCAGGGACATTGACTTCTTTGAGTCAGAGCACATGACAGGTTTTCCTGTTCTCAGCATGAACTGGATGCTTGTCTTCCCAGGTCCTGGGGTATGAATCACCCCACTGCTGAAGAAACAAAGTCAGACAAGTGTTGCTAGAGACATGGAGAAGTCATGTTAGAACCCTTATACTCTGCTGGTGGGAATGCCAGGTAAAACAGCCTTTTGGAAAGCAATCCAGTAGTTCCTAAAATGACCAAACGTGCAACTACCACCCCCACGGTGAGTCCACTCCCACGTAAACACTGAACAGCAGTGGAAGCATTCTGAGAGCCTTGTCTGGGAGTGGAAGAATGGCCACTGCATTATTTATAGCAGCCAAGTGATCAAACCGACTCAAGTGCCCATCTGCAGACAAATGGTTAGATACATTGTAGCAAATTCTCATAACTGCTCTTTAGCCATGGAAAGGAGTGAGAGATGGAGCTAAGCTCCAGTTAGTCACAGGAGACTACACACACACACACACACACACACACACACACACACACACACATGCACGCACGCACATGCAATGCACATGTTTTGCACACTCATATGAAACTTCCAGAATAGGAAAACTCACGGGGACAGAATGTAGATGAGTGGCTGCTTGCGAGTGAGGGAGTTCATAGGGGGAAGAGGAAGATGTCAGGTAAAATGGACTGGAAAGGTTTGCAGTTGGCCGAGTGACCGAGGCTTGACTGTGAGTCAGCTGAATGCATCTCATTGTACATCTTAAGTGGGAGGATTAGATGGACCATGGGGGCTGGGGCGGGCTTCAGGCTTTGCTCCCCTGCACCTGGATCCAATGTCCTCCTGAGAGGCCAACTCATGTGACAGCCTCTGAGCCTCCAAAACAGGTTGGGAGTGGTCACCCAGCCACAGGTCTGTAGCAGCCTCAGTAGAACTGCTCCGAGCACTTTGATCTCTTCCCACGAAGTGCAAATGTTTACCGGGTCTAATCAGGAGAAATGAAAAATCACACGTCTCATTCTGACTACTTCGCCCCTGATCATAGGTGTTGTTAAAACAGCTTGTTCACGACTTTATAAATATTCCAAGATTTATTTTGGAGCCATGTTTCATTATTCCTATGCTATGATTAAATATTGAGACTATTGCTTTTCCAATTGTTCTAGTGCAGTATTTAATGAGCGCAATTAAATGGAAAAATTGCCTTTTTAACTGATGATAGTCCATTAGTGTCTCTGTCTCTTCAGAAAAGAAAAGAAGTGAATTATTAGGATGACAAATGAGGAAAAGTTCCCACCGTGATGGAGAGGTGCGATTTCCCTCCACATAATCTTCAATTAGTGATCTCTGTAAGAGGGTGTTTTTCAAAAGGGTAATAGAGAAGTAATGAGATCAGAAGGAGGTCAACCCGGCCTTCTCTCTCTGGCAGTTTGATTAATTTATTCCTCCTTCTTGGAGATTGCTGCAAGGGGCTTTTGTCGCCCATGTTTTTCATGGGACCATAGCCTGAGTGACTACTGATATATTTGCTTCCAGGCAAGCAAGCAAGCCTGCTGCCCTGGACTACAGGGGTCAGGAATTAGGTTGGCTTGCTTGCTTTTCCCCTTCTCTCCTTCCCTTCCTTCCTTCCTCTCTCCTTCCTTCTTCCCTCCTTCCTTCCTTCTTCCTTCCTTCCTTCCCCTCTCCCTCCTTCCTTCCTCCTTCCTTCCTTCCTTTCTCTGTTCCCCTTTCATTCCTTCCTCCTTCCTTCCTCCCTTCCTTCCTTCCTCTCCCCCCATTTCATTCCTTTCTCCTTTCTTCCTTCCTCTCTCCCTACTTCCTTACTTCCTCCTTCCTTTCTTCCTTCCTCTTTCCCTTTCATTCCTTCCTCCTTCCTTCTTTCCTTCCTTCCTCTCTCCTTCCTTCCTCTCTCCCCATTTCATTCCTTCCTTCCTTCCTCTCTCCCCCTTGCTTACTTCCTCCTTCCTTTCTTTCTTCCTCTCTCCCCCTCCATTCCTTCCTCATTCCTCCCTCCCTCCTTCCTTCCTCCCTTCCTTCCTCCCTCCATCCCTTCTTCCCTTTCTCCCTCCTTCCTTCCTTCTTCCTTCTTTTTTCCTTCCTCTTTCCCTCCCTCCATTCCTTCCTATTCCTTCCTTCCTCCTTCCCTTCTTCCTTCCTTCTTCCTTTCTTCCTCCCTCCCTCCTTCCTTTCATTTTTTCTCCTTCCTTTCTTCCTCCCTTCTTTCCTTCCTCCCTTTATTTGTTTTCTTTTTTTTTTTTCACTTTTCTATTTTTGGTTTGGCACCTGAACTTGGACACTCACGGGTAGCTCTGGATGCTGGTGATGAATCAACAGCTCTGGATGATTGAATGTATTTGTCTAGCCTCCACAGGTACCCATACAAAATGCACATTAGTAAAAATTAAAAATCTTTAAAAATATTAAACTTCCAACACTGGATGCTTCCTTTGGTCAAGGGCCTGATGATGAGCAAATGCAGTTTCTGTTCATCCCCATAGAATACAGGGATTGAAGAAATGGGCTTAGATAGCTACCCCCGAACTTTACAGGTAAGGAGCCAAGGTACAGCTTGAATCCTCTGTCTGCCTTTGAACTTTTGCTGCTCTCCTTGGAGTACATGGCTTATAAAAACTCTGCTTGGAAGAAAGATTTCTTCCATCCAATGTTTGGAGATACAAGGAACCAGGCCACACAGAACACAGCTGGGGAGGGTGGATCACAGGGGTGTTTATGAACCCAGCAAGCAGAACAGGTGCCATCATGCACATTGTGTTAAGGATGGATGTGTTCACTGTAGAGAAGTATTCTGCCGGGCTGGGCTGCATGTTGTATGAATGTGTGAGAGTGTTCGCTCATTTCTTCTCTTTGGACACCTCCACTCCCTGCATTGGTTCTCTGTGATTGTGTCACGTAATTATTCTCCAGGGAAATGGGCGGCTGAGCATCCTCATCACACATAGGAAGCACAATGATTCAGTGAAAGATTCTAATATTACACCCTCTACCCTACCACTGCTTACTGTGTGTCTCTAGAGAAGTTACTCAACTCCTCTGACCAGCTTCTTAATATGTTTCTCTATCTGTCTGTCTGACTCTGTCTTTGTTTGTCTCTGTCTTCCCCAGCCCCATCTCAAGCAGAGTTATTATATTACTAAAAAGGAAAATACAGTATATTTTCTGGTGTGCAGCCCATGTCTAACACATGGTTTGTACTTTTTGTTTTTCCATCACAAATACCAACATATTTGTGAGTCCTTGGTTGCCACTGATAAGGAATCAAGATCTTTAGTTTGACATCCAAGTCCATACTATGTTTAAAGTACAGGCCTAACCATTGATTGACAAAGGATTGCTTACTTCATTTCTTCTGTCTGTCTGGAGGAAAAGCCCAATTTCTGAGTCCCTGGAAGTTGTGTTCTTTTTGAATATTGAATATCAAATTGTGGCAATGCTAGAAAAACACACAAAAATAAAATCGTATTCTGCCAACATCTCCTTTGCTTTTGGATGTGTCCCCAGGATACTTATAGCTTCAGCTGCCTGAGCCTTCCTGGGTCCCATCGATAGCCCTGGGCACTGCCTCCCTAGAGAGCCTCTATAAGGACTTAGATCCTGACCTTGCGCATTCAAGTTCCTAAGTGAGCTGATGTTGAGGAAACTGGCCCAGCCCATCAAGACCCGGAGTTCATTTATACAGCAGCTATGGGACTAAATTATGGTTCAGGTCTGTCTTATGAAAGATGATAAATGAATATGTCACATTGGGAAAGAATCCACTTTGTCATCGTATGACAGCCTGGTTTGATTTGTTCGAGGCAGCTTCCTAAAAGTCCGGATGGGGATATAAGGCAATCAGGCCTGGAGGGCCTGCTCCCTGCCCATTTCTAGGGTCTGGGGCATCTTGATTGGGCTACCTCAGCCCCTGCAACCTCAGGTGGAAGGAGGAGACCTTGCTGGGCAGTGATGAGACTTTGCAAGCTAGAGTTTGCTTGCCCTTGGGGAGCAGTCACACTCAGTAACCATAAATCATGACCCATCTCTTTCAGTCTCCAGGGGTGTGGTTGCACACCCCGTGCTTGCTCCCACTGGAGATGTCTGCTGGACATAGTGTGAAGCTCCCGCCACCTTTCCCCCATTACACCTTCATAATTGTTCATTGGTCTTTTAAGTAAGGATACATTCTTCCAACTCCCAAGCAGATAACATTTATTTTTTTTTTGAGTCATTCATTTACTGGTTTTCTTTGGTTGGTTGTTTTTGTTTTTTTATTGTTGTTTTTGGTTTTTAGAGTCGGTCTTCTATGTCCAGGTTAGCCTGAAACCAAGTGCATCCTTTAAGATGACCTTGAAGTTCTGATCTCCCTGCCTCAGCCTCCAGACTGTTTGGTTTATAGACACAAGCCTCAATGGCAGGGTCACAGTGAGCTTAGAAAGCCATTTTTAGTAACAATTTTTCTCTCTCAGATCTCCCTGACCATGGCCATATTATTTTATCTATGATATTTATTGACAACTCCAGCAAATCCCCTGAGCAGTGGCTCTCATCCATCCTGATACTGTGACTCTCCAATACAGTTCCTCATGTTGTGGGGACCCCCCAGCCATAACATCATGTTCATTGCTGTTTCACAGCTATAATTTTGCTACTGTTGTGAATCGTAAGGAAGATATATGATATGTAGGATACCTAATATGGGGCCCCTGTAAAAGGGTCACTTGACCTCCAGGTTGAGAACCACTGCCCTAGAGCTTCCCCCAGGGGACTTTAAAATAAAGAGTTTGTTGAGTCCTCTTAGCTCTAGTGCCCTTCAGACTCAGCCTCCCCAGCGCTCAGCACCACACCCAGCTGAGCCACCCATCCTTGGCTCGAACAGGAAACTCTCCAGCTCCAATACAGACAAATGAAATAACTCTTTGTCCCAGGCAAATCTAGTGATAGCAGAACACTGGGAGCTAGCCTGGGACAGTTGGGGAACTAGCCTGGGCCTTTTTTTTTTTTTAACAATTTAACCTCCTCCCACCCATTTCACTGCAGAAGGTAGGTCTGGCCTCACACTAGAGTTGCTCCAGGGTGTGTCATCAGTGAATGTCTTAAAAACTTTTTTAAAAAAGGAAAGAAAAAGAGCAGCTGACCCCTTCCTGCTCCCCCCACCCCAGCCAGGCACACTCCCAGATTTTACTTGTGCACTTTGTCCATGGCAGGAGTGACTGGCAGGCGGGTTTCTTTTTTGTGGTGTTGAGTTTGGAACCAGAACCATTTGCATACACCCTGTCACTGAGTGAACTGTAGCTCCGCCTACCTGCCTGGAGTTTAGGTGTAGAACTAGAAACCCTTTTCTGTGTGGCCTTGGGCAAGTTGTGTAATTTTCTTCCTCTCCACGAACTGAAAGTGACTAAGAAGGTGATGGGGATGAGGAGGAGGATCACCGTCCTCTGGGAGTGCTGCCATGTAAATGTTAACTGCTGTGTACATAGAGCAGTGTTTACTGGGGACCTGCTGTGCTCCGTGCTGGGAGCCAAAGGGGACTAAGGTACAGAGAGGAGATAAAATGGAATCAGGTGACCAGTGTCCCCACCAGGTAGGCTTCCAGCAGGAACAAAGGGCATTCTCCCTGATGCAGACCCAGGGTATGCTGGGAACCTTCCCCTTGCTAAGCGAAAATGGTTTTCACACACTGTCCAGACCCTCCTTGCTGTGGTCTCAAGGCGGGCAACCTTTGCTGACACGGTTTTAATTATCATAAGAAACCATTACAGTGAAATTACAACCCGGGGGCATCTGCTCGCTAACATTTGGTTCTGGTTTTTCTTGAGACAGGAATTTCCTCCTCTGGCTACCTGTGGTCCAGCTGGTTCTCCTCTACTGCATTTGGGGGGCAGGGGTGGGACTGAAATATAAAAGGGGATGAAGGATGGGGGAAGGGAGCTGTGATGTTTCTTAGAATAGTCCTCTGCCTTGGAGGTTCTGGAAAGAGCTATCTCTGTACTGGCTGACCCTGTGGCCGATGGTCGGAATAACAGCAAAAATAGCTCTCGAGGCTTTGTGGCAAGCATGACCTGGCCTCATGCTTGTGATGGAGGCATTTGAATGGCATTTGAGGGATGGTATCAGGGTCCGGGGTCAAATCATATGCTGCTTGGTAATGTTCTTTATGTAATAAACCAAGCCATTACCTTCCCACACTCCTGGGCAGCATAGACAGTCATGGAGAGAATCCTTTATAGTGTCCATGCAGTGTGGTAGGGACAGGAGGAGGAAGGAGTCCTTTCTCTGTTTTCCTAGTAACAACTTGTTATTGTCATTGGAACTGTCTGTCTGGCATTAAGTGCCCCACCCTTACCGACACATATACACACACACACACACAGAGAGAGAGAGAGAGAGAGAGAGAGAGAGAGAGAGAGAGAGAGAGAGAGAGAGAGAGAGAACATACCAAGAAAACACTGGAAGCTATTGTTAAATGGGCATATTCACTTTAATAATTGCTGATTTAGTGGAAATGAGTAGTTAATTAGGCTTGCAATCTTAGCTATTGGAGAGGCTGAGCCAGGAGGGTCTCAAGCTGAAGTTCAGCCCAGTCAGTCAACTTTGTGAAACTCTGTCTCCTTGTACAAAGTAAAAATACAAGTGTTGGGGGATATAGCTCAGTGGTGGAGCAGTAGTCTCTCAAATAGAGGCCCCATTTTCCCCCATTTCAGCAAACACAATAACATTAGCATCAAACAAAAAACTGTTATCTATGTTAATGGTTTTACTGATGTTAAGCTCTTCAGATAAAAGACTGTGTGCTAAAATTCACATTGTAAATCTTATTTTGTCATAACTCTTTTAAAAAAACAACACTGATTTCCAACAAGGTCCAGCTTAATATGAATGCCCTCGTCTACACTGTCACAGACAGTGCCACTGGGAGTAGGTTGTCCTCCCCTGTCAGCCTGTGTAAGGATGGGGCTCAGTGCGTGTTTCCTTTTGAGTTTGCCGATAAAGTTTAGATGTGTTTCTCACTCTCCTCCCCCACCCTCAAAGAGAAATTTAATTTACTATTTTATGTGTTCTCTTTAAACTCCCCTCCTGGAAACAGAAACAAATAAAATTAGATTTTTGTAAGCTGAGATGCTATGCATGTTGTTTTTATTTTCAATACTGGTAAAGTCATCTCTCCCGTTTATTTTTAAACACTTCCTCATAATATAAATAATCTAGTCGTTTCTGTCGCAGCCTGTTTATTCAGACAGGTAGGAGTTGGCTTTAAAGATTGGCGTTAAATTGAGGAAATCATTCATGTAGTAAATAAGATAATTTGTTTTTTTCCAAAAAAAAGAAAAAGATTAAAATATAGATTTTTCCCAAGGTCTGTATTATTTTTAACACCTACAGTCCCTGACATTATTTGATTTAGATTTACTATCCATAATTTGAAAGGGCTTTTTATTGCAATTAAACTAAAAAATAGTTAGAGGTCTTTTCTGCTTAAGGAATTTCTTCCTCCACCTACCCTCTTCCTTCTCCTGTTCTTCCTCCTCCTCCCCCTCCTTCTCTTTCTCTCCCTCCTCTTTCTCATCTTTCCTGCCTCCTCCTCTTTTGCTAAATAAAATGTTCTGGCAGACAGTTGTGTCAGCTCCCAGAACAAGAACTATGGGGAAAGATGAAACTGACATATTTGTTGTGTTACTTACATAGTTTTTGTAACTTAGGGCTGCTTTCCAAATAAGAAACTAAGGACCTAATTATAGACTTCTCTGCAAAGTCTCACGCCAGTGTCTTTTTTTTTTTTTTTCAGTGTGTATGTGTGAGAGATTCTTTGGGAGACCACCTCAGTGAGGTTAGCCGTCATTTGTTCATTCTTTGCCTTCATTTTCACATTCAAGATGTGACTCCAGGATCCAGTTACACCCCTTGTGGATAAGGCTCTGTAACATCTTTCAGTAAAAATTACTGTGTCTCAATTCATTTTCTGTTGCTATCCCAGAGTAATTTATACCAAGGACTTTATAATGGAAAGAGGTTTTATTTTGGCCACCCATCCCGGGAGCCAAAGGGCCAAGTGGTGTTGGCATCTGTTTCACTTCCGATGAATGCCTCTTTCTGCTTCGACTCTTGATAAAGATTGCAAAGCCAAAGATTGCAAAGTTCACGCAGAAGAGAGCAAAATTCATCTTAGCAATGTAGGAATACAAACCATTACCAGGTAGGAATACAAACCATTACCAGGAGACAGACTTTCATCCACTTAGGAGGACTCCACCCCAAAGATCAAATGACACCTCGCTCCTAACACTCTCAAACTGATGTTCTATCACACTGGCACCTGGTTCATAAACTCTATTACTTTTTTTGTTAGCTTGACAAAGATAGAGACACCTGGAAAGAGGGGGACTTTGAGCATTCACTCTGTCAACTTGGCCTGTGATACTGTGGGAGTTTCTTTATGGCTAGGTGTTCCAGGAGGGGTGAGCCCACTGCAGGCAATGCTGCCCCTGCTCCTGTGGTGCTAAACATTGGTGTGATTGAAGAAGATCCTACACACAGTTTGGTTTCTCCCTGACCTGGACTAGGCACACACCACACCCAAACACCTGCTTTCTCAGAGATACCCTTAATCTCCTTTATGACCTTGCAAGTATAATTTTTAAGAATAGAAAAAGGGGAGGTCTGTGCTAGAATGGGCTAAGATGCTCTGGTGTGTTTTGATTGGGCATGTTGATTAGGTGAGCCAAAGGAGACTGTTAACTGCTGGACTTTAATACTTTGATAGCTGGACTTTGGTAGTCAGCCTCGGGAAAAGGAAGTGGTCCAAATAAGGGTATAGACGTTGGGGGCCTAGCTTCAGGAATGTTTTCTAATGGGTTTTAGCAAGACAGAGGGAATGAGAGAGAAGGGCAAGGCCGGTCTGAGCTGTGTTGGCCAGGCCTGGGCTGTCTAGTGGCCCTTCAGTTATAAGAAAGCTGACCAGGCATAAGCCACAAGGAGCAAGCCCTTCCTAGTTTCTGCTCCAAATCCCTCTCTTGAGTGCCTACCTTGACTTCTCTTATTAATGGACTTCGTATTAATGAAAGATGGAGCAAATACTTTCCGCCCTGAGTTGCTTCTGTCATAGAGTTTATCTCAGTAGCAGCAACCTGTCTAGGACACCCTGGCTCAGTCTCATTGCATGTCCCTGTTTGTTTCACTGGGCAAGTTGGGGAATGGGCATGCTTTGAGACAGGGGGATGGTGGTGGTGGTGTGTGGGCCCGTGTACCAGAAGCTTTCCATGGAGATCTCTGGCCTGTACGAGAGAGTTCCGGCGAAGGGAAGTGAGTGCGGGCAGGGAGGGAAAGTCGCCACCTTCCCCATTACTTGATGCAGCCCTGCACTGAGTCCTGTCTGGCTGGGCCGACTCGAGGCCTACTAGCCAGTGAGGAGTGTGGCAAGGTTCAGGTGGTATTTTGGAGAGCAGACCTCTTCCCAAGTGTTACAGCTCTTAGGACAGAAGCTCTCAGATGACAGAGCAGTTCTCACATACCTTTAATCCTTCTGAATAGGATTCTTTTTTTTTTTTAAGATTTATTTATTACTATAAGTAAGTACACTATAGCTGTTTTCAGACACACCAGAAGAGAGCATCGGATCTCATGACAGGTAGTTGTGAGTCACCATGTGGTTGCTGGGATTTGAACTCAGGACCTTTGTAAGAGCAGTTGATGCTCCTACCCACTGAGCCATCTCACCAGCCTGGATAGGATTCTTATATACATTTTGGGATGGGTCAGGGATTGACAACAGGTACTTCCTTGGCTTGGTCTGAGAGCTTTGGGAAAACCTTATTTGCATGTGGGAGGGCTTGGTGCTGCTCCTATGTGACTGATGGCCACACACCTCTCTGCCTGGGGGTTGTGGGAGACTGTAGCTGCCACAGGAGCCAGGGGCCCAGGAGGTGTGGCCGAACTCCTACCACCTCACGAAGGCAGAAGTCACTGCCCCCCAGGTCTCGGGGGTTCCAGGCCTGTGCTCCACTGGGACCAGGCTGTCTGCGCGCAGTTCACACCTCCCCCCACCCCCCCAGTGGTAAGTTTTGCTGGGCTGATTTTCTCATCCTTAGTTCCTCCTAGTTACCTAAAATGTCTGTATTCATAGTCTCATAACATGTCTCTTATCCACTAGCAGTGAGGCCGATACTTCTGCATATGTAGCTTTGTTTAATCCTTCCAACAACCCTTGAGGTATCTATGTAGTGACACAGAAAGACTTGAAGAAGGGGTATGACCTTCCACCAGGGAGTCTGTACAACAAGCAGTCTGACTCTAAGGCTCTATTTCTCAGCACTAAGCAAGCTAAAGCAGGAGTGAGGGTGAGCCACTGTCTACTGGGGGGGCCTGACTCCTACTCCTCTGTCCAGCCTCAGGTCAGGCCTTCCTTTCCTGAGGAACCTACCCAGAATCCTAAGGATGGTTTAGAGTGAGCCCACTGTGTCGCTGTCCTACCTGTGTCTACCTCTGTCTAGGCTTCTGGCTTTTGTTTCTCTGTACTCAAAGCGTTATTTTCCATCTTTTGCCCCAGAGCACCTCTGGACACTCATTCTAAGAGACCAATTGCTGGGTCTAGATGAACTGGCTTTTTGGGACTCTCTACTTATTTGTTTTTTTGAAGTAATCCCAAGTCATTGTTTGGCTACTTGCAGTTTAAGTGTAGTATAGCTATTTCCTCTGAATGAAAACTTTAATTCCTGGAATGGGTTGGGGGGGGGGGGATCCTTAAGACTTAGGAAGTAAATGAGACTTACAAGGCTCAGCACACTCCTGAAAGTTACAGGACTTAAAACCCCTCCCTACCCCCAGCTCATGTAGGTAACAGTTGCTGGGGCAAAGGCACCTGTAGGTCCAGAAGTTGGCTTCCAATGAATAGCTGCCTCAGTCATCCCTCTCTAGGATGATTATTCGGAGAGGCAGGCACCTTGGAGTCATACACACTTCCCTCAGCGGGACTTGGGCAGAATCGTTTCTTTGGTCTGTTGTTGGTGTCCTATCTGGGATGAATAGATATTTGTTCATTTCTCCCCAAGAAAAGTTATAGCATGCTATTGTAAACCAAGAGCAGGCCCAGGCCAGGACAACTGTTTTCTCCTCTCTGATGTCAGGACCCAGCACACTCCTGAAGTGGGGTAGCCTGAGGTATATAGAAGCTGAACGAATCTAGATACTAACAAGATGAAAGATGGATGTTGGTTAAAAGCCAGCATTCTATCTACACTGCAAGTCTCAAGGCTTGTTACATTTGCTCAAGTACAGAGACTTTCATTCATCTACTGCAAATATTTATATAGTTTACTTAAGAGGATAATAAGCTATTTTTTGGTGGCTAATGAGCTGATGATCAGATATGATGATCCCAGCCAGAATTATCCCTGATGGTAGTTTTAATAATAAAGGTTAATCATGGCTATTGACTAGAAGGAACTATTGGTAGATGTGTGTCTGTATAAGGTGTGGGGGTGTGGGGGCCTGTGTGTGAGGAAGCAAGAGGATTATTCTAAATGTCCTGGTCTGTCATTTTTTGGTAAGAATGGGGTCCCTTCCTGAACCTGGAGTCCACTGTGGTTTTACCAGGCTGGCTGGACAGTGAGGTCCAGCAGTCCTTCTGCCTCCCTGTTATAGGCATGTGCAACCAGGCCCAGCATTTGCATATGTTCTGGAGACTGGACCTTCGGTCCTTACTGTAGCTCGTGGAGGAAGTGCTCTTACCCACTCAAACATCTTCCCCAGTTCCTGCTGTTGTGTTTTATTGAGACAGTGTCTCCCAAAGCCTAGCCTACAACTCTCAGTGTAGCCAAGGAGAGCATGGACTTGAACTTCTGACTCTCCTGCCTCCATCTCCCAGGTGCTGGGATTACAAGTGTGTGCTGCCACACTCAGCAAGAACTCATATTCACTGGGTGCTTTTTTTTCGAAACTTAAATACTTCACCTCAAAGGTCCCACTAGGTTTATTACCTTCATTTTATAGATGAAGAGGCTGAGACTTAGAAAGTTGAAATTGCTTTGTGTGACACAAAGCTGGTTAGTTAGCTATAGAGTCACATGCCATCTTAGAGAATCTCCAGTATCTGTGCTCCTAATGCTACGATCATAAATCACAGTAATTGTTCAGAACCTGTATCAGACGTGGTGCTCCACAGGAACATAACTTGTGGAAGTACTACACATTAAAAGAGAATGTATTAGATTGGCTTACCTGATGCAGTCTAACGTCCAACAATGGCTGGCTGGACATTAGAGGAGCTATGAACCTGGAAGGTACTCAGACTCCGAGGTTGGATGCCTCTGCAGTCCCAAGCTGAAGGCTTGGAGGAGTGTTAGAGATCCACTGGTTTCCAGCTATCATGGGAAGCCTGGAGAAACTGGGTTCCCACATCAGCAAGCAAAGCTAACAGCAGAACCAACCGCACCAGCATCTGCAGCAACAGGGTGACCAGTTTGTTGGGACTAGATGTCACCAGAGAGACAGGAAGGCAAATAAGCTATCGGCAAAGCTCCCCCCCCGCCCCCACCCCCACCTGGGACCTCCTCTCTTCCCAGGTGTCATGGGAAGTTGCTCCCCACATTTAGACTTGGCCCTTCTGGTTTATATAGCCTGACCAAGAAGTTCCCTGGCAGTTACATTTGTCTGCTTGATTTTGAGTTGATCCCGATCCAGTCAAGACAACCAACAATAGCCATCACAGAACCTTTGTACAAATAGCCCACAAACCCTGTTTTCCAGCAAGTTTTTTCACCTGGATATTCTGCCTGGCTGGCTAGAACACCATACTTTCCTAGGCTGGGTGTCATAGTTTTACAAGCTCATTTTCAGGTGTAAACAGAAACCAGAACCTTAGGAAAGCATTAGAACTCTGGGTCTTAGCATCATCCATTCTGATCTGATAGTTTGTTTCAAGCACACTGAGAGAACATAAGATTTACTCCTAGCAGTCTCCACCCATCTGAAATAGTTCAGCGCCTCATATTTATAGAATTTGTCTGCTAGAAGACATGTGCATATACCCGCAGACACGTGCTCATCTTAAATGACACTAATGGGAATGTAGCAACCCTCCTTTCCAGCCCTCTGGAATACATATTTCATGAGTTGGAGGCATGCGGGTTGCCTATGCATGTGAGTTTATTGGCGCATTAGTGACAAATGGCTACTCTGTACAATTGTCACCTAAAGTTCTGGCTTAAGTTATCTGGAGTCTGGCTTTATTGAAGATGAATCCGGATGTAAATGATGAGTGCGGTTATGTGATTCCAGTTAAATGTACAGGGAGGAACTGGACAGGCCACAGCACAAAGGGTATTATCCTACCTTCATCTGTTTTCCTTTAGAAGCCTTGCATGATCCATCGTAGTAAATATTTCATGTACTTTGCATATCAGTCCGAGTTCCCTCCGTGAGGTCAGGTAAATGGAATGTAAATCCCCCGCTGTATGTACTCCGAACAGTAAAATGGTGTTATTTGATGTTACACGGCATAAACATGCAGATTTGATTCCCCCTTTACTCATGCTGTAAAAACAAAGTTTTTAAAGTGGTTAGCCATACCTGGAAATGTAAATGCATCCGCCTAATGTAATGCCAAAGAAAAATTAAGACAAATGATACCACACGGCTGCCACAAACTGCGGCTCGTTCAAAATTCACTTTAGTTATTATGCTGTGAGTGCCGGCTCTCACCCTCCTCTGTGAACACACAGTTTATGTTGAATGCAACATGAATCATTTTAATAGACCAAGCAAAAAGTCCCCAAAGTCGATTTTCAAATTATGAACCTTGGAACAGAATATAACAACAGCAAACAACAAATAGTTGAGACTTTTCGCTCTGAGCTCTGGGTGAGCCATTAAAGATACAGGGAGCTCTTTTGCTGGGATGCTGCACGGTTCTCAGCCCCATGGCAGAAAGGACAGGAGCTATAGCTTTGTGGTTCGGGTTTTCCACCCATCATTCTGTTCAATTAGTTCTGCATTTGTGTAATCAAGATGTTCCCAAACACAGCATAGAGTTGTATATTGTTCAGAACTAATTGTACGTATTATAAAGCCAAGAAATACCTTAAATGACTTGGTTCCAGCAGAGGGGGAAAGTGCAACTTTTTTTTTTTTTAAATAGCTAACTAAACAAAATGTTAACCCATATGTGAGACATTTCCAAAGATCTCTTATCCACCCACCTGGAAAGTGGGGAAAACCCATCTTAAAAACCAGCACGTGTGACTGAGAGATAGCTCAGCAATTAAGAGGGCCTCCTACTCTTCCACGGGACCCAAGTTCTGTTCCCAGCACCTACATCATGTAGCTCACAACTGCCTGCAACTGCCCCTCCAAAGGATCAGAAGCCATTTGATCTCCATGGGCACCAGCACACACATGCTTTCACACACACACACACACACACATACACACACACACACTCACACACTCACACACTCACACACTCACACCAAACTCATATGATACCCATACAAGCACTCTCACACACATATAAACATACTCACACTCAAAACATACACACTCACATATATGCACACACACATTCACATATATTCCTCACACACACACATACACATACTTACCCTCAGATACCCTCCTCACAACACTTATACAAACACGTATACTCATACTCACACTCATTCATATATAGTCACACTCAAACTTACACACACACTCACTTACACGGATACACACTCACACTCATTCACATATACAGACACACATGAACACACACACTCACATACCCTCCTCATACACATACACATACACATAAACACACACACAAACATACACTGTCACACATGCACACAATCATACACATTCATTTACATACACAGACACACATGAACACATATACTCACCCTCCTCACACACATTCATACTTACACACACATACACACACTGACACACACACACGTACACACACAAATACATATACTCATACTCACACACTCAATCCCATACACATATACACACACATACACACACTCACATACCCTCCTCACAACATTCACACAAACACAAACATGTACACTCATACTAACACTATTTCACACATAGTCACACTCACACACACACACTCACACACTCACTCTCCTCATGCACACTTACACACACATATCCGTACACACACACACACACACACACTATAAATGGGGTTTGGATATTGGTGCTGTTTTTCTGGCCAGTGAAATGCCAAGCCAACAGTTGCTCAGGCAGGCTGTAGAATCATGTGGAAGACAAAGGAGGGTGTTGTGTTGAGAACTTGTGTCAGACAAGAAGTCCAGCCCCCAGCTTTCCCATCTGCACTCTGGGAATTTTTATGTTATTGTAGTATTTATTTATTTATTTATTTATTTATTTATTTATTTGAGACAAGATCTTATGTAGCCCAGGCTGACTTCAAACATGAAAAAAAAGAGGCTGGACTTAAATCCCTGTGCGTCCCGTCTGTGTGCTGAGTGACGGGCTCACGTGTGCAACACCGCGCCTGGCTCTGGACTTCAGGAGACGACACCCTCCTGCCAACAACTTCCTGTTTCTTTGTCAAAATACACACCCAGTGCTGCCATGAGAAAATGGCTCAGTGAGTAAAGGCATTTACCTCCCAGCCTGACTTTGTGAGTTAGATCCCCAGGACCCAGAGAGTAAAGAAAGACAGGTCCTGGAAGTTACCCTGGTCTCCATCCACTGTGGCATGCATGAGCCCACACATCCTGGAATCCATATATATCGTGATACGCATGTGCCCCTACACACAGGTAAATAAGCATCTAAAAATAACTAGTCATGCTCGACAGTTCTGGCTCCTTAATAAGATGTTTCCTTCTGGGCAGGTAACTAGTTTATAACCTGCACAAGATGCTCCACATCTGATGATTGAGAAAGAGTATAATATTGTAGAATGTTTATGTTGAAGGTTTTTAATGTACACCTTTAGTGGCATAGCCTAACTGAGCAGATTATTGTCTATCCCATTTCCCCAAGCATAGGGCACAGCATTGGCATTTCATATCAATTGCCTGTAATAATTAGGAAACCAACATTGATATTATGATGAACTAAAGTCCTTAGTTTATGTTAAAGTTCACTCCCTGTGTTGTACTCACTGTGAGATTAGTCCATGCATGAAGTCGTAACATCACTGCCTCGTGTGCAGCAGTTTCTCCACTCTGAAATTCCCCTTTGTAAGTGTGCTTAAAAACACCGCCTAAGCCTCAGAGATGGCTATCAGGACAATGCTGTACCATCTAGAGGAACAGAGTTCAGTTCCCAGAACTCATGTATTTAAAAAAAAAAAAAAAAAAAAAAAGCCATGTGTCCTGACTCATGACTCGTGGCAGAGACAGGCCAGCCAGCCCACCTATTCCAGTCAGTGAGTTCTAGGCTAGTGACATAATGTCTCTCAATAAATCAAGATAGATGGGTAACTAAGGAAACCCAGGGGCACTTGTGCACCCCTGAAAAGTGTGCACATATTTGTTCCTGCTCCTATGCATGTACACACACACACACACACACACACACACACACACACACACACACAAAACTATCTATTTTTGTCAGCTTCTGCCCTAACCATTCTCAGGGAACTCAGAATATCTGGGCTTGAGGACCCCAGTGCTGAGAATGAGAGAGCCCAGGGCATCCAGGTTGAGACAGCGTTTCCCTTGCTTCACGTTGCTGGTGTACGGACTGGGCCTCCATGCCTTCAGCAGCAGCTGGTGCATGTATCCGCTCCTTTTCCAGTAGGTCCTCTCCTCCCTCTTACCTTTTGTTAGAAACAACCGGGTTTTTTGTTTGTTTGCTTGTTTTGTTTTGTTTTTGAGAGACCGCAGCAGCCACATAGATAGCAACAGCACTTTCTTCCTTGGCTTCATTTTGAGGATGTGTTGTTGTTGTTTTCTTCTTGTTCTTTTATTTGTCTGTTTGTTTTGCTTCAAGACAAACACCTCTGGCTGGCTTCAGACTCGCAGTGTAGCTGAGGATGAGCCTGAAGGCCACATCTGCTTGCCTCCACCTCCCTGTTCTGGGATTACAGAAGTGACCCACCACACCTGGCTCACTTCGTTCTTTTTAACAGCACGCACAGCTGTTCTTATTAAAAGTGACAGACCCCAAGCCATCTAGGAAGGGAGTGTGGCTTATATTTTATGTCCTGTGTTTGTATTCCCATGGCATGGTGCTGACTAATGCTCTCCTATGTAAACAGGAAAAGACAGTTTAATATTGTGAATTAAGTCAGAGCCACATGAAAGCTTCCTATTTTAAAAGGCAACCAAACTTCTTTCTCTGGCCCTACTTGCTCCTGCTGCATGGGGAGCGGGGAGCATGCATGTGTAGACCAGAGGACATCCTCAGACTATCCTGCCACCTTCTTTGAGGCATAAGCTCTGGTTTGCTCCTGTGTCCACCAGGCTGGCCCATGAGCTCTCAGACAATTTTCTTGTCCTGGGTCTCACATCTCACTGTAGAGGCATTTCTGGGATTGATCACCCATGCTTATAACTTGCTGCATTCAGCCTTACATGGGTCTTAGGGGATCCAAAGTCAGGTCCTCCAGCTTGGCTGCAAGCACTTTGTCTAAGGAGCCCTCTCTTCAGCCCTCAGTACTTTGCTTAATCCGTAGGGATGCCATTGTTGTTTCCTGCAGACATAAAAAGATGAGCAGTTAAGCAGCTGCAGAGTTGGCCTCTCTAGGTTTGGCTCCTCCCCCCAGCCCCCCCGAGATATAACCTGTCTTTATGTTAAATTGTTTTACTATTGTTACCTTAAAGGAGCTAAGTGCCCGTGAGATATTGGTACAGAGAGCTAGTTTGCAATTTCCACAAATAATCAGAAGAATCTTTCATTGCAGAGAATTATTTTTTTAAGATGCCTATTTTCCCCATAAAATATTTTTCTTAGCATTGGAGATAGGGCAATGGGGCCTTAATCTACCATGAATTCAATTTAGACAACAGAAATGGGTACAGAATACAAATTATGGTCTGTTGCAGTGTAAGCCTAAGGCAGGCCCACGTATTTAAATGCTTTTTTCCCTTCCCTCTTTTCTTCTTTCTCATCTTCGTTCTTTACCTTTTTTTCCTTTTATTCAGTTATTCTTTCTATTTTCTTCATTTCTTTTAATAAAAACTGTGAGTGAGTGTGGTTTAGAGTCAAGGTAATGTAGTTTTAATTTCATCAATTACTCCAGGGTAGGATCACTTTGTGTGCTATGACTGAAGCTACTGTGATCTTTCATGCACAGTTTATCATTTGTGTGGACAGTGTCTTCATTTCTAGTCCATTTTTTTTCTCTTTTCATGCATACATGTTTGTGGTGCATGTGTACATACATGTTTACATGTGTGTTTGGACGCACATCCACATGGGTATGTATAGAGGTCCCAGAGTTGACGTTTGGAACCTTCCTCAATGGATGTTCCATCTCGCTCTCTGTGGCAGGGTCTCTCAGTTGAATCCAGAGCTCATCAATATGCCGAGTGTCACTGGCCAGTTTGCTTGGGAGACTTCTGTGCGATTTTACAGACTTGACCTTGGTATATAAGAGCAAGTTGCTCGATATCCTCTATGTTTAACATTGTTAGTGCTTTTAATTTTGTTTGTATACACAGTACATCTAGTTATGATTTTGTTTTATAAAGTGAATGACTAATGAAATACAATATCCATCACTAAAATATGTTTCTTGGTGCACTTCTTTTACTCTGCCTTTTTTTTTTTTTGAGAGGAGAGTAATAGCTTTATTGAGGTGTATCTCACCTGCCACATAGTGTGTGGTGGCTTTTAATATCTTCACAGAGCTGTTGGGTCACCAGCATCATTAAGCTATATCTTCCTTTACTTCTGTCTTCCCAGTAATTATTTGGCTCACCTTTTCCCCACTTTGCTTCCTTTTATCCCCTTCCACTATATAAGTTTCAGTGTGCTCCATAATTGTGTTTTTGGCTGTCTCTCACTGATAATTTTTCCCAAGCATATGACTTCCCGAGATTCACACTATCGACTTCATATGGATTGGAGTTCTGCCCCGAGTAACTTAATCCAGTTTGTTTGTACATACATGTTTTCTGTTCCACAGTCAATGTGTCATAAAGCCAGATTGTCTCTGCAGTCCCCTCCCCCAACAAACCCCCATCATTCCTCACATCGGACATGTTCCCAAGTTGCTTAACAGGATGGCATGTGTTAGAGGTTCTTCCAGCACTCAGCCTGGTTAGGTCTGGTGAACAGGTGTTTAGACCAGAATGTGTGTTCTCCAGAATGCTTGGAAATATACCTCCCTTTTATCTTCTTTAGAAATTAATTGCATGACTGTCTTATTCCATGTCATATGGAATAATTCATGCAGCCATTCTTGAGGCCACCTCCAGCTGCCCCAGTGATTCCCGCTTATAATTTTGGAAGTACTTCTAACCTACGGCCTCTTTTCCCCTTATCTCTATTTAAAGCTTTTCTGGAAGGAATTCAATTTCCGCTTTCCTTAATGGTCCTTAAATGTTGTACATATCTTAAAAGTGGATTCCCCATAAAACAACATGGATTATGTTCTCATTCTGTTAACCGTGTGAAAGCCGGCCTGGAAGACAAGAAGAACAAGACTCTCTTAAAATAAAGTCCAAGTTTTAAAGGTATGCAACACTTTCTCTTTAAAAATATCCCCTTCAGCCTCCACCTTCTAACCTACAGAGCTCCAGTCTAGTTTAATTCCACGTTGGAATTATTATTATTATTGTTGTTGTTGTTGTTGTTGTTGTTGTTATTCATTATCATCATTATCATCACAACCACCAGCACCAGCACCATCGTCATCCTCACTATCTGCAGTGGGAGCAGAGCCGAGGTCCCTATCTATGCCTTAGAGACTACATGAAAGCACCTTTGCTTCTGTCCCAAAGTTGAGTTTCTTCTCAACAAGGAACGAGCCCAAAAGGGATCTCATTTGCTCTGTGAAAAGGAGGATAGTGAAGAGAGAAGCCTCAATTGGACAGTTAATGCCTGGTGGGCAGGCCGTGTAATAGACACACATCTGGAGAAGGTGGGGAGAGCTGCCGCATGGGAAGCTCCGGCTCATGACGAGGCCGTTACTCATTTGGAAGGAAGTAGAACTGGACCACGGGGCACGAGAGTGCACGTGTGCCTGTGCATATATGCATGTGTATGTGCATGTGTGCACATGCGTGTAGCAGAAAGTCAGAAACCAGATGAATCCTTGGCAGAACATTCTGTAGCAGAAGAGAAAACAGATTTGGAACCCACTGCAAACTGAGCTTGGAGCGTTAATCCCAGGCTGCTATGATAGCATGTATCACGGACCAGGAAACTAAGGTGGAAATAAAAACCATTGTCTTGAGACCCCAGTAACTGAAAGGTCAGGGTCAAGCTACGTGCATGACAGTCCCTGCCAGACCTGCAGACAGCATGCCCTTCCAGTCCGCACCTTTCTTCTAGATACATAACCTCTCCGCATCTCTTTGTCCACATTCCCTCTTCTCTGAAGGACAGTCTTTGGTTTATGTCAGCCGCTAGCCCCACCCCACAGGCTTCTTCACTTTCAACCTAATCACCACTTTGTAGGCGCTATCTCTCCAAGTCCAGTCACTTGTGAGGTTGTAGGGTTTAAAGCTTTGCCGTATGGATTTCGTCCCACACCATAGGAGGCTCTAGAAAATCCCAACTCTTGACATCACTTTGGGTGTATGGGCTTTAGAACCTCTCGCATCCCTACAGCTCTTCAACAGAGAGGCCCACAGCTGGTTGATCCTGAAGTCACAGCATACTGCTTGTTGCCCTAACCCCATGCCTCATGCCGCAGGTATCGTCCCAGGTTTGCCAGGTCTCCAGCTGATTCAATGAGGATCCTGATGCTGCACACTTGCTGCATCTCGTCACCCAACCCTCATGGGCAGTTGTGGCCAGGCTTGAAAGACAGCAGATGTCCTGTGTGCTAAAGCGATGGTCCCGGTGGCCCACAGGCTAGGAAGGTGGGGAAGTGATGAATCCTGAGTTTGAGTCCAGTTGATTTTTTTCTTCTCTTGGGGTTGAGCCTGTGACTCATGGTCTCATTGCCCAGCAGTAATAAATATCTGGCAACCCTGATGGCTTGCTTTCCCCTTCCGTGTGTGTTGTGTAAATGCCTCTGAGATGTATGTACCAATTGTAAAGTCTCCTCTGTGAATGCACTCCCCGCTCAATTTCCACTGTAGCTTCTTTTAAGCAGATCTTCTAGGCTACACAGCTCCTGCCCCCACTGACATGTTACTGGTATATCCAGTAGAACCAGATGGTGGGCTTTTATTCTTCCCTGCATATTTGAATTGGGAGCTTTGCTGAGAGATTTGACTCTGCTGTGATCCACTGTTATAGTTCTGGATATTGGGCATGCTTCGAGTCCGCCTGCCAGGCTCCATCCTCCTTGCTTTGTTCACTTGGAGTGCCCAGGACCAGGATGGAAATGGGGAGCTACCGGCATGCAAGCCATGTGCTCATAGAGCCACACCCCAGCCCATACTTCCTTCAGTTGATACCACTGCATGCTTGTTTGAAACTTGGCTTGGTTGAATCACTCCCCGAGTTCAGATATCTTCTCCACCTGTGTCCCCATTGGACAGGCTTGCTTAAATGCCCCTGCCATGTAAGTTTGACATCCAGTTTAAATGGGGAAGAATGGGGCTGGAGAGATAGCTTAGTTGGTAAAGTGCTTGCAGCACAAAGCATAAGGATCTGGGGTCCATATCTAGGAGTCACATGAAAAAATAGAGCAATAGCTCATTCCTGTAACCTCAGCCCTGGGGAGGCAGAGACAGGCCGATCAATTCCTAAGACCACCTGGGCAAATTGGCATGCCCTGGGTTTCAGTAAAAAGACCCTGTCTCAGAAAGTCTCAGAAAGGTAGAGAGCAGTGAGGAGAGAGACTTTATGTCAACTTCTGACTTCCTGACTTCTACAAACACATCGACATAACCACATGTGCCTAAGCATACCAGCTTGAATGTGTATACCTCCCTCCCCCTGCCTCTCTCTCTCACACACACACACACACACATGGGAAAATAAATTACACTGTGTTTATGAAGGTGTTGGGAGAATTGAACGAGTCATATGCTTGCGACAAGATCCCAGTGGGCCTGAATTTCTAATACTCGTCATGCTGATTGTCAGTCACATTAGTAGTGGTGACAGTTGTAAGAGCAGAAGGGTGGCATCCTGTTACTCTTCGCTGCAGCATGGACAAATGTAGAGAAAGTTCAGGAGAGAAACTGCTATTGCAAGGCGAGGCGTTTGTTCACAAGTGACTGGGCCAGCTGCAAGACAAAGCGATGCTTGAATGTCACAGGGAAGTGCTAGCTTTAAGATGAATTCCAAGGTCAGATGCGTGGATCTAAAAGCAGTACGTGGAACTTCTGACTTGTAGAAATGCCCGACCTCTTAAAGGGGATGTGGAAGTCACTGTTCTCTCAAGGATGATTTTTAAGGGTTGGAGAAGTCCCCACCAACTCACCTAGGCAGTATCTAGCAGTACGTGGGTCAGAAATTGCTAAAACAAAGTTGGCATGTTATGCATTCCTGTAACTCCTGAACTGGGGAAGCAGAAGCAAGAGGATCTTGGGTTAAGGTCATCCTTAGCTGCATTGTGAGTTCAAGGCCAACCTGAGCTCTGTGAGGCCCTGACTCAAACAAATGTACAAACAACTATCAGAAGACTTGACAGACAGCTCACTTTTTAATTGTTTGAGAACATTCCACATAATGGTGTCACTGGTGACAAGTGGGTGTGAGCAGGTGACACCACGCTTGCCTCCCTCTCTCAGAGATCCTCCTCTTTAACCTTCATTGATGGGTGCAAGAGAGATGCTAGGTCATTTCATTTTGTAGCTACGAACTGAAGCCATCAGCATCCCCAAATTCTCTCCTTCCTGCCTTTCTTTAGGTTGTAAGACAATATATTAGGATATTTAGAAAGCTGTCTACTGAATCCACTTGGGTTCCATATGGGGAAGATATGACAACTTCCCAGCAGAGCCCTGAAGGCTGAGGCGGCAGCAAAGCTGTTGGATTCTCCACTAGCAAGCTTGCCTCTCATGGTTTCAGATGGTCTGGAGTGTCATGTGAACCAACTGTCTTTTATCACTCCCGGCCTGGTTGCCAGCGAAGGTGTCTGTATCATGGGAAAGGAGTGGAGCACCGTGAGTCTCATCCTCAGCACAGAGTGCTCCCACCATCCAATGCAGAGGCTGAATCACACAGTCCACGGAAGCTTCCCTTGTGTGTGTGTGTGTGTGTGTGTGTGTGTGTGTGAGAGAGAGAGAGAGAGAGAGAGAGAGAGAGAGAGAGAGAGAGAGAGAGCTCTGTAGCAGCACACAGAGACATGGAATAGTGCACAGTTGACCTTCTTGCCTTACCTACCTTCCAAGTGCTATGATTGCAGACAAGTATGCGCCGCTATGCTGGATTTAAAATTATTTGAGAAGGCCCATAACACTTCAGGAGCAATAACCAAAGGGCACACAGACGTGGCTATCAACTTAACTGAAGAATCAGGCAAATTGAGGGGTAAACAGTCAGGTATGCGGATCGTAAGTTTTCAAGACGTTACAGCTGGGCTGAAGAGTTATCTGTGAGCCTCCTAGGGCCCCACACCAAGAGAGAGACCCAGCCAGATTATTTTTATGAATCCATCAGTTCATGTAAATCAGTCTACGTGACACTCAGCATGCAGTCACCTCTCTGTCCTCCCCTACCCTGCCAGTTGAGGCAGGATTAGCAACCTGATGTCTTTCTGAAATCTTCATTCATAATGGGGAGGAGAGGGTGGGAGTTGGGGTGGGAGCCGTGTCTAAAGAGATGCAAAGACTTTAGCGTATCTTCTCTTATTTTTTTTCTTTATTGGGGAACATATTATGAATATATGAAGTACCAAAAATACATCTCTGCCCTCCAGAATTTCAGTCTGGGGCTCGCCTTTCAGAACTTAGGTAGAAATCAAAATGAGCCATGTACCTGGCCCGGCTCACAGTTCCTTCTCCTTCAGGTTTGGTATTCAAGGTCATCAGAACCAGGTAGCACAGCCCAGGTTTCCATCCTCTTCCCTTTCTTTCCCCTTGCCCTTGACGCTGGCAAAGGAGCCGTCAGGCTTCTCGTAAAAATCCGCAGCGATGGCGTCTTCTGTTCTCTGTATTTCCGTAAGTGAACATCTGCCTAACGGTTCACCTCCACCGCCTTACTGCTTCCCCCATGCTTTCGCTCTTTCCAGACAATAAACTTTATTTTCTTCATAAGAATTCAGTCTACGCAAGAGTATTAGGCAGCTTGTTGGCACCTTTTAATTCCTGGATGTTGTCCAGAAAGGGCTCTTCGCAGGAGTTCCAATGTGAATCGGGGGAAGACAATGCAGCTTTGTGTTTGGGTTTTTATCAGTTACCTTCTGTTTGTAAACATCTGTTAGCGAGTGCCCACCCCTACACACTCACAACCCCCCTTCCCGTCAGAAATAAAAGGATTCTTGCGTTTTTGTATTCTTTGCCTGGCTGGGGGAGAAGACTGTATTGGCTGATTCCCGCCCCCCAACCCTGGTCAAGTGCACAGGTATGTGACCACTGAGCTGAAACCCATGGACGTTGCACATATTGGCAAATGACTTTCCGTAGGGACCCAAGGCATTTTATTTCATTAATGGCCGAGAAACCTGCTAATCTGCTCATTACTACCATTTCATTTTGATGCTGGTTTTTGATGATGTATTGAAAAACTGTATAAACTGCCAATTACAACTAGGAAACATTTCCATTTCTGAAGAGGCCATTATTTTTCCCATTTGCTTAGCAGTACGAAGCAGGCCGCCAGCACCCCTTTTTGCTTTGGACTGCATTCCCTTCTTAATCTTCCTGAGTTGGTTATTGTTATGTCCTTACCAATAAATATCCTCGTCTTGTTTTTCCACTTTCAATCCATTTAAGAGTACTCTTGAACCACTGTAGATGACTCCAGGTGGTTTTCCTTTATCGTTGTTACTGACCTGCTCCTAGGTCCCATTGATTTCATGGGTTCCATTCTCCATGCTTTTATGCTTTTCTATGTGACCCATCATTAAAGACACAACACTTTGGAGCTGATGAGATAGGTGGACCAGTGGTTAAAGGGACCTGCCATCAAGACTGATGACCTGTTTTTGATCTCTGCAGTCCATACACAGAAGGAGAGAACTGGCTTCCACAGGTTGAGCTCTGAATTATACACATGTAGCCATGCCCATAGTTATATGCAACACACATACACACACACACACACACACACACACCCCGAGAGACCATCTGGGTGGGGAGTAGTGTTGCTGCATGCTGCTTGTTGTGGGATGAGTTTGGCCCTTTGGTGGCATTAGGGTAGAGGATGATCTCTGGTGAAGCTTACCTTTATATGTCTTTGGTTTTGTTCTGTTTGCCTGTGCTGAAACCCAACTCGAAGGGTTGGATTAGATAGGAAGGGCTTTTCAGAAGTGCAGTCCTGGTTACAAGACTCTAGGCACAAGCTTTGGCTTCTCTGAGTCTTGATGGCCCCAAGAACGGTGGCATAGAAAGTACGTACTGTACACAATTCTTGTGAAAGGGGACAAGTAAATTGCGTGTTACTCATGATGATGATCTCATAAGAAAGACCATTTTGGGCTCACGATTCCCCTGCGATAGCTAATTATCTCCTGGTTTCATTGGTTTGGCCTACACATTGTGCTCTGGGGCACAGCAGAGGGGCCTACAGGCCTCAGGGCATCCAGGAGGCAAAGGACTAAAGGGAGGAACAAGTGTTTCTAATTCTTTGATGAAGGCCATGGCTCCCCACCCGTGACCCCACTGACATAATTTCCTAACAGTAGGCCCAACCTCCTGAAGGTGCCACCACCAGCTAGACATCAAGCCTTTAGCTTCTGGCTTTTGAGGAGTGTAGAATCAAAATGGAGTCAAGCATGCTCCTATAGAGCAGAGAAATCTTTGACGGACATGAACTTCACGCCCTTAGGCTGAGTGACTGTTCCAGGAACTTGAAAAAACACCTTTCCTGTCCTGGGATAACCACAGAATGCCTTTCCTGGAATGACCACAGGGTGCTCTAACGCCCTCTGTGGAATGTTACAATGCCCTGGCTGGAGTGTGACAATGGGTTAGAAAAACCTATACATGACTCTTTGCTAGGTGATGAATCTATAGTTTGGAATTTACCCCGTTTCCTCTCCCCCCGGTTTGTGGTTTATGCCTTTATAAGCCTTGTAAAATCCCAGGCCGGGGTCGAACTCCCCTACTCCCTGCGCGGTGTATGGGTTTCGACCCCAGCATGCTGGCCTGAGCTCTTGTCCCGTCTTGCTTGTAATAAAACTTCCTCATGTGATTGCAGCAAGTTCGGTCTATCGTGAGTCATTGGGTGGTCGCGTCATCCCGAGACTTGAGTAAGGATCTCCCCAGTTCCGGGGGTCTTTCAGGAGCACTTATCAATGCCCCACCAGGCAGCTAATGGAAGTCATAAGTGTAGAGAGAAGGTTACATTCTGTTGGTTACAGGTCTGTTGAGAAGACCTCGGACCCTGTCTTTTCAACACACATGCACATAGAACCTTAAGTGGAAGGTTCTCTTGGACTGCCCTGCGTCACTATGTTCTTCCCTACACTTTCCCCAACAGTGTTGGCATTGGGGCTCATTAAATCACTGTGCTTGAGAGGGTGGGTTCACACTTCCCATCTTTAATCTCCATACAACAGTTTCCCTGTCAGGTTGGCTTAACTCTGACCTGGGGGAAGGACTTGGGTATAATGAGAGAAACCATGTAGCTTGGGACACCCTTATGGAATTTTTATTGTATGCTGAACATTTCCGTATGTGGTATCCTTAATACTCACTGTACATCTGTAGGGTCAGCAATATCAAGATCATCAGCACCACTGCCTATACTCACTTTAATTATTGATCACCTCCATAGGCACAGCACGGCGTTCTTCAACATCACTGTTTGATTGCATGCTCCTAGCACTCTGCCCTGGTGTGTGGAATAACCCATGTTTGATCAGGCCTCAGAGAGCTTAGAGAACCATTCAGTATCAGCAGAGCTGGGCCGAACTCAGGCCATTTCTATGCCTCCACTTTCTTACCCAGGGTGGAAAGGCACTGATGAGGAGAGGGTCAAGCGTCCCTCTTTGCCACCTGTGCTCCTGGAGGTTTGCATGGAGGATTTGGCTTAGGCCTCTGTCCAAGTAAATCTGTCTCTTCTTGTCCTTTTGAATATGCTTACAATATTTTAAGTAATGCAGACTCATCTTCCTGCAAGACTCGCCTTCATATCCATTCAACATTTAGCACCAATCCCTCCAAAAGATGGCGTTTTGTTTCCATACTCCAAATAAACAAACACAAAATTGCTGACATCAGCAGTAAATTAGTTCAGTTGTATTACATATTAACATTCAATACTATGTGTAATCAAGTTAGGATTCTAATTTTTCTGGGTACAGAGTAATGTAGTTATTTTAATGACTTTATTAGCTATACTCGCATATACTCAAGTAAAGGTGGAACACTTTGTCAGAGGAAACTATCACTATGAATTTTGCTCCTGTATTTCTTACAGTTGACATGCTCCTACGTTTAAAGCTGTTGTATCTCCAACTTCCCTTCTACAGGGATGATTGTGCCTTGGCAGCGCAGGCTCCGTAACCACATGGTGTCACCACCACTGGCCAGCCACTCCCCCTGCTGCTGGGCGCAGGGGTACTGTTCAGTTGTGCACAGCTGTGAATGATGCCGCTAGCTCACCATGAAGGGAGATTTTTATGTGGAAATTAATAATGCTTTTGCAGGATGGTTCTTCTGATTTCTTTCTTTTCTTTTCCCAGAAGCCCATACGGGTCTGTTTTCTCATCCCCTCACCATGCCACGTATCTGTCATCTTATAATGACTAGCTAGTATCACTGCTGGATGAACCCCATTTTATTGATAACGGAGAGCAAAGGCTATGTATGTCTGACGGTTACTCTCAATATTCTCATCAATCTTGAAGATGTATGGAACAAAAGATTTAACACCTCGCAGGCAAAGTTTTAAACTGCTCTGGCTAATTTGTTATGAACCACATGCAAATGAAATTTCCCCCCTTTCGTTTAAATGATAATCAAATCCCTTTCAACGGGGCTTCAGAATTAGTGTAAGAAAAACCCTTAGAAAACATAAGGGATCAATACTTGGACAGCAAAACTACTTTTCTCTTTCTTAAACCCATGGTGGTGTTTGAAAACTAAAGGACTTGGGTTGTGTCAGTTTTGGTAGTATTTAAGTAGGGTTCGAGGTGTTTCTGCACTCATGCCAAATTCCTTAAAAGCTATGGTGATGGACATGGACCTCTTCCCACAGGTGCCCAAGTCTGGGCATAGGCACACTGCTCACTGCAAAGGAGCCTCTTAGGAGAGGGAGTGGGGTGCGGAATATGTGGCGAGATCATGATTTTGTGAAGGTTATCATCTAGTGTGAGGACTAGCCAAGGAAGCAAAGACAAGGAAACACACAGGGAGATACCCATGTGGGCGGGGCTTGGGGCTGATGTCCTGGAAGAAAGGAACTGTGGGCTTAATTTTGCTTCAGCACAGCACTAACACGGGAACTTAATTTTGCAGTCAATATTTTGATAATTTTCTGTGGAAGGAACAGCATTCATTTTGCAAACTTTCCTTGCCTTTCTACTGAGTCACTGAGACTAATTTCAGTCAGGTGTGGTACATGCCTGTTGTCCCCACCCTCAGTGGATACAGGCAGGAAGGATGAGGCATTTAAGATCCGCCTTTGTAACCTAGTAATTGAGAGGCCAACTTGAATACATGAAACCTTGTTAAACAAAAGCAAGAAACCTGGAAAAATCATTTTTAAATAAACTTAACGGCTTTCAAAATTCACTGTTTTAAATAAATAGATTAAATAAATAAATAAATAAATAAATAAATAAATAAATAAATAGCTGGGTCTATTGTAAGGTTCATATCTGTATTCCCTGCAGTTGAAAGACTGAGCAGGGTTGCCATAATTTTAAGGCCAACCTGGGCTGCAGAGTGAGAATACGCACACACACACACACACACACACACACACACACACACACATACGCTTTTACAAGCAACCTGGGGATTCAACACCGGGTCCTCCATGCATGCATAGCAAACTCTTACCACTGATTCATTTCCCTAGACTCCCAAAAGTAAGAGTATTCTAATATCAAACATTGTTTTGACATTCTCTTATTTTGATTTTTTTAATTTGAATTAACTTTAGACCTTCCTAGAAATGGCAGGCCTCACATAGACACTTTTCCTACGTTCTCTCAAGGTTAACAGTTCCCCTCACCATAGTCTAAGAATCAAGCCCAGAACAGCCATCGGTGTTTGAAATTCATGGCACCCTATTACTTGGATTACCTAGTGGCTTACTTTAATCCCAGGAGCTGGTCCAGGGTCCAGCTGCTATTTGTTTAGCCACTTTCCATCTCTGGCAGTGCCTGCATCTTCTTCTGGCTTTCCCGGCATTGAGATCCTTAATCTGTCTGACATATTTCTTGTGATTAGATGGATTGCCAAGCATTGTTTTGGTGGAGTTGTGACTATCACAGAGGTGATATGGTTACTGTGTTTCTATTTACCTGTTTTCAGGAGACCATGGTAAGTCTTATTGCCTCGAGTTAACCTTGGTTCTTGGTTCAGGAGATGACTTCTGAATTTCCCCGATGGAATGTTGCTAAGCTTTCCTACATGCTTCATGATCGCTCAAAGGCAGTGCTTTGGGATTGTGACCAGGCCTTCCTTCCCCGATTCCTTCCACGCACTGACTGTGCACCTCCTTTCTGGGCCTTGTCTGCAGCACCTCTTCCTGTGCTGTTGGTCTTGGAGAGTCGTGCACCCCTTACGCTTTCTGAATTCTCTAACTAGGATTCTCCAGGGGAAGACTAGCCCAGTCTCCACTTATTCAGTATACTACTTACAGGCAGGGGAGTCACACAGAGTTATTTTAGTTTGTTACTTGTAATCAAGCACTATAATTATTTATTCAGTCCAGGCTGTTAGAACCTGTGATGGTTGACTTCTGTGAAGGACGGAGTTTCTAATTGAGTGATTTCCTTCCTCACGGTGCCCCTCCTGGCTTGACACCTTTATTTCTCATCATCCTAGGCCAGAGATGGCTTAGTGGCGCACTCTTGGGGGCACGTTTGTCCAGATTTGTGCCTTATACCTCTGACTTGTTGACATAAGAAGTGTTTCTGGGAAGTGGTCCCAGTCCTAACAAATAGCACATAGAGATTTTGTTCTCTCAGTAGTGCTTGGAGAACTTAGTTCTCTTAATAATACTTGGAGTGTTGATTTCTTATAGACTTTAGTACAATCCTGGCAGATGCTGCAGCAGCACATGGTCCAGTCGTCACTTTATGTCATTATTTCCTCCCTGTTACTGAGAGGAAGATGGTAACAAGATACCCTCAAAGATGGGGAAACAGGACTCCAAGGCTGTGAGAGACTGAAATGTATATGCAAGAATGGTGGGATCAGAATGGTGTCTTGCTAGGAGGGTCATCTGAGAAGGTGCAGTTTCCCAGGCTCTACCTTCATTCCTCGTGCCAGACAGTACTCAAGGGGTAAGTCTATACACGTATGCACACACACAGTCCCACGTAAGTACGATAGTATAAGATCTAGGCTTGGTATATGAATTCATCTCGGTTCTATAATCTTAAGTGCCTTGATTTGGAGTATTGGGAAGTGTGGATATTTTAACTTGCAATGATTTTTGCAAGAAATATGAAGCTGAAAGTCTCTGAAGGCAAAATATTCCTTGAATACTAAGCTTGGCCACCACCTCCATGCTCTTCTGGTAACCCTCTTCAGTTTGCTGTCCTTCAGGCTGTGAGAAGACAGTGGGCCAGAGCCTCTATTTTACAGTGGAGTAGGTGGCACCCTGGGAGGGCAGGAACTTGGCCAGTGTCACCAGAAGAGTTAATGCTCTTCCTGGATGTGGAGCCAGATCTATCTGCACCAAGCCTGCCAATACACCCACCAAATTACCTGCCACGGGCCCCCAGCAGTAGACTGAGGAGGAGATCAAAGCATTCTACAGAGGATGTTCTTAATCACACGTGTGTGCATTTCCTCTTGGCTCCAGGCCAAATCCACCCTCTCAGTCTTGCTTTCAAGGTTGAGATTTTCCTCTAGTGTTCATGACCTTGCCCTTGTCAGCCTGTGGATGTCGCTCTCCATCCACAGCCCTCCTTCTGGACCCAGTCTGCAGCCAAGACTAGGATCTTATTTTGGGTTTGGATATACTGATTACATTTTAGCTTCTGGTATATTTTCTTACCTGTCACAGCTGTTAAATTTATTCTAATAGTTACTCTACCCTACTGATAGCCACTAAAGGGGGAATTGGATATTGTCTATCAATTGGCTAGTCTGTGAACTAAGGCTGTATCTAATTACAAGGCATTGTATCAGTTCTGATTTATTAACCATTTACTCTGCCTGGGTGAACGTAGCGTTTTTAGTAGCACCGGGCTGCCTGGATGAAGCTTTCTAAAAGGGCAGGGTGCCCGGAATATCTGATCATACAGTTATTACTTTGTGTCATATATAATCTTGTTTTTTTCCCTGCAACAAATAAATCTTTGGGACTCCTAGAGAAAAAAAATAGGGAGGAAAAAAACATTTGTGGTTACAGTATAATAAAAATAAACCATTTGTCGTGACTGTAGCTGACATTTATCAGCCTGTTTGTGGGTGCTCTTTCTCTCTCTCTCTAATACAGAACATAATTTGTCACTTTGTAAATACATTCCAGTCTAAATCCCTGCCAGCATCTGTTAGTGTTTGAAGGATTAATGTGCTACCCTGTATATGTCTGCACTTCCCAGGAACAGCTGAGCACGTGCTATGGATCTTAGGAGAGCCAGGAAATGACTTTTTTTTTCCTCTGTATTTCTCTACACGTGGCACTCATTTGTACCCTCTCCTGGTTTTCCTCATCCCTCCCCCAATTTGAAGTCTGTGTAGGCACCTGAGATACCATCTCTGGCTGCCTTCACATATCCTTCAACCTTTCTTCTTTCCATGGTCAAAGTCACAGTGCGCGTTTACTGCGGATGGGGCCCAGTGATGCTTTGAGATGAACTTGGCTTGAATTCAAGTTCTTCATCTATTTTATGAACCCTACCTAGTTTGGGCCTTTTTTTTTTTCCCATCTTCTCATTTACAAAATGGAGATGCTGAACATCTACTTCTTAAAGGTGCTATGGATAAAGAGAGGTGTGAACGTGGAGTATCATAGCTGTGCACAAGCTGGGAATTGAATGTGGGATTGTTTCCTTAGGTAGTTGCCACCATCTATAAGGTTGAAAATGTTCCTTGGAGGATTACAATGCTCTAAGCACTGGTTTTATATTTGTCCAGAAATATTTACCTCCCTGTTAATTAGGTGCCTCTCACCTTCAGTCTGTGTGATTCGGAAGATGGGCTGGAGCTCAGTGATTGGCAGAACCTTCATCTACATCTAGTGTGAGCTAAGTCCTGGATCTGTTCCCCAGGAGTGCAGAGAGAGAGAGAAAGAGGGGGAGGGAGGGAGGGAGGGAGGGAGGGAGAAAGAGAGAGGGGGGAGAGAGAGGGGAAGAGAGAGGGGGGGAAGAGAGAGGGGAAGAGAGAGGGAGAGAGAGGGGGAGAGCTGGGGTCAGGGGAGCTATGGTTTCCAGGTAGGCTTGGTTCATCAGGACAGGGCCGAAGAGTTTCTTTAAAGTTCTCCACAATGACAAATGTTCTCTATCTTGCTACAAGCTCCAGATTTATCTCTCTAACAATTGGATGCCAGGAATTTCCTAAAGGATACTGGGGCCATTACTTATTTTTTCTTTCCTTCCTCCTACCCTTCTTCCTTCTCTCTCTCTTTATTTCACTTTATGTGTACGAGTGCTTGCCCTATTGTCTTTGTGTACACCATGTGCATGCCTGGTACTCATGCATGCCAGGAAAGACATCAAATCTGAGGAAATGGAGTTGCAGACAGTTGTGAGCCACCATAGAGGTGCTGAGAGCTGAACCTTGGTCCTCTGCAAGAGCAGCCAGTTTTCTTAACTACTAGGCTATCTCTCCAGTCCCCAGGTAATTCTTAACACTTTGTGGAGTAACCCTAGGCTGTCAGTTGCTTCTTATCTACTGATTGCCATTTGGATCAGAAAAGGATTCCTAGACATGGAAAACATGGCTCATGGTTTTTGTTTTGTTTTGTTTTGTTTTGTTTTGTTTTGTTTTTGTACTTTCGTGTTTGTGGCTGTTTTCTTGCAGTGCTAGCAACCAAACCCAGCTCCTCATGCCTCCTAAGCAAGTGTTCCTTTACCAGATAGCATCCCCAGAATATTTCTTCATTTTCTTGCCTTTTTCTTTCATATCTCTTTCATGTTGGACCCCAGCCACCCAACTTGTGAATCTTTTTCTGCAACTCTTTTCTCTCTAGTAAAACAGCAAGAACGAAGTTCTCTTTTCAGGAGGAAGGTCATTGCCCTTGGCACATTATTTTGCTCCTTTTGTTATTTATAGAGGCATATTAATAGGATAGGAATGTTTCATAAGGCCAGGGACCTAAGATGGGCCTGGCAATGTGGTGGTGTTGCCAGACTCTTGGGAGAAACAGCAGATCTGGGATGGAAAGTGCTAGTTGTACAGTAACAGGTACACTAGAACGGTGTCCATAGCCTATGGACCTCGCTCATTTGGCAGGTTTTTCTAAATCTTCAGAAATGCTAAAATATATTTCTAAAATGCTCATATTCAAGAAGAAACCGAGGGGACCATTAGCTGTGGGTTTTTTTGTGAGATACCCCGTTCCAGAAATGTTACCTCAGGGGATAGAAGAGCCCTTTTGCATGGTGGAATTTTATAATATGCTCCCAGACCAACCCCGTAGAACACCCTTAATTCCGCGCACTGCCTGGGACTGTGAAGCCCTGCTCCCTTATCGATAGCCCGCATGAGTGGTAAAACATCAGCTATTTGGTAGTAAGGATAGTAGTGTTCTCCTCTTTCTCACCCATCCATCTGCATCATAAAGTATTAATCACAGGGCTGGCCCGCATCAGACAGCTGAGGAAGACTTTTTTTCTACTCTAGTTCTATAACAGGGATGAGAAAACTTGTGTGTGAATAATTCCAGCCCAGTAGCTATGCTGTTAAATAAAGTTTTATTGAGACATGGCTTTGACCAGGCACTCCTTCACTCACTCACTGCCCATGTCTGCTTTTGTATGCTTGCTGTCTGGTGTTGAATAGTTGGGAGCGATAGTGTAGCCTAAAACATTTAGAGAAAATAATTTGCTGATCTGTGATTGACTACCATGGCTCTTCAGAGGAAACCAAACAAAAAAACAAAAACAAAAACAAAAACGATCCAAACAAACCAAAACAACAACAAAACCCAACTCTGTCCTACCAAATTATAGTGAGCACATAAATAGGCAAGCACCTTTTTTTTTTTTTTTTTTTTTTTTTTTTTTT
>NW_022196905.1:252973349-252992687 GCF_008632895.1 Mastomys coucha
TTTTTTTATTTCACACATGGAATTACTTTCTAGTGTGATTCTCTGTTATACAACTTGGTTAACCCACAGCTTGGGGGTTGGAAGTAGGAGAGCATTTGAAGTTAGCTCCCACACCCTCCATCACAAAGCTGTAATTTAATGTTAAGAATGAAATAGATAAGAAATAATGAAGGGGATGAGAGAGAGAGAGAAAGAGAGAGAGAAAGAGAGAGAGAGAGAGAGAGAGAGAGAGAGAGAGAGAGAGAGAGAGAGAGAGAGAGAGCTCGCTCTGTGGTTAAGCACACTGGCTGTGCTTCCAAAGGACCTGGGTACATTTCCTAGTACCCAAGTGGCAGTTCACAGCCCAGTCCCAGGAGATCTGATTCCCTCTTTTGGCTTCTCTGGCATTGTATGCATGGGGTACGCAGACATACATTAAGGCAAAACACCCATACACACACAAGAAAAGAAAACAAATAAAACTATATAGAAAAAGAAGGATTAGAGGCTGTTCATAGAAGCAGCCACATTCACGGGGATGAAATTCTTTTAGACATGACCTTAATATCATTCCCTGAACTGGCATACTTTCAGGTCTAAGGAGAAAGTTCTGCAATGGAGAGAACATCCCTCACCCAGGTATGCATTGGAAACCTCGAGCCCCAGACGAGGGTGACACTATGGGACTGGCTCTTTTCTTTGGTTTTCCTTAGATACCACATGCACCAAGCCACACTTTAAGGTGGACAGCTCTGGGATGCCCTGTGTCTCTAGGAGTGGGAATGCTCTTCTTCCCATGGAGAGCATATGTCTCATCCAGCCAAGGGGAGAGGGAAGAGGCTGCTTATAAATATTGAAGCAGCGGTGAGCGTGTGCACCCGTGCAAAGCCACTCTGCAGTGGCTTCTAATGGACATTTATAAGGTGGTGTCCCCCCAGATCCCCTCCCTGTGCTAATGCTGTCTACAATGCTCTTCGGAAAACATGTAGTCTGTAACTTAGCAGGCTTTTAACAGAATCCTACAACATGATTCATTCATCCCATTTGGCTGCAAGAGACAAGACTTCAGAACAAGTGGGATGTGAACAAGGTCCTGGGCCAAGCCCTTGCCAGCACGCTTCCCATGCTGAATAGAAGGCCCATCCCTTTCCTCTCCTGGACCTTCTGTCTTTGCTGGTATACCCCACAGCCTTTCCACAGCACCTTGTAGACTTGGTTTCCTAATGCAGCCCTCACTAGGTGTTTGGGCAAGTCTCAGAGACTTAGAGGCCAACTTAACCCACTTTCCTTCCCTCCTCTCCCCTCGCCTCCTTTTCTTGGAGTTTCTCAGCCTCTCTCATTCTCTCAATCTTCTCTTCCCTCCCCACCTTTAATCTTCCTTACTTTCATTCTTCCCTTATCCAGTCTTTCTGTTAACCCATCCAAACTGTAGGATACCATCAGTGAGAAGAGTTTGACGGCTCTAGTTAACCCTAGTGCAGAACTCTGTGCCACACAGCATCCTGTGCCATTTACATGACCACGTCAATATGTTTCAAAACCATCGAAAAGTACTACGTTGAAAAGTTGAGACTCCAAAATTGCATATTCAAAGCATATTTTATATGTGAAGACTACGAGGTAGGAGGAGGAAGAGTTCAGGAAACACCACTCCTGAGCCACTTACTGAGGTGGCACAGAAATCAATCAACTCTGTGAATTTAACAACGAAGTGTTGGGGAAGCAGGCAGTGGACTAGGGATGGTCAGAAGGCTTGTCACATGGCACAGGAGAGGACAGTTTACCCACCCTGAATGATGGCACCCAGTTCAGAATGAGTCTCTGGACAAAGCTCAAAGAGGTGAACATTTTCTACCCTACTATGAGTCATTTACCCAGAAGGGTCACTCTCAGAGGGAGGACTAGTCAGCTGATTCAGAAATCCAGTTAAACATAACTCATTAAAGCAGATACTGCTTAAGAACAGAGCCCCATACAGAGATACCCTATAACAGCAGGATGCTAGTAGCTCCGTACAGAACAGTTGGCTGCAAGAAATCTTTGCAGTCGCCATTGAGTTATTTTACATGAACTCACCTCACCTCATTTTCCAGTCAGAAGATAACATCTACAAGGGCTTCCTGTGGATTTGCATGTAACTTTGTTTAGATCCAGGCCTTGCAGGTCATTGGTACCGGGTGGTGGTGGTTAGATTGCTATCATTAACTACTGTCACTTGGATGAATGTCAAGTTCAGATGAACTTTGGCAGGGAAGAAGAGGGGAAGGATATGAAGAAGTAGTGCGCTGTGGGGGAGGGGGAGTTTGCCTGTATCTACAGTGCTTATTTTTAACTTTTAAATGTCATAGTTGATGTTGCTATTCTAATCCTGCCCTCTGACTCAAAACAGTATCTACAATTCTCCCGATACAATTTTATCTTTAATATTCTTTAGCTCTGGATCTTTTTTTTTTTTTTACACTTTATCTTCTCTCACTGTGTATTGTGGAACAAACACTTAGGTTTCTTTCTCTTTTTTATGGTAGATTACTTTTTAAAAAAATGTTAAGGAAATTCTTATTTTCAATTATGTATGTATGCGTGAGGTTATGTGCACATAAATTCAAGTGCTTGAGAGGGTCAGGGACAGTGGATGCCCAGGAGTTGGAGTTACAGGTGGTTGTGAGCCACCAAATGGGTACTGAATCTGAACCCAGTTCCCATTCCTGAGCACTCGATGCTCTGATGGAAAGCTATGTGGGCACAGCAACTGTTCGGAACCCTAAGCTGAGTTTCTGGACCTGGTTACCTCTGAGCTAAATTCTGTTCTTTATCCTCTACAGTGTGAGTTTCATTCTTTCATAGGTTTTGTAGCTGTGTGTGTTGCTGATGATGTACTTTCTTGTAAGCCTTTTATAGTTTCTCTCTGTGTGTGTGTGTGTGTGTGTCTGTCTGTCTGTCTGTCTGTCTCTCTCTCTCTCTCTCTCTCTCATTTTGCTCTCTCTCCCTATTTTCTGCTTCTAACAAATGTACTGCTGAAGATCCAATGTTTCTGACCTTGTGTTGGCTTTCTGAGACCAGTCTCTTACAGTCCAGGCCCTTCTTAAAGTTACTATGTAGCTGAGGACGACTTTGATCTTCTGAACCTAGTGCCTCTAGCTGCCGAGTGCTGAGATGACAGACATGCATCAGCACATATGACTTCACTTTTTTCTTTTTTTAGTTGAGATAGTTTTTACTTTTTCAGGGGTTGGGGATTGAACCCATGGCCTTGAACATGCTAAGTTCCTCCAGCAACACCCCTAGTCCGAGATGGCCAGCATTTCCAAATGGGCTGTCTACTTCCCAAGTTCGACAGTGTTTAGAAGTCTGCTTGTTCCCTGGATCTCCGACCTCCTCTCTTTCTTTTCTCTGTCCCTCAGTTATTTTCAGGCTCTTAAACTATTATTAATCATATTAACCATAGTTACCTGTCAGAGCATGCGACCTCATTTTTCATACATCTGGGTGCTCTGTCGTGAATAAAAGGGTCAGCCCTGGAACTCAGCTCACCGATACTCCATGCTCTCTGCCATTTATTTGTAGGTTTTGACTGAATTAGACACAGTGGTGCCAGGAGACTTCCTCCTGCCTCTGTCTCCTTGCTCTAACCTCTCTAGCACTGGGTATCCATTACCATCCTGTTCTCTCCAACCTCCTTACTCGAGGCAAGACCATGTGGCCTGTGTGACAGAGGTGATTCGAATGTGTTGACATTGCCTTTGTGATCTGGTTCATGGTTAATTTCAGAAATACTGTGTAATTGAAAAGTGTGTGCTTAAGGCTGTTTGGCATCATCAGCCTTGTTAACTGTTTGGTCTCAAGGCTCTGTTTTATCTACTTTATCTTTCCATTTCTAATGTGAATCGTTAAAGCCTTCAAAGAGTGTCAGATGCTTCTGTGGTTTAAGGCTATATGCTTGACACGTGCGAGTTCATGATTTTTCTTGACTAATTGTTTCTGTCTTTGCACACTGTCCCTTTTCATCTCTAGTGACTTTGTTTTTGCTTAAAATTGGACTTTTATGTAATATTGCTGGATTAGCTCCTTCGGTTTTAAAAGATTTGCCAGTATTTTTCCCTTGACCTCTTTATTTTCAGACTTTTGGTATTTATTTTTATTCATGTAGCTTTGTTAGGCAATGAGAGTTGCCAGGACAAATAGTTTCCAGTGTACTTGCTTGTTACAACGCTGGAGTTTGAACCTAGTATCCCACACATTTGAGTAAATCCCCCTCCCAACTAAGTGGTATTTCCACCTAGTTTTTGATATGTTCCTAGTTTCATGCAGTGTTGGTTTCTTTATAAGTTATGTAACAGTATTTGCTGGATTCCCACTGGATGGAGGTGGATAAGAAGTACTGGGAATGTATGTACTCAGGTTCTGAGGGTCTTGAAGGAACACACCCCGCTTATTGATGTTCTGTTTGCTGACTATAAGTTTGTTGCTGTGCTTGATCCTGAGGGGCCCTGGATAGTCAGTCTAACTGAGTACCTTGCAAATAAGACATAGAGATTTGGAAGACAGCCAGAACAATATTTTCCAGATTTCAAACCAGGGGATAGACTTTCTGATTCCTTCCTCCTACACAAAAGGCACATTCACTCTTCCCCCCCTAAGGCAGGGGGTCTTCTTCATGTTCACACATGGCTCCTGTGAAGTTAAAAATCATGCCCACCCTTACTACTGCTTTGAGCAAAAGACATGGAAAATGGCATAGTGTCAGCGGGATCTGTTCCTATTTTGGAAAGAGAAGTTGATAACACTGTCCAATCACAGTCCATGATGGAATCCTGCCGTGTCTGGTGGCGCACGCCTTTAATCCCAGCACTTGAGAGGCAAAGACAGGTGGATTTTGTGTTCAAGGCCAGCCTGGTCTACAGAGTGAGTTCCAGGACAGCCAGAGCTACACAGAGAAACTCTGTCTCGAACGCCCCCCCCCAAAACAAACAAACAAACAAACAAAAACAAACAAACAAAAAACCGAGCAATTTGCACCTACTCTTCGGGGAAGTGTCTTGTGGCTCATCCTCCCTGGCCCCATCAGAGCTGGGACTCTAGTCACCTTTACCCAAGTCATAACCTGCCCAATACAGAGTCAGGACTTGGAATAGACTTTTAAGGCAGGACTAATTTTTTAAAAAAAAAACTAAGTACGATTACTTGTTAATATGAAGAGGAGTCAGATCTGTTTTTTCTCAGTTAGTTCGTGCGTAGTTCTGTTGCTACACTGAAGTCTTTCCAGAGCTCTTCAGTTCTTTTTCTCATTTTCTTCCCTTCCTCCTTTTTCTCCTCAATATCAGTTCCCAAGAGGCTTTCTGGAGTAATGGACTTAATCTGAAAAGCAGCATCACTAATCTGATGTATGCTACCAGGGTGAGTTTACTTGAATTAACTCCAAGCTTATAATGGGCAGCTGTCCCTCAAAGCCTTCTCCTGGCTCAGTCCATGCTGCCTGGCTCCCAATTCTGTTGGCTTCCAGCTCAACAGTTCCTGGCTTTCATTTCAGCTTCGAAAATTGAATGCCCTGCCTTCTCCCGGCACATCTCTTTCCATCTCTTTCCTCATGACCCCAGGGTGCAGCCCATGCACAGTGGCATTCCAGATGTTCCTTAAAACTTTGACCAAGTTACAATGGAACATGGATAGAGGATGCCAGTACCTGATCCAGTCATCCCTCCTGTGTGTGTCATAGATCGACTGACATGTCTCTGTGTTTCTGATGGACAGTTGGCTTTGGTCTGTTGATGAGTGTGGTGTCTATGTTCCCAGTGGCTCTGCTGGCTCCTAGGATCCCATGGCAGTTGATATTCATTTTAAGGTAGGGGAGAAGTGACTTGCGGAACCCTGTTACTGTGAGGATTAGGTAATGTTTTGATGGTAGCAGAAACCTGCCTGCCTCAGCTCCCTGGACTACTAGCTGAGCAGGTGGCGCCTTTCCAAACACCCTTTTCACACCAGTCGCCTGCTCAGAAGAAGACCCCTTCTGGGGCCCAGCTCGCTCTCTACATGTGGTGTATATTCTGAAGAAAATGCGGAGCTGGTTTCAAAATGGTATTCTGTTGCCTTCTGCCTTTTTGAGTGTGAATTGAAATCCTCTCCAATTCTTGTGACTCCTAATATACCTGTCTTTATTTCTGCATTTCTTCTCTATGAAGTTTTCTCTTTCTATTGTTATTTGGAAATATCTGGGAGTTATCATTACATTTTGCCATTCCTTGCATCATGTTCTCCATGTTGATGCAAAAGGTAAAGGCTCTTTCCTTTCTCTCCCCTTCTTTCTATTACTCTTGGAATTTTAACATAAATACATCAGTTTTCTCTATACACTATAAACAGTCATTTGATGGCTCCATCATTCTCATCACAACAAGCCTGGACCTGGTGCTTTAACAGTTCAGTTAAGATTCTCCTTTCCATAAAGCAAATCCCCCTTTTCACATCATTTCTCTTCCTCAACCGTCTTGGGTTTATTTTTTGTTTTTTGTTTTTTGTTTTTTGTTTTTTACCACAATTTATCTGATCTCATTGCTCATCTAAAGGAGGTACACATCTTGATGATAGCCTGACCTCAAACTCTCCTTTTGCACGTAGCTTGTTTTAGGCCCTGGAGTCCTCTGTCTTTGGGAGTGTTTTGGAGGGCTCCTTTGAAAGGCTGCTCAGGAGATACAGTTGTAAGCAGGAAACCTTATTTCTTTCTGAAGCCTGTTTTTTGAAACTCTCCTAGTTTATCTTTTAGAGTCTCTGCTTTGCTTCTGTAGAAATTCTGCACCATCTGTCTCTTTGGCTCTATCTGTAAATTTAAAATAACAGCTGTGGCAACTCTTCAAGCATGATGATACTATCCCATGTTTACGTCACACCCTGCGTGCCCAGGCCATGTCCATCACCATGCAGGGTGAGCAACTTCAGAGATGCCAGCCTTCAGCCAGCCAGCCTAAAACACTCAGGAGAGTCTGGATTATCTAAGGGCTGTGGAAAAGGGCTACAACCAGCATTATCAGCTACATTTTTAGTTCTTCCTCTGGCACCACCATTCATTTCTTCATTCATTCATTCATTCATTCATTCATTCATTCATTCTCAAAAGTAAAGCCTGTCCTGAAAACCTGCCCCATGTTACTGATGGTATATCAAGCATCAGGTAGAGATATAAAACTGTAGCTTTTAATTTATTCTGGGTGTCACCATGAGTTATTGGATGTTGGGTTTCTCTCAGAGCCCCTCCTTCAGTGTTTGTAGGGATGGAAGCTGCTATTACCTCTTTGGAAGACACCCAACAAAACTTATGACCTACGGCTTCTTCGCAAGACATTTCCTGGGGCGGGATGGGCTTGCATAATGTAGTGTCTACTATAGCATTGCTTTCACTGGAGGAAATGAGAAACAGTATCACATTATTCTTGACAAATATAACAGCTAGCACATACAGCGAGGTACTCGTCCTCTATTTAACACTTGAAATTATCAAGGCCATCTCTATACATGCCACACACTTGAGTCCTCACAGTAACTCCCCAGATGAGTTCTGACATTTCTATTTTTACAGAGAAGTAACGGAAGGCATGGAGAACTTAATTAAAAAATTCAGGGGCCAAGGAGATTGCCCTGTCACTGAGCTGACCTTAGTTCAGATCTCTAGTACTCAATAGATAATGAATGAATAAGTAACTAAGTAAGTAAGTAAGTAGACAGACAGACAGACAGACAGACAGACAGACAGACAAAGTCAGCATTGCGATATGCCCAGGGCTGGCAAGGAGAAAGTGTGGTGACATGAGGGTCCCTGGAGATTACAAGATACTTAGCATAGACCTCTGTTATACATACATACAGGGGGTGGAGAGAGAGAGAGACAGAGAGAGAGAGAGAGAGAGAGAGAGAGAGAGAGGTGGGCAGACAGACAGACAGACACAAGTTTCTAAGCTGTTAAGTATGTACTCAACCTTCTTAACACATATGGCTTGAAAAGAAAGAGTGGAGTTGTGCACTCTGACATGATCAGTTATAAACTAAGAACAGCAAAGCTGTAAACGATGCTATGCCACACCCCTTCATTAGTAAGGAAAGTCACAGACTACTTTTATATCTGCAGAAACATACATTCTGATGGAGTTTGAGATGGGCAGGTATTAGATTACATGTGCCTTTTAAAAATTCATTTGACTTTGTTGTTTTTATATGCATTGGTGTGAGAATGTCAGGTCCCCTAGAACTAGAGTCCCAGACAGTTGTGAACTGCCATGTGTGTGCTGGGAATTGAACCCCAGTACTCTGGAAGAGCAGCCTGGGCTCTTAACCACTGAGCCATCTCTCCAGCCCACATGTACTTTCTTAATGCACTACCTTTGTAAGCACTAAAGGTACTTTTAAGTAGTTGAAGACTCTCACCAGACCTGCACTGAACTTTGATGTTGCTGGCACTGGGAGCCAGAAACTTCTTTGTTGTGTAAGGCAGACTTGTGCATTATGGATGCTTACTACATCACAGCTTCTATCCCTAGTTACCAATACACCTCTTCAAAATTGTGACAACCAAAAATACCCATGAGCATTTCTGGATGCTCAGGGCATACATAGATGGGTCCCTAATCAAGATCTGTGGTCCGATGACAATCACTGGCGTCTCTCACTGTGTGGGTCTCTTCATTCCAGTGGATGAAAGGGAGATTGTTCCCCCATTTCAGGATCTTTTAACCTTGAAAATTCTTCAGGCCAGATACAAGCTTGTCTAAACTAGAGCCAATAAGTCTTGTTTGTCGTCTTTCCATTCAGCTTCTTCACTGGGCAACCTGTGAGCCCCAGAACTCCACTTGGAACTGTGCACCTCTTTCTGAATTTAGACTAGGGTGAAGGTCTTGACCTTTATCCCTCCTATCAGCAATTTTCACAAGGTAGGGGGTTCAGATGCTTAACAACTTTCATTAAGAACTTGGCTATTAAGTATGCAAAATATATAGACCGTTCCTGTTGAGAAAATAATTATACAGTAAATTAGCCAAGTGTCCAGTATGCTGCCTTTTCAGCAACTCTCTGATGTTCCCAGTACTTACAGAAGACATAGGGCATGTTTATTAAGACTCTTCAACTGTGTATAAAGCTAGACCAGTCCAAAGTAATGGTGTCTGCTGAAGGAGTCTTTATCATATGATTTTCCCTTCAGTCATCCATTATTTATCTCAGCTATTTTATATGCCATTATAATAAATATTATGACAGAGAAAGCTTTTATGCTTCAACTTATTGTACGACTCTGTGCTTGCCTGCAATCCTTCAGGAATGTAACCATGTTTTACCTAGAGTTAACGTAAATCATCACTCGCATTAGAATGAAAAATTCACGGTAGGGGGAAAAAACAAGGCTCTTTCTTCAATAGCAAAGCGTAAATGCACCCTCATGTTGCCTGCCAAACTCTACATGCCACTCACTGCCCTGCCCTAAGCTGTTTCTAAGCTGCAAGTGACTCCATCCCAGGGAGGGAAATTGGAAGGTTTTTGGAATCTTTTCTACTCTTTTGTTAGTTTCTGGCAAGATAAGCATTTTTTTTCAAAATCCAGAAATATTGCCAATTACTGTCTAAGCATTTTTAATAGTTCAGCTTTTATATAACTCTTAACTCGATACCAAATTAAATACAGTGCTCTCCAGTGTGAGTTCTCCTCCTGCAGTTATCTATAGGCATTGATGAGTTATTTTATAAATTGCGCTCCAGTAACTGAAAGTGAAATGTTCTGGGCTGTACACAATGAAGAGAGAGTTGTCATGATTTTCCCATTAAGGATGTTTGTGTATTTTGGCAGGGGGGATTTGTGGGTGTTTATGGGGAGCCTGGGAATGAGAGTTGATTGTGATGGTTGATTTCAAGGTTAGAAATGACAGATTCAGCCCCTCTCCTTCAAGATTTTAAGAGAAATCCAGGGTTCGGCCAAGGATCATTTTGGGTTACTTCCCAGTTTCAAAGTGTGCAATTATCATGAGAGTGCCCCCCACCCCCTTGGATTTTCTTATTAGAAGCAAAATAGACAGCTGGGTATGGAGGTACTTGCTTGTATTCTGGAACTAGGCAGGCTGAGTTAGGAGGAGCATACTTTTAAAGCAACCATGGGCCACACAGCAAGCCCCTCTTCTCTCAAATAACTGGGGCAAATGGGAAGCCACATACTGTATAGGCTAGTCAAAATGTATAAGGGCAGGAAAGAGAGATTTCATGCTTCCTTTCCTGGCTATTAGAGAGTACATTTAGTGGTATCTAGTTTTTACTTTTAAGCCTGTCTTAGATCAGGCAGACTCCCCACCAAGGCTGCTCCTGATGCCGGCCTGGGCTCACCCACCTGAGAGCTTCCGATAGCACAGACCAATTCCAGCTTCCTTTCCCCCATTTTCCAGCGATGAGACTGCCATTCTTTGCCACCATTAACGTCCTTAAATGATATTGGAAAAAAATTGGTGTTCCAAAGTCCCTCATAGAATATTGGTGAATTATTAATCTAGTTGGGTCAGATGCTTATTGTAGTTCTGTGAATAATTTCATGTCAATAATATGCTTGGCACCAGTATCCCTTGCCATTGTAAATGTGACAAGTCCTATTTAAGGTTGCAGAACATAAAACCAGGAATGAGAGTCTGTAAAGAAGGGCGAGAGCCATCAGCATAATGCAATTAAGGTCCATTGGATTAGAATTTGCAAGATGCCATTAGCAATAAGCTCTGAATGTAGATTATAGCTTTGCTTACAGTGGTTTTTTTTTTTCTCTCCCAGCAATAACGCTGCTCTTGTAAATTCTAAGTGTGTAAAATAAATACGATATAAAGTAGACTCGAATGAGAATATATGGGTGTTGTTAATTTCTTGGTAGCTTCTACAAGCTATATGTTGGAGAAGAGGAAGCAGGGCCAGATCGCTGTGTGGTGTCCCCTATCTTAGCTGTCACCTGCCCTTTCCCGCTGTGCCTCTTCGAAGTTCACCAGCCTTTGTTTTGTCATCTGTGTAAATGGTGCACCTTAAGATCTACTGCATAGAGATTTTCATGTCGCTGTTAAATGTAAAAGCAGCGTAGGCTGTGTCTGGGGTGCTTGCTACACTTGCTGCTTTTATTGTCAAGTTGGTATCTTTACACGAGTGTTTCTTTACACCACTACTTTACACAACTGCTTCTTTACACACGTATTTCTTTTACAAGGATCCAGAAACAAACTCTTGTTCTCGCAAGAGAGGGGTGGGCAGAACTACCAATTCCGCTGCCTCCTCAAGGCAAGACTGCAAAGCTGCTCTTTCCTACTTGTCTTAGTCTGTGTCCAATTGCTGTGAAGAGACACCATGACCACAGCAACTCCTATAAAGGAAAGCCTTTAATTGGGACTGGCTTACAGCTCAGAGGGTGAGTCCATTACTGTCATGGGGGAGAATGATGGCATGCAGGCAGACATGGTGCTGGAGAGGAGCAGAGAGTTCTTCATCTGAATCCAAAGGCAGCAGGAAGAGAGAAAGTGGCTAGACCAGGCTTGGGCTTTTGAAACCTCAGAGCCTGCTCTCATTGACTCCCTCCCTCCAACAAGGCCACACCCACTACAGCAAGGCCACACCTCCTACTCCTTTCAAATACTGATTCCCTGTGAGCCTGCGGGGAGGGGGAGGGCAGGGGCATTCTCAATCACACCACCACTCTACTAAACACCAGGTGTGGTCCACAATGGACAGAACTTTCTGGGCATGTTAGAGCCCCAGCTCTATGAGGCCACGGAAGGCCTCTGTGTTTCTCCATCCATTGGCTGCCATGGTCAGATGTACTCATGTTGTTTTATTATTATTATTTTTTTAACAATGCTTGTTTGTGCATTTGTGAGTTTGTTCAGGACTGTCCTAGTACAGGTGTGGAGGTCAGACGATGGTGGGAGTCAGTTCTCTCCTTCCACTGCGTGGGTTCTGGGAAGGACCTCAGCTGGAACACAGGCGTCATCCCATGCGGCCCTCCTCTTTTTGACTCTTGTCATGATGGTGACTTTAACAAATCCTAACAGTGGAGAGCTGCTGTCTCCTGCAGCATTTGATGCATTGATCATGCGGGCCAGGGTGTGAGTCAGACTTCTTTGGTCTAATTGAGTGGAGAATGCAGAGCCTATGAAATACAGGGATAATGTGTGGCACGCCCCCTCCCCCAGGCTTGGCTAGCAAGTCAAATGCTGCTCATGCTATAAGAATGTCTGCTGCCTTTTTTGTTTGTTTGTTTGTTTGTTTGGTTGGTTGGTTGGTTTTGATTTCTTTTTTCTGCTGTTTTGCTTTTGACCACTGTCTTGTTTGGTTGGTTTGGTTTGGTTTTCATTTTTGTTTTTGACTGCTATTCTTTTAGGTAGGTCTGACCATGGAATGTTTTTTTTTTACTTTTTGGAGGCAGGGTTTTGCTCTGTGATCCAGATTGGTTTTGAGCTCACGAGAAGCTTCCTGTATCAGCCTCCTGGGTGTTGGGATTATCGGACGGTGCTCAGCTTCCTGGAATCATTTCTGTTTCACTTCCTAAAGGTTTTATTTTATGGGGCACGTGCTTTGTCATCCTCCGTGGGTAAGCAGACTCTGAATGGGCAGGGCTTCCTCCCATGCAATGTGAACGAGAGAGGCACAGGAGACAGTCTTCATGGGAAATCTTTATCACCTTCCGAGGCGGTGTTAAAGACTGAATGCATGGAAAGAGGGATGAACGTTGTTCCTCGGTGGCAGTGCAGGCTGACAACACGCTGCCATGTCTATTTGATGATGCTGGGCTTGGCCTCAGGTGTTAGCAGGGGCTGGGAGCCAGGCTGGGAACCCAGTAGTGGACCAGAGGAGAGAGGTGGGTTGCATGGACACTGTGGACTATAGAAGCAAAAGGGAGGGGAAGAAATCAGCACTTAGTATGGACAGTGGCCCTTCCAGTTACTATCTGGGTGAAGTCACGAACTTCTCTGTGGACGTGATAGGTGGTTGTAGGGAGAGAAAGATACACTAGAGCCTGGGCTTATGGGCAGCTTCCTGAGATTGCTGTCATTGGCCAGTGAGGACCCATTCTTGTCAGTGAGGAGTAAAGCTACTCAGTGCACATCCTGAGGTTGACAAGAGAGCAGTGCACAGCCACCGTGGTGACCCACATTCGTGATCCGTTTCTCAGTGGTGATCTGCGTTCACAGCCTGTTTCTCCAGGTTACATTCTGCTTTACAACCTCAGTCCCCAATAAACAGCCACTATTATTCCCTTATTACTGAGGAGAAAGCTGAATGCCTTGGGAGAATTATTATTCCCAGCACTCCTGTGGCTTGATCCATGGTATAATCAAAACTTATTCAGTTAAGAACATACACTGACTGGGCTTGGAAAGGCATGTGTCTGTGACTTAGGAGAGGTTCAGTGGGCCTCCCCCAGAGTCCCGAGAACATGTATCACCCTTCACGGAAGTGCTGTTGAATCCTTCCCCATGATAGTTATCAGAGTTAAGATTAGCAAGAAGAGTCTGTAGTCACCAGAATGCTACAGATTGTTATTGAAAATCAGTGGGCAGTGTACTTGAACAGCTGCCTTCAAAATACTCTGTGGTAGCATTTTCTGATGGTCTTGTACCATGGCTTATATATGTAATAGACTAGTTTTCCATCTCAAAAGGCAAGTACCATTTATGCTCATTCTCAATCAAGGCAGCCTGAGGCCCAGTGCTGCTCTGAGTGAATCCTTTTGTCAGTGCTGTGGTCCCACTGAGCTGTGAATCCAGGTCAGCCTGGCTCTGGCTTTTCTGTTGGAAGTGACATCATGTCTCCAGCTTGCTATCTAAATACCTCATGCTGTTCCCCATCTGGTTGCCCTGGTTTTAGACAGTATCACATGTGAGTCACACTTGGCTGATTTACACTCATGAAATACCAGAGATAGCCATGGCGTAACAGCCACCAGCAGTCCATTTGCATCTACGTGGACAGCCTCATGAATCATGGGCACAGGTTCTAGAACGTCATAGGGAGCAGACAAGGAGGCTTATATCCTGAAGTGTGTCTGTCCACTTGGACACCACCTCGGATCCCAGAGAAACAGGAGAGAAGGGCATGGGCTCTTGAATGATCTCCCTGGTTGAGCCCCAAGTATTGGGGCAAGCAGGCTTCTTAGCTCCCTTGAAGTTTCCATCATGTATGGGATGCTCCCTGGGTGGTTAAGTTTTAACACGTGGGACAGGAGAAGCTGTATGTATAATTTATAATCAATTAACATCTCTATTTTGCCTCAGACACCAAACTTGCATAGTGGTCTGATTTCTGGAAATAGTGAAGATTTGGGGGCGTGAGGCATTGAATATTCTTGGCATGGAGTTCTTTCTGTTGACCAAAGATAGATAGGTAGGTAGAATGGTCAGAATGTACATAAATATGGAACCTATGGAAGATTTACCCTCTTCCCTTCCCTCTCCTCCCCTTCCTCTCCCCTCCCCTCCCCTCCCTTCCCTTCCTTTCCCCTCTCTTTCCATTCCCCTCCCCTCCCTTCCCCTCCCCTTCCTTTCCCCTCCCTTCTCCTTTCTTCTTCTATTCTTTTTCTTTCTCCCCACTCTCCTCCCTTCTTCCCTCCTTCTTTTCTTACCCCCTTCTTCCATCCATCTCCCCCTCTCTTCCAGTGTCTATGCTACTGCTTTGTAGGTAGATCTGATCTTTTGTTCACAGTCCTCCCTCCCCTGATAATCCACAGCTCCACCCTTCAGAAATGAGTTCCGTCTGCTGTCTCTCTACCAGGCTACTCCATTCCCAGTTAGAACACAAGCCATAGTCATCATTTTGATGAAGCTGCTAAGTTTGCTAGGCAACCAGGAGGGCAAACCCCCTCCCCAGCAGAGGAGTGGACACAAACCCCTACTCTAATTCCCAAGGGCATATTCTTACCCTCACCCCCAGGGCCTTCACTGAGTTGCACACAGTTTTTCAGAGGCAAGAAACCTGATTCCATGGCAGAGAACTCTGAATCTTACTGTGTGGACTGGAGTCTATATCCCCAGGAGCCTAGTAACCTGCAGCTCACGGATTAGTGGGGTGACCTTTCACTCCCCCTGGATATATATGTCCTGGTTTTGTTCTTATTAGCAATGGCAGCTCAGCACTAAATTTTGAAGAATAAAAGTGTATGTGGGGGGGGGACCAAAAGATGACCTAACAATTTTAAGTTACACACGGAGAATAATGTGTGGGTCACTTGGCTCAGCCATCGGTTTCATTGGATTGCTTTGGGATCACCATCTGGGAATGTTCTCCCTGTTTTATGGGGTAGAGATGTACATGTATTTTCATAATGTGTAGCATGCATATCCTTTGGGGTTTCCAGCAAGGCATGACGGCTTTAATGAATGACTGACTTTTCTTTGTGTATAGTCGAATTTCTATAGGATTCCACGTATCTCAATGATTGCCTTGCCCTGGGTGAGTGGAGATGGGAAGCATGGGAGTTAGGGGCTGGGGGGGCGGGGCCTGAAAGTTGTTTATCTGCTTGTTTAAAGGTCTGATCAATCACTTAAGTGTTTATCATGCACAAGAACGTGGAGGAGTACAAGTCACCTGTCAACAGATTCTATTTGCTTAGCAGAATTCTTACCTATTGGATAAATGCAAGGAAATAGAAATGTGTGGGATTTAATTATCATCTCTTCAGTCTTTTAAGATGCCACCCTGCAAAGCAGATGGAAATATTCCCTGCTGTTCAGTGTTTTTAAAGATTTATTTTAATTGTGTGTGTGTGTGTGTGTGTGTGTGTGTGTGTGTGTGTGAGTGTGTGTGTGTCGGTAAGGGCATCTTTGGAGGCCAGAAAACGGTATCAGATCCTCTGAAGCTGGTGTTACATGAGGTTGTGAGCTGCCCTACATGAGTGCTGAGAAACAAACTCTGGTCCTTCAGAAGAGCAACAAGTGCTCTTAACTGCTGAGCCATTGCTGTCATTATTATTAATGGAGGGTCTCTCACTGGCTTGAAGTTTCTGAGTAGACTACACTAGCTTATCAGCAAGCCCCAGGGATCCTCCTGCCTCCACCCTTCTAGTTTTCGGATTAAGAGCATGTGGTTTGTAATCATATATAGGTTCTAGAAGTCAAATTCACATCCTCTTACTTGTGTGGCAAGAAATTTCCTAACTGATCATCTCCCCAGCCCTGCACTTTATTCATTGAGAGTTACAGAAACTTCTCACCATGTTGCCTCATTTGGCCTTAAACTGATCCAGGATTATAAGTATATGCCTCCACCCCTGGCTGGATTGTCTTTAAGGGTGATTTCATTACCTGGGTTGAATCTTTTGAGATTAGAACTGTCTATTCCATAGTGGCTAGACTTGCTCTTGTTGCCTTCCCGCCCCCTAGTAGATGCTGCTCTTTGGAGCACATATTTAATGATAACATGAGCTAGAAGACACCTTGGAGCCTCTTCCGTGTGCTGAGTGAAGCCATGCGTAACCCCAGCCTGGAGATCCAGCCAAGTCCCTCCCATGCTCCCCGGACTTGGCAGTAAAAGCTGTGCTCTTCCATTCATTCCGGTGATGTATAGTCTCTCTGGGCATCTAATATTAAACAGGGGAATTCCGACATGTTCCATAACGCATTTACTGTAACTTGATACCATGAACTATTCTTGCTGTTATTTATCATTTCTTTCTTATTTTCTCTCATTCCAGCACAAAGCCAAGGTGGAAGCAATGACCCTGGACCTGGCCGTGCTCCGTAGCGTGCAGCATTTCGCCGAAGCATTCAAGGCCAAGAATGTGTGAGTGTTTCAGTTTGGGGATCATACATCACAATTCCTTCCTATTGTAATGTCTTTATCAGATGAACACCATCGGGAGAACACAAGGCTACAGTGCTGTCTTGGCACTGGAGGCTCATTTATATTGGTACTGTTAAGGTGGACCATATTTTCTTGACTCTCAGTCACCCTCCTCATGAAATGTGTCATCAATCTAATAACAGCTTCCCAGACCAAAAAGCAAGAAGTGAAGGCACTATTAAAATGTGTAGAGCTGATACACACCAGGGCAGTTTTCAGATGTGCCTTGTTAGGAACATGTTGTTGTGTATCTATCAGGATGGAGGAAAAGCATATCTCAAGGGCATCCAACAGCCTCACTTATTCTGTACTAATGCGGCTGAAACCCTGAGCAGGCTGTCTTCTGGTGCTCTGACATGGGGTGTGGATATAGCTCTGGACACAGATTCAGGTTGTAAGACTTTCCAACCTTTTCCAACTCCTGGTGCCTCCTGGTACCCACAGTCCTGCTTGGCTCTTACACCCACTACATCTGCTGACACTGGAAGCGAGGGAAACTTCATCAACTCTTTAGATCCCCTTAGTTGAGGTGTAGTGGGGGTGGGGTGGGGTTGGACCCCATACACTAGTACCCTCTAGCTGCCCCTCTTCCCTTTAGAGAAAGAGGGAAGAGAAGAGAAATAAAGAAGAGAAAGGAAGAAGGAAGGGGGGAGGGAGGGCATGAAGCAGAGACCCAGGCTCCACGCTAATGAAAGCAGAGGAGGCTAGCTATGCTATAATTATAGTATTTTGTTTCCAGGGTTTATTTTCATGGTTGCCTCTACAGGGGCAAACAGGACTGGTTTCTCATTTACTACAGTGGCTTTGGTTTCATTAATAAATAACTCAGCTTAATTTTAGTTTCCAATGAGGTGATGGGAACTTGAGGATTAAGTTAATCCTAGCCCAGGTGGTGCCAAGGGGGAAAGAGTGGTATGAGGGAGTCCAGCGTGCCTAGTCTGGTAGGGCTCAGACTAGGCCATGCTCAAGTTCCCTGAGCAGATGAGAGGTGTAGGGGAGTGATCTTCAACCAGGTATTCAAATGCTACTGTGTTACCTGGTTTCTAGTGCTAGGTCCATTCTGGTCCTTTAGACCGTCACAGTATTTGATTTTGCTTAGCAAGCAAGTGGTCTGCCTTTTTGGACAGAGACTCCTGGTCCAAGTATTCTTATCCTTGCCACGTGAAGACATCGGATAGCTCACACAGGCACAGCTAGATCCACCACCCCTTCAAGTCTTGCCAATCAGAAGTGTGAGTCCCACTATGTGCTCTTTCCAGTGCTGTGTCCTTAGTAACTACCCTCCCTTGCAAGTGCTATCTGAGGGGCTGGAGGCCAGGAACGGCACTAGCTTGCACATTTATTTATTCATCTCATCCTTCGTCATTTGTTTGTCCATTTACTTACCAGGCATTTGCTGAGCACTTCCAAACTCCCAGCCATTCTTCTGGGAGGACAGTGCTGGCCACTAGGAGCAAAGCGACCCCCAGACAAGCCACAGCCTCAGTTCTAGGCAAGCTCTGTTTTATTACTGTCACCAAATCCTCAATCCCAATATGCCTGTGGTTGTTGGCGGACAAAATTACTAACAATCCCAGCAGGAGAAGTAACAGCTCATTTTGGGGGTACGGGGAGGGTCCAGCCAGGCACACACATTTAAAACGCCTTGCTCACACCTTCTGGTTCAGATCTGAAAGCATTCTTTCATGGTGGGAGTGACTATATCCTTTACACAGATGAGAAAAGTGATGCTAGAAAGATGGGGGAAGAAACGTATTAGAAGGCATTTGGTAGGTAGTAGGGCCAAGCCGCGATGTGCCCATCATACCAGGAGCCCTCCTGACTCCTCTGCAATGTTGTCTTTTGTTGTAAGGATAATAGGGACTTGTACTCAGAGAACTAGTGAGATTATTAGGGTCACCCAGGGGTTGATGGCCAAAGGAACATCTGTCCATTCTTATGCTTCCTTCCTCCCCTATTTGCACTGTTCTGATTGGGTACTGAAGTGAGTGTCTTGGCTGAAGAGAGCCGACAGCTTGATCACACCCCCATCCTCCATCACTCAAAACAGTCATTAGATTTTTATCCAGTAAGGAGTTCAGAAACCATCATGCTTAAGGGCCCTTTGCAATCACTGACCCAGACCCTTGGAGGGCAAGACCACCCATTTCACACTTAGTCTTTGATTTTCCCAATACTCCTATTGTTCAGGCCCAACGGCGCTTTCACTTCGAGCCTCTGCACATCCTGTTCTCTCTGCATCTTAAGAGTGGCATGAGGATTGCACGGCGTAGAGAAATGCTGCCCTGCTGAAAATATGTATATAAAGAAGCGAGCAAGTCTTCCCTCCTGACAGACTGCCAGTACCAAAGCTTTTCTGCAAAGGCAGATGACAGCTCAGTGCTAACGGTCTCCAGATCGGGGGAGCTGTCAGAAGTGAATTTAAGTGCTGGTGACCGGGCTGCCAGAAAAACATGTGTAACTCCATTCTTATCGCTGCCACCCATCTTCAGACATTAAAATTTCCTTGTGTGTAAAACATAATGACAAATGAAAG
>NW_022196905.1:252992697-252993723 GCF_008632895.1 Mastomys coucha
TTCCACGTGAACACCCATTATGTGCCTTTTAATAGATCTTTTCAGAGCCTGCACACAAGCACCCTGGAATACCATCAGGTCTCCATGCAGTCATTGTTGCAAGTATCACTTCTCACCCTGGGATGGGCAAATGAACTTATTTTGTCACTTGGGGATGAAGAAAAAGAAAAAAGAGAAAGAAAGAAAAAGAGAAAGGGAAGGAAGGAAGCTGAAGGTAAAATGCTGGTAGAAAATACAGCCAGTCACATAGGCTGCAGAGCTGACCTCTCCCTGCCTTGGGGACACTGGGAATCAGCCACCATAGATGTCTTCTTCTTAGTGGAGTGTGGGGTGGGGAGGAGGAGACTGCTATAGAGTGAACAGGACTAGTGCCGGCTAAAGCAGTAGGGGCTAACCAAAGGTTTTGTTTAGTCCATGGATGGCAGCATACAGAATTTTATTCCTGCTCTGTGTGTGCCTGTGTGGGTGTGCATGCCCATACGTGCATGTGGAGGACAGAGGATGAGAACGCATGTCTCCTGCAGTCACCTCTCCACTTAGGTTTTTTGGTGTTTTTTTTTTTTTTTTTTTTTTTTTTTTTTTTTTTTTTTTTTTTTTTTGCTGTTGTTTGTTTTATTGAGGGAGGGTCTCTTTACTGAACTTGGAGCTGGTCACTTGGCTAGGCTGGCCTCTCAGGATTCCTCCTGTCCCCACTTTCTGAGATTATAGGTGTGTCTCCCTTTATCCGGCTGCCACATGTGTGGTGGTTTGAATGAAAATCCCACCCTCGCCATAGGCTTGAGTGCTTGGTCCTCAGTTGGTAGAACTGTTTGGGAAGGATGAGGAGGTGTCGCATTGGAGGTGTCGCATTGGAGGTGTGTTACCAGGGAAGGCTTTGAGGATTCTGGAAGACTCTCAACAGTCCCGGTGTGCTTTCTCTGCTTTGTGCTTGTGAGTTAAGATGGAACCTCTCAGCTCTTGCTCCAGTGCTATGTCATGTCATGCCATGCCTGCCTGCCTACCTGCCTGCCTGCCTACCTGCCTGCC
>NW_022196905.1:252993844-253000430 GCF_008632895.1 Mastomys coucha
TGCCTACCTGCCTGCCTGCCTGCCTGCCTGCCTGCCAACATGCTCCCCACCCTGATGGTCATGGACTCTAACCCTCTGAAACTGTGAGCCCCAAATAAACTCATTCTAATGTAAATTGCCTCAGCTGTGGTGTCTTAGCACAGTTATAGAAAAGTAACTTCGATACTATGGATCCTGGGGGTTCAAACAACTCAAGTACTTATGCATGTGTAGCATGTACCTTACTGACAGCCAGCTCCCCAGCCCCTGGACAAAGCTTTCCCCCGCCCCTCATACACACACACACACACACACACACACACACACACACACACACACACACACACACATTCTCTGTTGGCCTCTTTCAGTAACTCTAGGTTCTCACCATCATCACTCAGTTTACCAAATCAGAAGGTCTAAGCACACAGAGAGTCTAAGTCACTTTCCCTTTGAATCATGGGTTAGGTAGAGAATTTGCACCCAGGCTTGTCTGCATCCAGACACAGAGAAGCAATGTGACCATTTACTATCACTGTGCTCCTGGGGCTCTGTGCAGACTGCCTGCCCAGTCTGCCTCCCCAAGTTGTTTGCATGCTGCTCGTTCATCTGGGTGGCCAGCTCAGGAACCTGGATCTGCTTCTAGACATTTCTCTCCAGAGTTAGTGGTCATGGTGGTCAGCCAGTATCTCTCAGGCTAAATTATTCTGGGCATTACTGGAAAGTTCCCAACCAAAGACTAGCAGTTTCCTACCAAGCTGTATTTTTTTTTTCTAAAGATATTTTTGTTTAAATTAGGATTCAGGAAGGGAGCCAGCCTCTGCAGTGCTAGTAGGCAAGCTTATCTCTCAGTGGGGAACAGCTAGGGCAAATCTCTTTCTGATAATCACTCAGGCTGGTCTTTGGGCTGCCCTGTGACAGACTCCAAAGCCTCAGCTTCTTGGTGATGGCTTCTTATCCACTTTCAATCTGACTGTAACTCGTTCATTTGCCAGAATAGAAAGCCGACATCTTGGGGCCTAAAACAGCCTGGTGATCCAAGGACAGGATGTTCCAGAAGCATGTTCTTTCTCACTAGAGTTCTGTCGTTCCCAATAAAATGGAAGGCTGTGCTCCAATCCCTCAGTGTTAAACGTTGAGACTGGCTTGCCATAAAGGACGTGTGTTCCTAGGAGTCTCTTGCCAGCCAATTCTCATTGGCCAAGGGCTTCATTCGTGCTGGAATGGAACTGCAGTTGATAGAGGATTCATATTAATCGAGTTGTGCAATTCTGAAGGTTTCTAGAACACCGTTTTTCATCATGGGTTTCTATTTCTCGTCTCAGCTTTCTGTCTTTGGGATAATTTAAATAAATTTGGCTCAGTTTGACCAAGAAAATCATACTAAGATGTGTTTTATTTAAAGGTTAAAATAAAGGTTTTCTATCCTTATTAAACATTTGAGGAGCAAAAAATCTTTAGCAAAGTTGTTTATTTTTACGTTCCATTAGATGACTTTCAGAACTGGAGCTTCTAACACAGGATATTATATTCTTGGATCCATAGTCTAGAGGTCTGTCTTTTTTCCATCGATACAAGTGGGTGGGCTATACATTATTAAAATAAAAACCAAATTTTGAGGGATAAATTACCCAGAAGACCAATGTGTAAATTACAGATTAATCTTTCCTTTTCTCCCTAGCTCAGCTTTGAGAGTAATGTTTTAGCTAACATTCTGCATCCATCTTTGCTCAGTATGAGAAGTGCACCCTGGTTCATGCACCAGGGGATCCTGTTGGTTTTGCTTTTCCTCCCAGCATGAAAACACCAGGAGAGAAACACAAAGGCTGGTTTTCACAGCAGCTGATGCTCTCCATTCAGGTCTCCATTCATGGAAGTTTCAATGAAGTCTACCCACTCATTGTTCTTCTATCCCATAGATTTTCCAGCTTAAAACACTGAAAAAAAAATCACACTACCGGCTATTTAATATATCTGGAAATACCAGGAAGGGAACAGCTCATCTCTTTACAAATTCTTTACCTTTTTTTTTTTTTTGCCTACATAAATCTTTAGGTGCAAATCTTTTTACATAACATTAAAAAAAAAAAAAAAAACATTTCAGGCGGGGTGGTGGTGGGACATGCCTTTAATCCCAGTACTTGTTAGGCAGAGATGGGTGGATTTCTGAGTTCGAGGCCAGCCTGGTCTACAGAGTTCTAGGACAGCCAGGGCTACACAGAGAAACCCTGTCTCTAAAAACCAAAAAAAAAAAATCAAAAGAATGTCATACAGTTATCCTTATTAATCAAACAAACATAGGCCTATGTCAAGTAGAGCAATATAATACAGGGCTCAGCACATTTTCCTGTAAAGGGCCAGAAAGTAAATATTTTTTGAATGAACTTTCTTTACAAGAACTCATGTTTTGCCTTTGTAACATAGAAACAGCCATGGGTAGTGTGTTCCAATAAAACTTTAGTGTTAAAAGAACTGTGAGAAGTACATATAAATAAAACTTTATTGACAGAACAACCATGGGCAGTGTATGCCAGTAAAACTTTATTGACAAACATTCCATAGCTAGACTTCTCTGCAGGCACACTATGTTAACCATGGGACAATAGCACATAACCCCTCCTTTAGTAGAATGGACAGGTTTTGGCATGTCAGCTGAATTTAGATTTAAATTTCAGCTCTATTACAAGTCCCCCTCCCCCTTAGGAAAGGGATCAAGTGACTAGTTTTTTGTTGTTGGTTGGTTGTTTTTTTTGTTTGTTTTGTTTTGTTTTTCCAGACAGGGTTTCCTCTGTGTAGCCCTGGCTGTCCTGGAACTCACTCTGTAGATCAGGCTGGCCTCAAACTCAGAAATCCGCTTGTCTCTGCCTCCCAAGAGCTAGGATTAAAGGTGTGCGCCACCACTGCCCTGCTTCAAGTGACTAGTTATGATGGGTAGATACATAGAGCTACTCTGTTCATGGTTAGTTTCATCATTCTACGAAAGCTGCCTTTGAATACTTATTATGTGGGAAAAGGAGAAATTTGAGTAGAATGGTTTGCTATACTGTTTTCTGGGAAATCTCTCCTTATAGGAAACAGTCTAAGTAACACCCTGAATACCATTAAATAAGATCCTGAAGAAGATCTTGAAGCTGTAGTGGGAATTTGAAAGCATAGGATAATACTGGTGATGGCTGCTATTTATCAGCTCTTAGTCATTTGTCTTATTATAGCTAAGGGGTCAGAGGCAGGTCCAAAATAGCAAAAAGAACTACAATGTCTCCCATTTGTACCCAGTTCAACAAGTAATACATTTTACAGGTCAAGAGATTAAGAATCCTCTTTAAGGTCATGGTAGCTAATAGCTGGTAAGCTAGGCTAGATCTTAACCTCAAATCTCCACTGAGCTCAGCAAACTCAACTATTTGGAAAATAAGAGAGATCCAACTTATTTGGGAAAGGCACTGTGTAGCACACATTTCCCCCTGAAGGAGGTTTGTCCCATTAATTGGATGGATGACAGCCCTTGCCTACTGGGATGATTATTAAGGTCATCTCGAGGTCAGAGTTGATGCTTTGTGAAGCCAATTTTCTATCACCAAGAGGAGATTTGTTTTGCTGAGTTACATATAAAGGAGGTTAAACAGACCCATCAGAGAAGAGGCTCAGCCCCTCAATTAAGGTACTCAGACCATTTTCTTCCAAATGTCTAGGAGGTGCTTCTCCATAGAGTCTCCTTAAGCAGAAATGGCAGCTATTTACTCTCATTTACCGTTGACTGTATACATTTACTCCAGATGTCAGTGTTCATTTCCCCTCAGTTCCTACTTGTCTTCAAAATGATGCTTATCAGTAGACAGACAAAGACCAAAGGGTCATTTTGCTATGTACACCTCTGAAGTAGAACCATTACATTCACATGCAAACTCAGCTCTGACTCGGACCTTCTCAGGGGCATCCTGCTGACTGAGGTACAGTCTCTGCACTTGATGATATTGCCCGCTCACTTCTCAGAGACCAGGTCTACTTTCTTTTGTCTTTGTTGATTATCTACCCCAAACCTATACCTCTGTATCTCACACTTGTAGAAACATCCCTAGGATCTGCATGCTGGCTCTAGCCATTACCTCATATCTGCCTGTCACCTGCTCAGGGGATAACGATGTGATTCTACAGAGCCTCCACTTTCCTTCCTTTCCCCTTAGCTCCACTTCTATATCAACGAATCATTTCTTAGATTGGTAGTTCTCAACCTTCCTAATGCTGAGACCCTCTAACACAGTTACTCACGTTATGGGGACACCAACCATAAAATTATTTCGTTACTACTTCATAACTGTAATTTTGCTACTGTTGTGAATCACAGTGTAAATATCTGATATGCATAGTATCTGATATGTGACACCCTCCTCAAAGGGGTCACGGGTTGAATACACTGTCTTAGAGCATCAACAGCGCACCCAGTCATCACACGCAATACTTTGGGATGTTTCCTGTTTTCTGTGTTGACTTTTGGTTGTTTTTGTTACATCAAGGCTCAGGAACCAGAGGCATCAGTGGATTCGTCTCTGACTTCATTCTCTGTCTTTGTTCTGTTACCTCTGAAGACCTTGATAAATTACTCTGTCTTTGTGATCCTCAGTCAATCCATCGATGGATATGAGAAAGCACACTAGGCTTGTTGAGAGATCAAAGAGCATGCTCTTCTCACAGTGTTCCAACGAGTGTCTGCTGTGCACTTAAGGACAGAATCCTCACCTTTGTCTATCTCATTCTCAGCTTCTGTCATACTGTCTTATGGTAAATTCAGAACAGTTGGTAGATGGATGGAGAGAGGGAGGGATGGATGGGTGGATAGATGGATAGATGAGGGGGAATGACAAAGTAGAGGCATATGGATTGATTTAGAGAAAATTAATTTTGTTTTTTGTTAATTTGAAGGGGCTTTTTTTGAAACCACACTTTTGATAGTCCAGGCTAGGCTTGAACACCTGATCCTACTACTTCCACCTCCCCATTGCTGGGTTCTAGGCTCATGGCACAACGTGCAATTCCAAACTTGACTATTAAGGCACCAGTTCTTGACCATTCTTGAATGGATACCCCCTTGTGTAGTGTTAAGATGGAATGTGTCTAAATCTTAGGAAATGGCCATTAGAGAGCTTTTTTGAAATTATGTGTATATGTGGGAGTGGGAGTGGAGAGCTATGTCCACAAGTGCAGGAGCTCTCTCAGGCTCCAGCAGAGAGGGTTGGATCCTCTGTAGCTGAAGTTACAGGCAGTTGTGAGCTGCCTGTCATGTGTGCTGGGAACCGAACTCAGGTCCTCTGTAAGAGCAGCAGGTTCTCTTAACCACTCTTCCATCTCTTCAGCCCCAGAAACAGCTTTTTAAAAGTAATCGTACTTGCCATGATTATTTTCAACAATCAAACTAAAGGTGCCCTTCTAGGAATCTGTGGAAATGCAACTGCCTCAAAGAGTCAGAGCTCTCTGATCAGGCCATGGACCCTGTATCCCCATCAGCCAGGCACAGTCCAGCTCATGAAACCTGTTCTTTGGCCCTTAAGGAGACCACCTAGCCAGCCAGCTTTGCAGCAAATCCACAGCAATGTTAATATTGGGTCACTCTGGAGGAGCCCTAGATTTACGTAAGATCTGCAGAGTGCACTCTAATGTATGTTTTTGAGCTGTTCTCCCAGCCTGGCTCACGAATGTCATGTTATTTCTTCCCCTTACACCGTTCTTTCCAACCCCATTGTCAAGTCAGGATTCCATGTTTACATAATTGACGCATTGAGACACTGTGTTTAAACTACAATGAAATCACATCTTGATAACACAGGGAGCATCTTTCTTCCTCAGTAAATTTTTGAGAAGTTAATTCTTGTTAGCCTAAAACCTTGAATGTGCACTTGAAATAAATCGGCTGTGTTACTCAGTGCTGCCTACGAAAAGTCCCCGAGGAAGATTCCATTTGCAAATGTACCACTCATCAAGTGCCCTATTGTGTGTGCTTTCTTTTCTTCATTTGGAAGCACCTTGATTCAGAACTTTGTCTCTCAAAAAACACAAACGGGTCTTCTCAATTAGGAGCCTAGTTCTTCATTTCACTACTTGGCCTGGTACTGCAATATCGCAGCCAACTGACTCATGATAAGAAAAAGGTACTGGACAGGCCAGCTAGAAGCTATATAGTAAGATGGTGTCTCAGAATAAGTCAACAGGCACACTCAAGTTGGCATAACCCACACACTGCTAACCGGAAACCGGCAGAAGGATGTATTTGGTTGTCCCAGAAGTGTGTAACAGGTACACTGACAAATTGTAGCTTCTGGAGGACACAGTGAGCAGAATGTCTCTAACCTTAAAGGACAGCAGTGCCTGGATTGCTTACAGTTGTTCTGTAAAGTCTCGTGAGATCGATGCAGCCATTCTTGCACACCAGTGCTACCCTTAGCCGTTCTGTCCTATGGCCCTTGGGTGTAGATAGATGGGTAGACAGGTTGAAAGAAGATACCCACCTTTGCTTTAATTGTCAACTTGACACAGCTCAGAGTCCTCAGTGGATGGATTTCCCAAGTCAGATCATCTGTATGCTCATCTCTCCCTCCCTCCCTCCCTCCCTCCC
>NW_022196905.1:253000681-253056291 GCF_008632895.1 Mastomys coucha
CTCTCTCTCCCTCTGTTGGGTTAACTTGATTGTTCATTGATGTAGGAGGGCCCAGCTGACTGGATGGTGCCATCCCATGAACAGGTGGCCCTAGGCTGGATGCAAGCTTTAGCTAAGCACCCGCCTGTCTTGAACCAGCATTCCACCATGACTTCTGGCAGAGGCGCTAGGAGCTCAGAGTGAGGAAGCCTGGGATGTCTGCCCAGGCTGGTCCCACATGACGGGGCCTTTGATGGTAGTTGTTTTTGCTCAGCATCAGGACCAAATGTCTGACAGAAGGAGCTACAGAGTGAAGGGTTCCTTTTGGCTCATAATTAAAGGTAGTAGTCTTTAATGTCACAAAAGGCAGGTTGGGGTATCTGCACCTGAAGCAGCTGGGTGCTTGTGGTCATAGCATCTCACATTATGACAGATCTTGAAGGAGGGCTTGACCTAGAACTGGTCATGGCTATAACCTCTAATGCCTATATTCACAGTGACCTCTGTCTGCCAGGTAGATCCCAAGATCTAAAGGTTCCACAACCTCTTAACCTAGCTATGGAGGTGAAATCACTCCGTGTTGAAGTAGAAAGGAGTCTAGGGAGCCCTTCCATTGGTGGTCAAGGGGACTAGAATGTTGCTGGGAAGTGTGTGAGTGAGTTAGCGAGTGAGCAAGAGAGTGAATGAGCAAGCCCTGGGCAGGCAGGCACGAGCTACCTGCTATTGTTATTACGTTCCAATCCTAGCTCATTCTGGCCTTAATTGGGAATGCCCTGCTCCTTCTGGGGCTTTCTTGTGATTGTGTGTGGTTTTTTTGTGGAACTTCTCCAGACGTCACACTTCTATGGAAGGAGGGCTATATATACGGTTTTTGTTTTGTTTTTTTGTTTTCCGTTTTCTTAGTAGAATGTGTCCCTATTAGAGGGAGGGCTTCTACTTGACCGGCAAGATCTGTATATGACATCTGATGACCCTATTGCAAAATAGATTCTAGCCTCATCTACGCAGCCCTGTTGCACACAGTGCCTTGAACTACGCAGATCCTCTTTCCTTTCCTTTGGGAGAGTCTTCCAAGCTCTGCAGCTTAATGCCAATTCCCGTCTCTTCTAGAAGTACCTAAACCTAGTTAGGTTTTTGCCTAGCTTGAACTCCTAGGAGCTGCTGGACCCACTAATGCTTGGCCTCTTGAGGCTCTACCACACTTCCAAGGATACAGAAGTGGTTCGTGGTTGTTTGGTGAGGGAGTATACAAAGCTCCACCCCTTCCCCCAGGCTGTAAACATGGGGTGATCGACTTTTTCTTTTAAAATTGTGTAGCCTCCTATAATTGCCTATGCTCCTGTGAGGAACCCCTCACCCATACTTTATAAGCAACCTCGGCTAAACTCATTGGTTCACCAAGCAAGATTTGAGTAGAATCCTTGCAGTGCTCTATCATCGATGTCCTCTCCGTGGTGAATACAAGTATTCCCAGAAAAAGCCATCCCGATAAGGTGTCTGGCTGAATCCTACTTCATTGTTTTGTTAAGTGTTTTTCTTCTTGATCCTCTCTGGACACAGGAAACAATTCTAACCATTCTGTGCTGGCTCCCTTTGGCACTGGGGTTGGTCAAGCCACTGAGAACCTGGTGGGTGACAAGGGAGCCACCTACAAACTCATTGTCAACTGCTCAGGCACATGCTGTTCTCTGGCATGGCTGTATTTTGTCATTAGATATTCCCAGGGCCCGCAGAGTCCCAGAGGATGTCAGAGTACATTAATTTTTATCATAACATGGAATCTCCCACGTCTGAATGGCAGCACATAGCTGTCAGGGGCTTTCTGAACTCTATTAGAGCTCCATATATCTCTAGGCAAAACAGAGGAGAGAGTCGTCATTGGCGAGGAAAATGTACAAAATGCATGAGACGCTGTATTGTTGGACGTGACCATGTGCTTAAGTACATGGCACACACTATTCCTTTCTCTATTGTCCATATAAGTTCACCTCCATAGCTCCTTATTATAATTCTCCCCGCTACCTACAAGAGAACTTCAAGAGTGCATATTAAATATGTTCTCTTTGCATCATGCTAATGAAATCATTAACCAATAGTTTTCAACTGTTCTATAAATGTTTTTTTAAATAAATGAGTGTTCCTGTCTTATGAATTTCTACCAGAATTTATCCATCCAAGGTATCATCTAGAATTAATAAATAATGGATTATTATGCTCAGTATCACTTTATATCCACCAAATGCCCTTTTAGCATGGAATGCTAACGCATGTCATGGCCATCTAGTTATTTGGCTATTCCTTTTATTCTACAAACTTGTCAATAAAGTAAAATGCTTAAAGCTTGCAATTTACCTGGAAAAGAGGAGGCACTGGTATTATTTTAGAGGCTTTCAAGTCTACTATGGGTATAAGGAAGATGGAGCCCCATGGAGAAACGTCCTTCCTCACTGAATCATGCCAGCTCAGCATGCTTCGTCCGATAGCGCCCTACCTCTCACCTAATACTGATGATATTTGAGTTCTGTGAGTTGAGTTGTGGAATCTACCACTGTCCATTGTAGCCTCCCAAGAGATTTTCACACCGGAAGTAAAATTCTCTAGGAAGACTTCACAGCTCCTTTGTCCCTAAGAACCCATGGGGTTCCACTGAGAGAGGCTCAATGACACTGCTTTTTTCCACAGTTTCTGGGAGTTGTGTTCAAATGTGTGTGCAAGATGATGTGAATTGTCCAGGCCGCTGTTCCTTACCCTTCCCTCCCTATTTCTCCATATGCTGCTAAACATTGATTTTCCATTTTATTAAATATCCCTGGAAGCAAGAACACAGGACAGTAAAGTGCTTACTTAAGTGCATAAGGCAGGTTTGGAAATTGCTAGAATCTGCACCAGAGAATCTGGCCTGCACTGTAGATACCATGCCAATCTGCCTAAGTGCACAATTATCAAATCGATGTCTTTTCCCCTAGAAAACCGTGTTGGGGAAGACGTGGGTGTCATTGTGCTTCACACCCCTGCTTGAGAATCAATGAGCTTGAGATTTCACTGCTGGGACTCGGGATGATGGGATGGGAAAATCCAATCAAGATAATGGACAGGAGGCAAAAATTTGAGAAAATAACCAAAACAAGAGTGTTTTCATTCTCTGCTAATGTACTGAAGTTCCAGAATCTAACCTAAGAAGCTGCAAATGGTGCATGAAATGAAAAATTCCTGTCGGTCTCCGGGGGACAGAGCCAGAGCTTTGCTCTCCTCCTGGTGATTGTCTGGATCGTTTTCTCTATTCCAGCTGAAACAAAAAGAAAATAGTAATTAAGCGTAATTAAGTTATTGTGACAGCAGAATCCACTCCTGGTTAATTATTGTGTTGATGCCCTATGGTGTCCGTCAGGTTCTTGACATCTTTAGGGATGTGACCCACCCAGAGCACAGCCGATGATCATTGACCACCCAAGCTGTTCTTGGTGTTATGGCTCCTTTTGCATGCTTTCTTTCCTCCCCTCTTTATAGAGGTAATCTTACAGAGACTCTGAGTGGGGCCACTTGGAACAAACTAGTAAATGTGGAGAGCAACTGTATATGTGTTTTGTGTGCATGAATTCTTGGTGGGTACCATCTCCCCAAAGTGGAGAGGCCCAGATATAATAAACAAGAAGCTGAGCAAAATGTTCATCACCTGCTTTAGGCAACTTCTTCATCAAGGTCAACTCAGAAACATCATACATAGTTTTCCTTAAGATTTATTGTTATCACTTGTAGTTATATGTATGTGTATATGTCTAGGGCCTATAGAAACACATATGTGCAGTGCCCCAAAAAGAGGCCATTGGATTCCCAAGGAGCTGGAGTTATATAGGCAGTTGTGAGCATCCTGAATGTGTGGTGCCAGGAACTGAGCTAAGGTCCTCTGGAAGAGCAGTAGGTACTACTAACCATTGATCCATCTCTCCATATCCTGTATGTAGTTTTTCAATTCTCATAAATATGAGACACACTGGGCATAGCCAATCTCTTTTATAGGAGACACACCGGTAACTCGGTTGATTGCTTTTTCTAAGTTTCACTTGCCCGATGAGAGGCTGACCCAGGCTGAAGAACAAGTTTTCTATGTCACATAGTTTAACCTCTATGGCTTTCTGGAATTACATCAATCAAAAGAATTCTCTCATGAAAAAATTATCACACGTGCACACACACACTCACACATGCACACACACACACACACACACTTACTTCTAAAATAGAGACTCTGTTTCTCAATCTCCCCTCAATAAAATGCCAATCATTTCCTGTGGATGACTTGTGTAAAAGGTATTCACTACTTGCTTGTTCTTTCTAAATAACACCCTTAGTAGCAATTCTATAATGCAACTCTTCTCAAATTAAATCAATTGAATGTCATATCTGGATTATTATAAAATCAATGCTTCGGTATCCTATTATGTAAGACTTAGTGCTACCAAGATTTGAAAGAAATCTTTTGTAAGACCATCCTTTAAGCTGCAATTTTGACAAGCCAGTCACATATATATCCAATATACAATACAATATAATTTTTAAAAAATATATATCACATATTCCCCCAAATCATCATGAACTGTACCTATGGCTTGTCCACTACGTAGCTGTGGTCTGGGCAGGTTCCAGAAGCATGGAGAATTTCAACTGGGTGGATGCAGCTCTAGCAGATAACTCCTATGGCCAAGTTCCTGCTGCCTATCCTGAATGCAGACCAAACCAGCGATGTTAATTTCAGCCAGGACCCACCTTGTAATGCTATACAGTCCTCGCCCCTTCCTTCTCTGGCAGAACACACTGCTAGTTACAAAGTAAGACTTCCAAGTGGGTTCCTTAATGGAACACAGCTCCATATGTCCTTTGCATCAAATTTCATAGTATTTCCAAATAGTATGAATTCTTGTAGCTCACTTGAGCTGTACCCCAGATGGTCTGACATTCTGTTTCTAGAAGGAAGTGGAATATATTTCCTTTTGCCTTGCATTCCATCTAGGTCATTCTTTCGCTTGTTCTGAAATGGGATCCTTCAAAGTCACAATTGTTGGATCATCAAGAAGGGCACTTCTTAACCTAGAACACCCCACTTTATTTGTTGGGCATGCTAACAATTTCATTTCCATTACTGTGACATCTACTCATGGTGGTGGCCCCTGCTGCTCTGAGACTCCTTTAAAGCCCCATTCTCCTTCCTGTCTCACAGTTGACATTCTGGGTCTTCTTGCATTCCTGGAATCATGATGTAACAGTCTTGTCTCCAAAGCATAAATGACTGTCTTTTTTGGTCACTTGTATTCACCAACTTAAATCATTTTTAGGTAATATATTGCCAAAGATACCTATATAATGCTGCAGGGACCAAATGTTATAAAGAATATAGGAGTGGTTCCAATGCGTACATTCAGATATGTACAAAGGACTTACTTGCTTTTAAAGGCTCATTTTTTATTATGATTGTGTGTGTGTGTGTGTGTGTGTGTGTGTGTGTGTGTGTGTGTGGTTATGTGCTCATGAGTACAGATACTTGAAGAGGGGCAGAAGAAGCTGTCTGATCCCCTATAGCTGGAGTTATGAAGAATTATGAGCTACCTAGTGTGGGTGCTAGGAATGGACCCCAGATCCTCTGTAAGAGCAGTGAGTGATCCTGCCTATTGAGCCATCTCTCTAGCCCCAAGGCTTAGTTCTCACTGCATGCCATGGCCTCTGAGAACAGATTTACCTCCTCCTGGGCATTGTTGTCTCGTGGCACAGACAGACTGTGACTCATGGTAGAAAGTGTGAAGAGGTGCGGGAATAGCCCTGGGACATGTTACACCTGAGAAACTGGTCTTTACAGTAAATGTGAGGGGGTGCTATGTGTGGCTCACTTGTTTCTAGGTACTTGTTAGGAGGCTCCCCAAACACTCAGACTTAAGGAAATAGTTGAGAAGGGCAGTGGATGTGTTGAGGGTACGGACTGATGGGATTGGCTCTACTCAGAATCACCATCCCTGGTAGTTTGACCTTCAGCAAGAACTTTTAGCCAGGAAGTTGTTGAGTATCCAGATTTCCAGTTCTGGGCTCCTTTTTATTGGCAGTAAGTCCAACAACCTTGTCATCATTGTCATCATTGTCTTCTCCTTTTTCTCTTCTTCCTCCTCTTTCTCCTTCTCCTTTTCTTTCTCCTCTTTTTCCTTCTTGTCCTCCTCTTCCTTCTCTTCTTCCTCCTCATCCTCCTATTTCTTCCTTCTTTCTTCTTGACTTTCTGTTGGTCCTATCTGGTTGACTTTGTCTAAGGTCTAGACAAAGCCTGTTAAGAACCTTTGAGGAGGGATCCCACTAAGCTTCAAGCTGAACATCAAGTGTCAAGAGATGGTCTAGAGTGCATGAGACTTCAGAGTAGCCCCTGGGAGGACAAGAGTGCAGTGACACATGAAATGGGTAGAACTGGAAGAGTCAACACAGTGTGGGGACAGCATTCATGTGGCAATGGCTGGTGTATGGGGGGCCGGGAAAGAGAACAGACCATTGCATTGGAAATCTAAAGAGGGCAGGTGGACAGAGGATTGTTGGTCATAACACAAACCTGCTCTGACCTCAGGTGGCTCTTTGTCTTTTCTGCCTTCTTGCCTCTCTGTCTTTCTTTGTTTTTCCTTTCTTTACTCCTTCTCCTCCTCTAGTGATTTTTTTCTCCTGTGTAATGTGTGTGAGAAGGTGGAGGTTGGAGGACAGCCTAGGGTGTCGTTCCTGAGGCTCTGTCCAGGTTTTAAGACATCATTTACTTAGTCTCTAACATTTTTACTCACGTATGCAATGTATCTTGATCATCTCTACTCCAAAAATCCTCTCCTATTTTTCGTGGACACCTCAGAACATGTACCACTGTCCTGATGTGTCCACTGTCTTGTTACCTGAGATTCCACTTAGCCCTTCCTGCCTGTCGGAATGTTGAATGAGCTTGTTGGCTTGCTCCTGCACAGGTCCTGTGCAGGTAATCCTAACTGCACTCAGTTCATGACTACAATGGACAGGTCATCTCCAGAAGACAGCACCACATTCTTTTTTGAGGCACAGACCTGGAAGTCACCAAGTAGGCTTGCAGCCAGCAAGCCTTGGGGGTACTCCTCTCTCTGCCTGCCCAGATCTGGGGATTAGAAACTCGGGACTATGACTCTGTCTCCCCAACACATGGGTTATAAGAATAAAAGTAGTTCCCCAAGTGCACACAGCAATTACTTTTCCTACTGAGCTGGTCTCTCCCCAGCTCTGTCTGCAGGGTTTGAGGAAGCTAATGCACAGCAGGTATGAGCCAATAGAGAGAGAATGCCTGAAATTGGGATAGGCAGCAGGCAGCACTCTAGGGATGCAAAGGGGCAAGCAGCCAAAGAAAGCTCAGTGGTTCCTTATCTGGTTAGCAACAGCCTCTGGACAGGACCCCAGTCCTTGCACTCATTGCCTCTGCCCAGCTCTCATTTTAGGAGAATGAATCAGTTAAACTCGGCTACTGAGAGAGCCTGGCTACGTGGTCAAGAAACCTCACTCCTGTCACTCTGAAGGGTACCCACAGAACCACCCGCTGGTTCATCATTAGGATTCCACCTACCAGGGAAGTGGAGGAATTGTTATATGGCCCATCAGCAGCACACTGCCTGCCTGGTAGAGGGGACTGTGGCCTTTCAACACTGTTGCAGCAGCTGGATGCCTTGTATGGGGTCTTCCCGTCAGGGAGAAAAGTGGGCAGTTTCTCCATGAGCAGACCAGAGAGGAGGTGGTTGGATTTCTCCTTGTCGTTTTCTCCAGTGCTGGTCATGGATGATGGCCCTTTCCACCCCTATCACCCTCCCCAAGTCAGAACCCAGGTGAGGGCCAAGTTCCCCCTTAAGGTGCTGACTAATAACATCTGCTCTGGGCTCCATAGATGTGGTCTTCACTTCCACCCCATCACAGTTTGATCCTGACTTTGCTCTGGGCTCCATTGATGCTGTCTTTATTTCCATCCCCTCTTCCTAGTTTGATCCAGCCTTTTCTTTGATGGCCTGTAAATATTCATCATCCAAGGCTCTTTTGAATTGCAGTGGCTTTTAGTTAAAATCGAGTGAAATGTTACCATTTGAATAATAAAAACCTCATTAAAGGAAAGCTAAAAGAATACTTTTCCTTTTGTACAAGCCAATTAGGTGCCCTCATAATTTAAAAAAAAGAAAGGCAAGCACATTATGGTTTCATATTCCATAAGCCTGTTTTAATTAATAGAGGTGACAAGGTTTAGGTGCTAGGTACATAGTCTGCCTCTGGTGTTGTGCAATTAAACATTAATGAAGAGAATGGAAATGTGAGAGCTAATGTGTCCCCCATATCCGCTATGCATCAAGGCTAAGCTCTCCAGTGGGTTTCCATGCTTGGGGACACTGCAAGACAAAAAGTGCCCAGAAGAGGACCTGTGGCCATTGAAAGGGTGTAATATTAAAATTCCCCATGACCACTCTGTCTCAAAGTGACCCAAAGACAAGTAGTCACAGAATTCGGGTTTTTGTTTTGTTTTGGCTTGTTTGTGGCCAAAAGGCCATGGTGCAGAGATAAAGGGGGCTTCCATTTAACCCCACCGGCTGGTAAGATGCTGGGGCTATGCTCATCTCCAGCTTGCAAGCTCCTTTCTTCTGTTCCCAGTTTCTAGGGGAGGAAACGGGTTTATATGGGTTCACTAAAGGGACGCATAAACCTGCTAAGAAGGCAACTCCCCTAGACAAGAATGCCAACACTTCCGTCTATCCATCCTGGCCTGGATATTCTATTAGTTACTTGTAGCTGTGACAAAACACCTGACGGAAGCAACCTGAAGGGTGAAGGATTTATGTAGGCTCACGTTCGTGGGATTACAGTCCGTACAGGCAGAGAAGGCATGGTGGGAGCCGGGGGTAGCAGTTCAATCTATATTGCTTGCAGCTTGGTCCCCCTGTGGCCAGCAGGAAGCTGAGAATGGGGCCTGAAGCAGGGTCAGCCAGGCTGTGTAAGCCTTGAAGCCCACTCCAGCACTCATTTATGCCAGTTAGGCTCTCTGTCCTCAATACTCCATATTCCGTAGTCATAAATTTTTTGCAGCCTACTTTAATAAGGTTTCAATCTCTTCTTTAGCCCACCACCCAGCAGAGGTAGTATAAGAGAAAAGTTGCTAGGATATGGGGAAGTGGACGAGTTCAGCTTGATCTTCTTGGGCAGCAGTCCAGTCCCATAGCAAACATCAAATACGATTCAGCAGCTGCAGGCCAGTCCTCTAGGCAGGCAGACACCAGGCCCAAACTGGCAGCCACAGTCCAGTCCTTTCAGCAGGCAGACACCAGGCAGCTGTAGTTCAATCATGAAGAAACCGCCAAGCTCACCAACCAGCCTGAGGTGAGGCTGTGGAAGTTGCAAGCTGCAAGAAACTCACTAGCCATTCTTGGGCAAGCTTCTCTCAACATCAGTGTTAACACAAGTTGAGCTCAACAAGTCTATGTAAGTCGAACCAGTACATGCGTGTCATTAGCAAAGAATAGTGAGGCAGAGCACCAAACCAATGCTCAGTGCTCATCTCTCACTGTCTATGGGGTCATATTTATATTCCTTAGCATCCTTTCACATGCTTGCTATATTAAAGCATCCCTTCAACTATGTCTGCTCTAGGACAAAAGTCTTTCCCACATCTGCTCCTGAAAAACTTCCCTTCACCCACGTCTGCTTCCGGACAACACTTGTTTGCAATACATCCTTTCACCTGTGTACCCCAGGAAAACATTATTTGGCATAACTAACTTTCCAAAGAATCTAGAAGTTTCCACTTCAATTTTTCCAATATGGCTGCTGCTTCTGGGTCCTAAGTTCACAGCCCCGAGGCTGTGGGTGCAGTCTGCATTTGAACTGGAGCTTACTTTTGTTGATTTAAATCTTTGAATTATGACCTCAGGAAAGTTGCCTCTAATTATATTACTAATTCTATACTAGTGTAACGCTCAAACCACCTGTCATCCTGACTGAACAATTGCAGCAAGAATGAATGTTTTCATGAAAGTTAAATGACCTATGTACCCCAAGTTCTCAGTGGATGTCTACTCCATAGTTAACTGGACCATCCCAAGGCAGGGGATCGTGGGGGAGAGAACAGCTTGGAGAATTGAGCAGATATCAGAGTTACAACCCAAAACGAGCTGAGATGTAATAATACACTTGTATGTCTCCCCTTCCCCTGATGCCACATTTTCCAAAGAGTCTGCCTTGCTGGAAAGCCACTCAAGCACAGACCTCTACTTTCATGTAAAGCAAGACTGATGCATGCAGTGGGGGACTGCTGCCTCGGAGCACTCAAATCCAGCTTTCAGAAATGAATGGTACCATTTAGAGCTGTTGATTGACAGCCATGATGTACACCATGTATAAAAAAGAAGTTTTCCAGACAAACCCAGCTGACCACAACCATCTTACCATGCTTATTTTTAAGTGGTGACAAGTTGGAAAATAGATCAAGCAACAGAAACGAATATCATGATCCCTTAACAAGATCCAGATTGCCCCATGATAATGAGATTTCATGAATACTTAAAAATGTGATTCATCAGATATACTTCTCTCTAGCTGTGCTGTGCATGCTTCCCCCAAGCATTTAAACAAACTTTACTATCAGTTCTTTATCACCTTGCCAAGAACGTAGTAGAGAAGGGATTGTCTCCAAATCCTGTAGCAAGGCAGTGTTAGCTAGATGTCAAAAGCAAAGTCTTCCGCAGAGAAGAAAACGATGGACCAGCATTACACAGGAACGGACCCAAAACCTTCAACAAAATACCAGCCAGCTAAATGAAATATGTACAAACAAAACGATTATAGACTGACCGACTCTTCAGGGATTCGAAGGTAAATATCCAAAAATTAACCAATGAAAGATGGAAATCAGGAGCATAAAGAGCCAAATGGATGGATACAGAAAATCATTTGTAAATCATTCAGTACACTTTCTTGACTAAAGCCATACTCAGGCTATGCCTTCACCTCGTTAATGATACCTATAGAAAGTCCATCCCTGACATATTTACACTGAAAGCTTGGATACCTTCTCCCTAACATCCAAAAATAGGACAGGGGTGTTAGCAGCCAGAACCCATCTAAACTGGAATGGAAAAAAAAAATCAAAACTGCCTTCCTAGCAGATGGAATCACTTTGCATCTTAAGATCTCAAATTGGAAAGTGTGGCAACTCACAGCCAGGTTCAACCAGATTGCGAGGTGACTGCTCAACATGCATAAGCCATTTCGCTTCTGTGTAGGAGCCATGATACCGCTCCAAGAGGAATTAAAGAAACTCATTCTGCTTGCAGTAACAACAGGGGAAAAAAGGAAATAAAGAAGCAGTTTTGAAACATACAAATGTTAGTAAATGTGAAAAACTTAAGAGTTTTAAATGTATGAAACATTGTTAGATGAGGTTAAAGGACTCTCAGATGAATACGAAGCTAGCCCATGTTCATGGATTGGAAGATAGGATGTAGTGTAGATATTAGTAGCCCTCAGTGTTGGGATTGATCTTGGGTACCCTGCATTCCGATGCTGAGTTCTGTGTCCCAGGGTCAGGTTGCAGTCTGGACATGGGCATTGTACTGACCAATGTGCTGTAAAGAAAGCTCCCTAATAATCTCCTATTAGATGGTGACTTTGCAGGAAAGAGAGGAAGGTGGGGCTTGAGATACAGTGGGGGTGCATATCAGGTAGGGACCACAAGGTAAGAGCAAGAGGAGATGGAGAAGAAGATTGCCATTGGGCAGGATGGACCAGGAACACGTGGCCAGGAGAAGTTCACCCTGAGGACAGGCCATGTTAGCAGAAGCTGCCCCAGGTGATACTAATTTGTCAACTCATGGGGCATTCATATGGGTTATAACAGTGTAGAAGGATTAATATAGCTCAGAACTCACCCAGCATAGTATGAGCAGCTTGTTAGTAAAACCACTAAGTGTCTGTGTCTTTTATTGTTCAGGAGCTATATGGGCTGGAGTGGGTCAGAAACTCCCATGAAATTCTGTCTATGCCTCAGACTGATCTATACTGTGAATTCAGTTTCCCTCAAATCTGAAGTTTTGGTCTTGAACTTCATATGAGAGTGAAAAAGACACTGCACAGACAAACCAAGGTTGGAAACAAAGTGGGAAGCCTCCCATTTTTCACTAATTAATAGCATGATGTGTCATGACCATGGACCATGGAGAACTGAATAGCATTGGAATTCCAGAATTAAACCCTTATGTAATTGATTTTTCAAATCTTGTTGCTGGAATAACTCAGTGAGTAAAGATTAGTCTTTTCCACAAATGGTTTCAGAACCTGTGGGTGTCCACCAGGAAAGAATGAAGTCACATTGCTTTCATGCACCATATACAAAAGTTCACTAGACAGGAATCAGTGACTTAAATGTAAAAGCTCCAACTACTATATCCCAGAAGGAAAATATAGTATCAGAATATCTTTATGATATTAGAATAAATAACAATTTCATAAGTACAACCCAGAAAGCACAAGGGACAAAAGAGGAATAAGAAAAAAAACAAAATGAGAAAAATATTTGAAAATATCTTGAAAGGGCACATCCATCATATATAAAGAACTTTCATAATTCAACAATAAGAAAGTAAACCTGCTAGCTTCATAGTGGGCATAAAAGCTGAACACATATTTCTCCCATGAAAGTATGCTAGCTGCCAATGAGCACATAAAAAAGATTCTCAGTATCACTTAGTCAGGAACAAAATTCAGATGTAAACCACAGTGAAGGCATCACTTGAGTTTGCTAGGATGACTCAGGGATCATTTTAGAAGAGGAGGCAGAAAGGTCTGAAGAGCTAGAGGATAAGGGAGTTTCTAGGAGCTATACCCATAAAGTCTCACCAGTAGGACTGTCTAAATATTAGCTCAACAAGGACAACTGCAACAGACATGCTAACATGGATGAGTGAAGGACGCTAAGAACTCGACCCTACAGAAAGATGCACAAGCAACTAAGGAATGCTGAGACTGGGAGAAACTGTCTTCCCCAGGGAAGAGCACACCAACTAATTTATACTAATTTAATTAATTAATTAAAATGGGCAGCCCTGAAAACATGCCTATAAGTAACATTATATAGACTCAGACTGAAGAGGTTGTATTTGTGTATTTAGGGTGGTGTATGTGTGTGTGTGTGTGTGTATGTTTATGTAACAACAACTAATGAAAGAAGAGACCATGAATTTGAAAAGGTACTAACAGCATATGGGAGGGAAGAGAGGGAAATGTAATTCTATTATAATCTAAAAATATTTAAAAAATAATTTGAAAAAATAGATGAGAAAGTAAGAAAGAGAGAAAGAAAGGAAGGAAGAAAAAAAGACACACAGTGAAAGTGCCAGAATTATCACAAGATGGGGGTGTGTAATGCATGGTTGGTGGGGATATGGGGGATGTGTCCCACTTTGGACAGCAGTTTGATTCTTCCCCAGAGGTTAAACACAGCATTATGCTGTGAGCCAGCAGTTCCATTTGCAAGCACATACTCAAAAAATAAACAAATACGTCTCCAGAAGAACTGGCAAAGCAATGTCTGTACCAGCGATGTTCACATTAGCCCAACACGGCAGTAACCCAAATGCCCATCATCCAGCAGAGACGTCTCGGGCTTAGGAGGGTAGGCGGCGTCCTTTTTTCATACAGCATGAAACCTTGAAACGTTATGCAGAGTCAAAGATGACCGCCACAAAGGATCACATGCCATCTTGGTTGCATGAGATGATTGTGTTAGACTAATCTATAGAGTAGAGAGTGCCTATGAGGTGGGCACCGTGTAGTTGGCGACAGCTAACGAGTTGCTTTATAGTACTTACAGTTACTGTAAAGGCAGAATATGGCAATGAGATCCAACCCATATATATTCAACTCAGAACGCACTAAAACCCCTGGACTGTGTGCCTCAAATGAGTTTTATGGATGTTAATTAGATCTCAGAATTAGAAAACACAACGTAATAGCAAACACCTTGAAGGAAAAACAAGTTTAACTATCCCCTCCATACTTCTTGCTAGTCTTTATTTTCTTACCCAGTGACTGCACATGGAGAAATCCCATTTTTCTTGCTTTTGGTTTTGTTTTGATTTCATGTTATTATCACATATATTAATTTATTTGTGTGTCTTTCCTCAGAATGTGTGTATGTGTATATGTGGGTGGTGCCAAGGCTGAGGTGTGGGGGTAGGAAGTCAGTTTGCAGGAGTTTGTTCTATCTTTCCACCATGTGGGTCTCAGGGATGGGACTCAGGCCATCCGAGTTGGTAGCTGGTGTCTTTACCCACTGAACCATCTCCACAGCCTTGGTTTGGGTTTCTTGAGACAGGGTTGCACTGTGTATGCCAGGCTGGCCTAGAGTTCATTGTGTGCCCCGTCATGGCACCTGCCTCAGCCTTCTTTAGTGCTGAGATGACGGCTGTGAGCCACCACACCTGGGTTGGTGTTTCCCTTTTTTGGAGAAAGCTCTGTGACGCACATAGTCACGCATGCTGACCTTTGCCTCAGTTCATCTGGGAAGGTCTGGGAGCCTCTGGATTCACTGCTGCTTTCCTAAGGTAGAGTACCACAACGTGGGTAGTTTAAAGCAACAAATTCATAGTCTCTCGTAGGTCTGGGAGTCAAAAGTCTGAAGCCAAGGTGTCTATAGGTTTACTCCTGGGCTGGCTGGGGGCACCACTTCCTCATTCTCCTGGCTTCCTAAGGTGGCACCCAGTCGCTAGCTTTTCCCAGCTTCCCCATCATCCATTCTGGTTCCCTCTATCCCACTGACATGTATGCAATCCTATTATATATTTTGCTTCATAATGGATTCCAAAACAAAATGGATTTGCTTCTTCTTGGGCTGCCGGCTTTGTACCATCTGCATGCATCCCCCTCCACAGGACAGTTCCCCCAACTCAGTTAACCTCTGGTTTGTTGCTTTTATGTTTTAAAACGAATACAGTAGAGAGTCCTGAAAATCTGTCATCATGTCATAGCTGTTCGTTAGGATTTCTTTGAAGTAAAATGTATTTATTAGGATTTAGGGCTTTCATCCAAATGAAATGGTTACACTTATTGTTAAATTTTTATTCATAGCACACCTCCTCTTATCCCCAGGCTTGTTTCTTACAGGTTCAGATTTAATCCCAAAGGAAGACACACACACACACACACACACACACACACACACACACACATTGAGATAGGCTCTCATTTACCCAAAGATAGCCTGTAACTCACTTCACAGTCAGAGATGACCCTGAACTCTTGATCCTCCTGCCCCCACCTCCTGAACGTTAGGGTTACACACAAGCTTGATTTATGTGGTGCTGAGGATGGAACTCCAGTCTAAGTTTATGCTAGGCAAGCATTCCACTGACTTATGCCTCCATCCGTAAGATGAATGTATTGAAATACTCTGTGTCTGTCTCTATAAACAGACCGTATTCTCTTTGATTCATTTATTCAGTATCCACTAAACATTAGGCTTCAGTGTCAGCCTTTCTTGTAGTGTATCCCTGTCTTAAAAAAAGGAAATCAAAAGACCCCTCGTGTGTATTTGTGGGCTATTTTGATTGAACATAAAAGCAGTAGTAATTGTATTAGAAAGCACAGCTAACCAGAGACAGTGTGTTTCAACGCCAGTGAACCACCCTCATCCTGACATATCCTGTATGATTCTGAGTTAGCATGGGTGTCTTGTGTCCTGGGACCTTCTTGTTGCTGGCACCTCCAGGTCATGGCCCATTCAAAGCAATGTAACATCCTGCCTTGTCTCGTTTCTCACCGGTTGGCATCTTGACAACCCTAAGAAATGGGTTGTTTCTAAGTCAATCACCAATTTGTGCCTGATGTCATGCATTTTCTCGTGCAGGTCTCTTCATGTACTTGTGTGTAATGCGGGAACTTTTGCTCTACCCTGGAGCCTCACGAAAGATGGCCTGGAGACAACCTTCCAGGTGAACCACCTGGGACACTTCTACCTTGTCCAACTTCTGCAGGACATTCTGTGCCGCTCATCCCCTGCCCGTGTCATCGTGGTCTCTTCTGAGTCCCACAGGTGGGTTTGATGTCATATCTTCCACCTGTCCCTTTGTTTGCACAATCTGAAATTCCCTTCAAGGTGCTAACTGAAATTAATTTTGACTTGAGGCTGGAGAAAGGGCTCAACATTTAAAAGCTCTTACGAGTTCAGTCCCTAGACCCCAGGCCAGGTGACTCACAACCACCTGTGACTCCAGCCACAGAGGTTACAACACCCTCTTCTGGTCTCCACAAACACCAACAACCACACACACACACACACACACACACACACATACACACACAAATAAATCTTTTAAAAATACTAATTTTTGACCAGTCTCACTATGAGTGTACACAGCCTGGCCTCATTAATTTTTCTAGATCCTTCCAGATGTGTGATCATGGGGAATTGTTTCAAGGGGGGGGTGACTGTCTAGAGCAATATAGAGTGATTTTACAATTATACCTCAGGCTCCCCATTGATTTCACTCAGAGATGGAATAATAATTGATTAAATCTGAATGGCATGACCTTTATTGATTTGTAATTCAACAACTTCAAAGTCTCACTGAGAGGAGAGCAGCGGTTATTCTAGCACGGGAAACAACGCAGTTAAGGGCCGAGAGATGAAATCCAATTGTTTTATAATGAGAAATTAGGGAATTCAATGCAGACATTAGCCGCGTAATTGCAGAAAGGGAAGGACTGTAGTTAGTGCGGATTGGAAATCTGGCCGTGCCTCTTTTGGTTAGAATTTCAATTTACACATCAGATGGTGTTGCTTTCTGATTGCCATTAGACTATTCAGTCGACAAAAAAGACATCTGAAAACATCACCGTGTTTTCAACATATTTGTGCGGGAGTTGGATAAACAACTCTCTGAAGTGCTGAGGAAAGACAAAGGATTTTTGGGGCTGTGGAGGCAAGATTTACAGCTTGTGGAGGGAGACTTAGATTCCCTGTGTTGGGGGTAGGGGGAGCTTTGCCTTCTAGGTAAAGTAGCTACAAATAAATAATAAATAAATAAATAAATAAATAAATAAATAAATGAGTAAATAAATAAAATGCCAAGGACTATTTTGTTCCTCTTCTTCTCCATCTTAAGTCCTGAAATGTTTTGATGACCCAGAATGCAGCTTTCTTTTTTTCTCTTTTTAATCATACTTCCATAAAATGTAACCCCTGGGACTTTGAAGAGAGAGACCAGCCAAGGGTTAGCTTGAACCCTTTATCACTCCCAAACACAGGGGCTTATGGTGTAAGTGACACGGCGCAGACAGATTTACTCTTGCCAGTTTAAATTTATGATGGCTTCAATGAAAGAGAAACTCGAGTAATAATCCTCCCCCGCCCGAGAAGACACGAAACATCTAGTAATTAGGCAGTAACAAAATCTGGCCAGGCTTATCTTTGCAAATCACACCAGGTTTGTGAAAGAAAGGGAGTGCCCCCCCCAGCCCCCCAAAGCAGTGAAGGAGGCTACCGTGGGGGCAGGCAGGAGAGAGAGCTTTAGAAATAAATCTGCCAGCCACAATCGCTTACCAGATGTGGAGGGCACCACGGGATATGTTTAAATGAGCTGGTATTTAATGGGAGACAGTGTGGAGGTGTCAGCTGCTCCTTCCCTCTGTACAGCTCTGTCTCGGATGCCGTTGCCTGGGACGCCTTTGTTCTCACTGGAACCACAGTGTAATTCCTACCTACTTGGAGATCCACATCCTAATTTCATTTTAAAGATGTGTTTGGAAGGAAAGACCTTGGTCTCCTGAATGAGATCCTTTGCCATTTCTAGCAAGGCCTAACTAATATGTGTGAGAAAGGCCTGCATGGGTGTGCTGACTGGCTCTTGTTGTCTGCTTTCTTCTTATTAACATTATACAAAATATTAATTCCTATAAGCTGAACTGTTTATCACCCTTTTGTGGTATTCCTGCACTCCAGAGAGCAAGCATGGGTGCCAGGCACAGAGTCAGTGCTGGATCATGGCAGAAGGACCCGGAGCCTAAACCAAATTGTAAAATACAAGTGTTGCTCTCTAATTACCTCCATAAACCTTGGTAGAATCTCTTCGTTGGAGTCAAGACCCCCTGTTAGGGGAAAAATAAAGTCCTATGTTTGCAGAAAATATCATACTGGATGCCCTCGGGCAAAATATTTATTAGCCTCCTCTCTCTCTCTCTTCACTGTGTTTTACGTACTTATCTGGAGTCCGAGCGAGTGAATTGAGTTTCTGCCTGTCTAAAATATATCATAATGAAATGGGAAGTTGGCTCCCTTGCTGTGGAAATTTTTCAGATAACAATTAAAATAGAAGAAGAAGAACAGAGTGCCGGTTGCACTGTTCCCAAACAGCCAAGGCAGTGTGAGGAGACAGACGGGTACGCACACCCAGACACAGTCACACACATGCAGTTCTATACATGCAGTCACACATGGGACCTTACACAGCCAGCCACCCTGAGGTCTACACTCAATCCCTCCCCACAGTCTTACATGTGTAGAGAATCACATACATCATCACACACACACAGATACACACCATCATCCATAGTCCCACATACAGTCGCACCCTACTGCAACCTCACATATGTAAACTCTTGGGCACAAGATTGTGTGTTTACACATACAATTGCACACAATCAGGAAAAAACCCACTTAGAACCACAAAGTTACATAATCTCACCCACAGTGCCATACCCTCACACACATACTGTCACACACACAGCCACACATTGTGTCATATGCACAGTTACATACACAACCACAGGAAGCCACACAGAGCCACGGAGAGACATACATCCCAGTCACACACGATCCACACAACCGTAGAGAAAAGCCACCCCTTCATAAGTGTGGAGCCACACAGCCACATACGTATGCTTCATCACAAACACACGTCACACACGTAGTCACACACACACAGAATTTCCTGTGGAAGCTTATTCCTGCTCCTCAAACACACTAGCTGATATCTATGCAAGTCCATTCTCATTATTTTATCTTTGGAATTAAAAATTGTTTCAGCTTAAACAGAGACTTAGGAAACAGAAGACAGGGGCTCGTCAGGGGCACTCAGTGTTTGGAGAGCAGGCGTCAGCTGGCCTCTGTGTGGATGACAGAGACACTGCTCAGACCTTCCTTGGCTTTGCCAGACTCTCAACTTGAAGGCATTGAATTTGGCCTTGAAGAGCCGCCTTGCTGCCTCTTGAGCAGCCAGAGTGATGGGTCACATTCCTGGATCCTCCTTCACTTCTGATTGGATGGACCGGAAGTGTGCCTGCCCTCCCCACTTCGTTAAAAACTGGGAGCTTAAACTAGTGGGACCTGTAGGAACCTCTGGTCAGTGAGGCCCAATGTCTCATTTGTAGCAGTAAAGAAGCAATAGATAATATACTTAAGCCCAGTGATCTACAGTCGTGAAGCTGGGACTCCATCCTAACACCAGGAGACACTGCCTGCAAATACATAACCCAGAACTTGGAGAGGGTGATCCTCACGGGCAGTGTTACCTTTAAAGTGAGACTTAGACCCAGATTTTTTTGTAAGGGACTCTTGCCATTTGTCACTGCCGTGCCCTTGGCGGCATAAGCTTTGCAGACTGCAGAATCTCAGCCTTCAGCATCTGAAGTGGGTGTCACTGAGTCCTGGGAGAGGGATAATTAACTTGCATTAATGTGAGTCCTGCTACACTGTAGTGGTTTGAATGAGAAATGTCTTCCCAGTCTGGACATTTGAATACCTAGCAGGAGCCTAGAAGACAAGCTGTGTATGTTGCAGAGGGTGGCTGTGACCCAAGCCCCTTGGAGGAGCCCAGAAGATAAAGAGAGTGAATGCCATATATTGGACACTGAGTTCTTTATGCCCCTGGAATTTGGTTTTGCTTTGTTCCGATGGTGACTGCATACTGGTTCTTGGCTCTTGAAGTAAGGAAGGCTTTAACTTAGGTTTTGGTTTTGCTGAAGCCCATAGATGAGTGGCTAAATTTTAAAGGAGATTTTGGATTTTAAATGAGACATTGAATTTTGGAAGAGACTGAATTTTAACGGGCCTGAATTTGTAAAGACTGTGAGACTTAAAGTTATGTTTTTGATGGTGAGATCTTGGAGATGAAGGAGAAAGAAATGGCTGTGGCCTAACAGAGTTTGTTGACAAATGGTCAACTATGCTGAGTAGTTTTTATGTAAAATTGACCCAGGCTATTGAGAGGAAGGAGAGAAAATACTTGCAGAAACTGGGGTTGGAGGCAAGACTGTAGTGCATTTTCTTAATTAGTGACTGATGGGGGAGGGCCCAGCCCGTTGTGGTGGTGGTCCTGTATTGTATGAGAAAACAGCCTGAGCAAGCCAGTCAGTAGCTCCACTCCAAGGCTCCACATCAGCTCCTGCCGCCAGGTTCCTGCCCTGTTTGAGTTCCCGTCTTGACTCCCGTTTGATGATGAAGAGTAATAAGATGAACAGATAAAAAGCCCAATCCAAACAGAACCTTTCCTTCGGGCCATGGTCTTTCTTCACAGTAGTAGTAAGACTGACCAAGGTCCCATACAATGCCCAAAGGTAACGTGATGAAGCCAAGTCGGGAGAGTCCTTAAACAACTATGATACTGTCTAGGACATTCTTTTCTTGGTTGTTTCTTATGATCTGTGTTTTGTAAATCAGTCACTGCTTCCTTTTTATTTATTTACTTCTCTTTCTGACAAGGAGAAAGGCAGGTGTCACGGAAGCACACAGCTGTGTTTAATGACTCTGTCAGGCTCTGTTATCAAACATCACTTAGTCACTTTGACTTGGAAGTGTCCATGCTGCGCCCACACTCAAAACCAAGAGACTCAGCCAGGATCCGTGTCTGGCTTTGTTTACATTTAATTTTTACATGTGAAAGACTTTTGATGGCACCTCACCAAGGTTACAGCCCTTTTATGATCATTAATTTTTAATCTGGAAAAGAGTCTTGGAGGCAAGATGGCTCATCTGTATTAACTTGGATGCTCAAAAGAAAACACACAGAACCCTTACATTTGGCTAAAATAATCAGGAAAACCCTGCCAAAGGTTAGGAATGTGATATTGCTTCCTTAACGCAGCCACCTTTTATCTAAAGCTTGTTTCCATTTAATTATCCTTGAACTTGTTTTTTTTTTTTATCCTTGAACTTGTGGTTGCAGATCATGAGCATGTGCACGTGTGCTCGAGTACACAAGTGCGCAGGCATGCACTCGTACATACACATACAGAGACAGAAAGAGAGAGAGAGAGAGAGAGAGAGAGAGAGAGATTTTGACTTTTGACTTTTGATTTCAGATCTTACATTGAAACTCAGTCTAGTCTGGAACTCCTGATAGCACAGGCTAGCCCCAAGTAGTTCAGTGTAATTGTCCTGCCTGAGCTTTCTGAGTATTGTAACTATAGGCTTGAAGTATGTGTTTGGAGGTTCAGTGAACCTTGGGTTTATTTGGCTTACTGAACTTGTGGATATGGGCTTATCCTTCCTCTTTGGATCAAACTAATTAGCACTGTGTTAAGTCATCATCTTCTGCTTTTAAGGGACATGATTGTGAGTTACTCTAGATCAAATCTCGATGGGTTGCTCAGATTTCGAACAAAATCCAAAGCCCCATGAGAAGCCGCATCTTCTGTGTTCCACGTCATGTTCTCTGTTTTTCAGATTTACAGATATTAATGACTCCTCTGGGAAACTTGATCTCAGCCGCCTGTCTCCATCCAGGAGTGACTACTGGGCCATGCTGGCTTATAACAGATCCAAACTCTGCAATATCCTCTTCTCCAATGAACTGCACCGTCGCCTCTCCCCACGTGGGGTCACGTCCAATGCAGTACACCCTGGAAACATGATGTACTCAGCCATCCATCGCAACTCGTGGGTGTACAAGCTGTTGTTCACCTTGGCCAGGCCGTTCACTAAGTCCATGGTAAGTGTGTGGCTTCTGGAACCTCCCAGATGCCTTCAGCCAGCGTCACAGAAGGGCCTGGAAACCCAGACCTGTATGTCTAGTTGTGATCTCATTGTCACCAGCTATGGTGGGCTTGGTTTTGAATACAACAGCGTCTGGCCTGTTCATTCATTAGCAAAAGCTCTTCAAATACATCCATCGTGTTTAGATTGTGTCTGTTGCTCTACCATAGACTTGGCTTGGGTAATAGATGCTGGTTGTCAGTGTTAAGTGGAGAACACCCGGAAACCTTGGAGGTTTGAGGTGAGGGGCACAATAATGGTTTGTTTTCTCTCAATGTGATTTCTGCTTTGATTCACAAACTTCTGAAGTCTACTTTGCCGAAAAGTAGAACTTGCTATGTTTGCTTTGTGTTACTTGAAAATGTGAATTAGGGAGGAACTGTTCTTCTTGGTTTGGTGAGGTTTTTGTATCAGATGTTCTAGATGCTTCTTGTAACGGAGGTCTGGTTATAGATCCTTCCTGGAGAAGGCTTTGTGGCTAGAGTGTGGTTTATCCTTCATATCCCTGAAGACAAATCTCTTGGATGAATCATACCACTGCTGCGGTTAGAACTGAAGTATTCACAAAGCCAAATGTGAAGATTTTACATTTTCATCGGTTGTTTTATCAATGGTGTGTAAAACCTCTTCTGGGAATTCATTAGCCCAGTGTTACTTGAATAAAGAAAGTGAATCCTTTGGCCCTTCGCCCCTCTGAGCTTGGGGCCAGGGATATGGGTTAGTGGGGTAAGCATGTTCTGAATAGGAATTAAGAACTGGATTCACATCCCCAGCAGACAGGTGGAAGCTGAGGGCAGCTTTACCTATTTGCAACTCCAGTGTTAGTGTCCCATGATTGGATCTCTCAGGGCATGAAGTTCCAGGTGCAGTGAGAGCCTGCTGGTAGATAGATAGATAGATAGATAGATAGATAGATAGATAGATAGATAGATGGATGGATAGATCATAAATACAATAGAGAGTGTTAAAAGAAGAACCCAACATCTACCTCTGACTTTATGTAAAAAGAACTTTGATTTGTCCAAAGTAATTGTCATCTCTGAGTCTTACTGCCTCAGTCTGCTAACCTAGGCCTAGTCCTGGAAGCTTCTAGCTTCTGTACAATCTAATCTAGGCGTAGAATGTTTTCAGCCTCTGAGACCTGCTGCTGAATAAGCTGACCTCTGACTTGTGCTTTCTGAACATTGGCTCAAATTCCTTTCCACGTGGACTGATTCGATCTGGCTTCTCTTGGTTTCTTACTGTATTGCTCCGCTTGGCCTCATACTGACTGTGTCATTCTATTCTAATCTTCTAGCTCCTTCTCGTCCTCTGGCTCATTTTGTCCTCACCTGTGTCTAGCTTGTTCTCTCTCTGCAACCTGTCTTTGTACAACTGTATGGTAAAACTGCCTCCTGTCTTCTTTGTTTCTTTGCACTGCCCCTGAAGTAGCTTCCCTTTCCTCTCTTTTCTTGGCAAGAGTTGGCCATATTCTATTCTGTCGAATCTTTCTCTGATTCATCATTTTGTCTGCCACTCAATTAGGCATCACTTTCAAACATGGTGCTTTTACTACAAACTAACTTTACTTTCATTGTTTAGTATTAAAGATGTCTACTAAAGGCTTTTCTATATTCCAGCCAGAGGGATTAAAGGTGTGTACTCAGGCTGAGAACACCACAACTAGAAATAGCTTTTTTCCAGTAAACAGCACAATCTTGTGTTTTATAATGTGGTCAAATATCCTGCAGCAGACTTATATACATGAACCCATGGGTGTGCACACCACCACACATATACATATTATGAATGTTCCACAAATACACACATGAGATAAATAATAAAAGTATTCTCCTTTGAATTTATATATCCTTGGTTTTTTTTTTTATGATCAAAATTGGGTCTTTAGACACAACATAAGACCAGCTGTCCTTCTGGTGGTGACAAGGGCAGCCATCAGCTGCCTGGCACAGTAGAACAACTGGCTCTTCACTGGGCATCAGGACAAGTTAGGGAAGTTTCCTCAAACATCTGATCCTGCCACATTATACCTCAAATAATGGACATATGATTTGTCCAGTGGTCACCATCTGGCCATTGTCCACTTATAGTAATTGAGACCTTGATATGGGTTGTACAACTGAGGAAATTCTGAATTCTGTTCAGTTTCAGTTTCAGTAGTCACACATGCCTTATGGCCATGTCATGTACAGCGTGCTGTGTATAGTACCTGTTATATAACCTTTCTCTCCTGTCCTCAGTTACTTTGATTCTTTAAGCAGTACCTGTGTCTAGAAAGTTCTTTCTCATACCTCAGTGTGGGATGACAGATATAACAAGGATCCTGGGCTAAAAAGGATAATAAATCAAATAATTCTATTTGCTGCAACTATAGTGATTTTAGTTATGATAAATAGGGAATCTGGTGGTGGATCTAGGAGGAGGTTTGATGGCTCTGTCTCTGCCTTGATCACTCCAGGAGTAAGATTCCTGGAAAGACAGGAAGATGGCATAGACAAACCTGAGGCGGTGGCCTCAGACCTACCTGTCTGGTCTTAAGGAAGTCCCAGTGACTGAGGGTTTCCATTCTCCTACTCCTAATTGATTAGGAAACAACACTTGATATCTCATCAGCATGGTTTCACTGTGGCTGTTGACATTTTTCTTTGTGTGTATATGATTGTTTTGAGGTAGGATCTCACTCTGTAGCCCTGGCTAGCCTTCCAAGTGCAGGGATTCCAAACCTAGGTGCAGAGATTAACAAGATTGTAGAACACATAGTCTTGTTTAGGTTCTTTTTGATAATAGTGACTTGTCTAGATGACTGGTGGTATTTTGGCATGGAGTTCCCTATTGCTGGGTTCTTCAGAGGGGAGGATAGAACTCAGGAAGAGGGAGGAGGGAGTTCAGGAGGAGGGAGTATGGAGTTCCAGGAGGAGGGAGCTCATGAGAAGGGAGGAGGGAAGAGGAAGAATGAACCCAGCACTTGTTTATCAACCCCACGACTCTCTGCTCCATTGCAAGTATGTAGGACTCCACAGCAAGAAAAGAAGAAAGCAGCAGGAGTGGGTAGATCTGGGATAGGTCACATCCCCAGCAGGACAGATCTGACTGACCACAAGGGTCACTCTCTCAAGCCATCTCTCTCACACTCTTCTCGTTGCTCGCATCCTGATAAGATGTTCATTTCTTGGACAATGGATGCGCTTGTGCCGTTTCCATGGAGCTGTGTTCTGAGACACTAATCACGTGTATCTGAGTTCCCATCCCATGTATAAGATGGATTCCTAAGTGCCAGCCAAGCATCCTGACGCCCAAGTGGCTCTGTAGGCTAGGGCTAGGGCTCCACTTGTGCTTCAGGGTCTCTTCCCCCATTGCACCTTACTAAAAGCATCCTCTTTGGCATGGGCATAGCTTGAGGATACTCTCCATTGTACAAGGCCCAGGGAGGAAGAAATACCACCCTGCCAGGCGCGCAGAAAGCCCGGCCCCCCTCGTCCCTGCAGCCAGCCCCCGTAAGCATTAAACAGCAGTGTTTTAATATCAACGTCCCTTCTTTATTTGCTGTGACTCGCTGTGACTATGGTGATTTTAGTTACCGTAATTAGGTCACCCTTCATGGAGTCGGGCTATTTTAAGTGGCTCTTTAAGGACTATTGTTGCAGATCAGTAATTTTACAATTGGATGCTCTCGTGCAACTTTATTAAATGTAATATGTCTTTTAAATGTTGCCCTTTTACAGTTATACGTTTCTAATTGTTGCTGTAAATGCATTATCACTTTGAAATTAATTAATTTTTGCATTTGGGCATCCTGCAGTATAATAATCACTAATGAGAAACTCAGAGGGACTAATTCTCAGCACAGCACCCCCTACTGGCAAGGTCAAGTCTCTGCCGCCCTCTTCCTCCAGAGGGCCACAGGACCAGTGAATGTCCTAGGGGTTCCGGGAGAGAGGTGATTATTCCTCCTGCCTCGACTTTATGATAAAATAAAAAGAATGAGCAAAATGGAAATATGCTGTTTTAAATGTTGTTTAAGCCAGGATTTTTTTCCCCATAGCTGTCCCTAAAATGTCTTAAATGAAACCAAAGTTTGCCTAGAGTGTTCAAAAGATGAAGTCACATCACAAAGGAACATTGTGTTGACATCTCTGCCTCTAAGCTGAGTTTTATGTATATTAATGTGTGTGCTATATGTTACCATACATGGTATAGCTGTGTGTGCAAATGACCTCATAATTAATGTAAATCTGACTTGTACTGTTATCTAATGGTGTAAGAGATTTACCAGGGTCATTTTGGCTATTGGTGTGTGCTCCCAGCTAAGCACACCCTTGGCAACTCCCACCTGACATCGAGACGCCTCAGGTATCTGCATGTTTATTTTTCCCTCACAACACTACTTTTGCAGGGTCAGAATGACTTGCATCTGGGCCAGAAAGAGCTCCGAGAGCCTACCTAGCCAGTTCAGAAAATGCCATTCTTGCCTCCAGAACCTTTGCCAAGTCCTCCCAGCTCCATTTCCTTAGTCAAACACACGGTAGTGCCCCCACCATGTGTGTCTGATTGTGTCCTTACCTTTCCTCTTTGAAACACTTGACAGCACCATCTTGACCCACTCCCCTCATTTTTTTTTTCCACATTAGTTTTGAACTCTGGTAAACAACCTCCTGGCCAGAGGTCTCAGGGCCAAGCCAGCCTTCTGTGGCTCGGCATGTAAATTTCAAGTTGAGCACAGTCACGTGCCTCGAAGGGTGTTTGGAGCAACCAAATATTTGTGTTGGCAGGTAACTGTCGGAAAGAATATCATGTGTTGGGGTAACAAGAGCTTAGCAGATGTTTTAGGGAACTGTGTTTTCATATCAGTTCACGTTAAAAAAAAAAAAATGACTTGAGTTTGTAGATCTTCTAAAAGGATTGGGTTTCCCTTCCTGTGGTCATGGAAAGGTTGTCATTGTAGGGAGCCGTAACAGATGTGTGGCTACCTGGCTAATGGATGGGCCTGCAACGCTGGGTCCCATTGCAGAGCTATAAATTACAAGCAGAGAAAGCACAACATGGCATTCTCTAACCTTCCGCAGTGCCAAGCTGGGTAACGCTGCCCTTGAGTGACCTGCGGCCCAGTGATTTATAGTTGTACAATTTTAAAGCATAATGAAGGGCCTAATAAATGTTGATTTGTTCATTAAATTACTATTTTTAACAAAATACATCCCTCAAAGGCCAGTAGCTGGTTACTCCGGAGGTGCATTCAAGGACCCACCTCCTGTCTGAATCTTTATTGCTTTATTGGTGTGTCCCATACAAGGAGAGAAGGGACTAGCAGGGTCTTTACAGTTTTTCTTTTCTCTCTCTCTCTCTCTCTCTCTCTCTTTCTCTCTCTCTCTCTCTCTCTTTTCCTTGTTGTTCTTAGCATTTTGAGCCTTCCAAGCATGGGTGGAATTCTCTGATTTCTGTGTTCCCCCAAGCCAAGGTATGGCAGGAAAGTAGACCTTTGGGACCTCTGTGGCTGGGCCACACATGAGCTTTCTTACCATGGCATCTACAGTGGCTCAGCTCTCATCTTACAGAGGGCCACCTCCCTGCAGCTTCAAACAGCCTTCTTACCTTCAGGGTGATCATTGGCCTAGGGCTCATTAGTCAGCTCTCCATTCTGCCCAGAGCTTTAAAGTGTTTGCTGTTTGCTTAGTCCCAAGGCCTGTGCTTGTGGCAGATTTCAAAAGAGCCAAGAACTTGGAATCTTTGGGTGGTTGTTTTAAAGCTTAGTTCCCCTATTTCTGTTTGGTGATTTTGTAATAATTCAACCTGGCTTGGGTCAAATTTCTGTATCGGTTCAGTGACTATGAGCTCTGAGCTCTTAATTCACATGGAAAGTTGGTTGGAATAAGAACTAGGGGTCTTATTTAATTTTTTCATAGATTTGGAAACCCTGAGGCATCCAGAGGTATGCTTGGCCCCTGAATCAGGAAGTGCCTTTCAAGGCTGTCCTGGCTTTCATTTCGTGGTCCCAAAGTGGCTGCAACAGTGACAGTCATTGTGTCCTGTACATGTTCTGAAGGCAAGGTGGAGTGGTGGGATTCTCCCGCTCTCTCCTCTTCCTCCGTAAGGAGAGGATTCTGACTCAGAGCTGGTCTGTGAGTCATCTTTCCCTGCTTCCACTGTCCGAAATTAAGTCAGTTATCCCTGCTCCTGGCAGATGGGAGGCTAGCAAAGCACAGAAGTGACTTTTTTTTTTTGTAAAATAGAAGGATCAGCCATCCAGTGACTTAGACTATCTACTCACAGCTCGGCCACGAGAACATATGAGAATTAATCAGATGGAACCTCGGCTCTCGGTGTTAGCCCAGCCATGCATTCTTTCCTAATAAATTTTTCATTCGGGAATATTCCATCGCTTCCACTCTTAACTACTCTGCTCGCCCCATGTCATACCCCCGGAAGCATTCAAGGACTCTCGGATTAGAACAAGGGTTTTGTCACATGATGTCATAAAAAGAAAAAAAAAAAAGGCAGGAAGTACCCAGAGTTCCTCAAAAGCACAGGCTTCACACCGAGTAAAGGGTCAGACAGTTTTAGTTCCCAACCTTCCACAGCCTAACCTCAAAAGATAGTCCCTATATGCTTTCATTTGATATTCAAACATGGCGGTTTTGTCCTTACATCATTATAAAGGAACAGATGCTGGGTGCTTCTGCACGATGGTCAGGAGTGTGCTTTTTGCCTCCAGTCTCTCTGAGGTAGTGAGGGATTGCAGTTCAGAGTGTATAAGAAATAGTGAGGCCAGGTCTCACAGCCTCAGCATATTCAGGGTAGCTGGGGCCGGAGACAAAAGCCCCCAGGCACTTGGCTAAAGCCAAAGCAATGGATTCCCTCAGCGAAGCATGTTTAGAAGGAAGATTACTTATGCTGAGATCTGGAGAGCTGTGGAACAGTTAGGGAACTGTTCTAGAGTCAGACAGCTCTAGAAATACTAGCTCCCTTCTGTCCTAATATAAGATTCTCATGACATACCAGGTCTTATGACCTGCACTGAGAAATGAAGGACAGCAAGAATGTGCAGATATTTGATAAACATCACACAGTCTTATTACTGTCATGAGAATCTGGCACCATGAAGGTTTCATGTCAGATGCTTATGGAAACTCACTGTGTTATCTTCAGTCTGCATCATTGTGACTAACCTAGATGGCATGGTGGCAACCTCTGTCTATGGCGGAGGAAGTGTGTTTGTTCCACGGTGGCAACCAGGAAACAGAACTTGAGCTGGAAGTGGGGGTGGGCTATAATCCCTTTCCCAGGGCTCCAAAATCTACCATCAAGCACCACTAGCCATGGATAGACTATCGAGATGTCTCACAGCCAAGCCATAACACTTGATGGACAGTTGATGTGACTTTCCTCCATACACCACAGCTTCAACTCAGTTTTGTGGGTGTGTGATTGCTGAATACAACCCCTGTCTCTTTTTGGTATAAACACATACTATGCAGGGTGTGCCCTGATGAACATATTTGCTGCTTCCCTTGGTTATTGTGTATAAACAGATATGGGTATATGTGTGTATATGCATATGTGAATATTATGCATATGTATATGTTTTGTGTATGTATATGTGTATACATGTACATATATCAATGTTTGTACATGTATGTGTATGTGTGTGCATACGTGAGCATGTCTGTCTATTTGTATTTGTGTATGTGTGTTGTATGTCTATGTAGGTAGATACATACTGATACATATATCTGTGTATACATGTATGTATGTGTATGTGTGTGTGTATATATATATGTGTGTGTGTGTGTGTGTGTGTGTGTGTGTGTGTGTATGTATATATTCATGTTAAGAACTTAAGATCTATTTTCACCCATTTCCAGTTCCATGTATGTGATAGATGGTCATGTTACTGGAATTTGGAGGGGTTCCCATAATGGTTACTTGATGATCCAGGAGGAAACTGGGGTCAGAATAGACTCAAATGGAAGCTTGAGGACAATTTTGCTAGCATTTAAAAGAAAAACTTACAGGGCAAGGAAGCTGCTGAGGAAGAGAGAAGAATGGCCATGATGGTTGAGCCAAGCTGGTGTGGAGGGGGGTCATATGACAGCAGGCAAGCCACATAGTGGAGAAGCAGTGTGATTTAGAGAATGACTGAAGCCCCAAGTGTTGGGAAAAGCATGCCTGGAACAGAGATTTAAAAAGACGAAAATGAAGAGTCACACTCTGTTGAGCAATTCAGAGAAACAGGCCAGTCTCCAACCAAAATGGCTGAGCACTGTAAGAGACTGTGCCAGGGGTGGTGAACCTTCCAAGGAAAGGTATAGTATCTCATCAAATGGCTAATTACTCCGCCCATCTGTTTGGCATGTTTTCAGGGTAGTTCCTCAGATAGGTGACTGATGCTCACGTGGAATGTCATGTCTCCATGCAAGCCAAGGACTCCACTCTCCTGACCAGAAGCTTTTTGCTTCAGTGTGTCTTCATCACTGTTACCATGTTCAACAGCTCCCTCACCATGCTGTACAACACATCTCCAGCATTTATCTTAACTGAGCATGTGGTCACTTGGGCTGGCATTCGCCCCTCTGCTTTCTGCCTCTGTGTGGCTCACTTCCTGTCCACTTGCAGATGGAATTGAGGTCCTGTAGTAGTTGTCCTTCATGCTTGGCTTCTTTCACAAATGACTTCTCTTCCATCCAGTTGCATCTTGATATGTCTTGACCAGGTGTTCCTGCTCCTAATATGGACCCCATGCCTGTCCCAGGTGCCAATGTCTCTCTTGAGAAACATTGAGCTGAAAAGCCCCTTATATAAATCTGAAAAACTAGACACATATCACCAAAGGTAGAGGGTAAGGTGGGCTCTGTGTGTGTTCGAGTGTGTGTGTGTGTGTGTGTGTGTGTGTGTGTGTATGTGTGTGTATACGTGTACACTTGGGTGTACGCCCATATGTGTACAATTTACTTGTTTGAGACAGCAACTCATCTAGTCCAGACTGTCCTTGAACTTGCTATCTCACTGAGGATGACCTTGAACTTCTAATCCTTCTGCATATAGCTCCTAACTACAGTGATTACTTGCAGGGTCAACATGCCAGATTCATGCAGTGCTGAGGATGAAACCCAGGGCTGGAGTCATGCTAGGCAGGCACTCTGCCAGCTGGCTTACACACATGCCCTACTCTTTGTGTTTGGATGAGCTCTTTTCTTCCCTTTCTTTCTCTTTTTTAAATCTTTTATTGTAAGCTTTATTATCAAAACAAACAAACAAACATCACAATGTACTAGACCCAAAGTTAAAGCAGCCATTTGGAGTGGAGGTGGCAGAGCCTCACATTAGATTTTAATGTTTCACTGTCAAATATATTTTTTATACACTTACCCACCACCAAAAAATGTTTTTATGTCTATTTATTTTGTTTTTTTTGAGACAAAGTTTCAAAACAAACAACCCACCTGGAGTCTGGAGCTCCTCTTGTAGACCAACTTGCCTTGAACTTCACCCAAATCTGCCTGCCTCAGTGCTGGAATTAAAGGTGTACAACTCACATATTTAGTTTTTGAGACAGGTCTCAGGTAGTCCTGGCAGACTTTGAGTAGCCTCTGTTGCTAAGGATGACATTGCAGCCACCTGATCTTCCAGCATGCTGGAGATAAGAGCCTTGGGTCAGTTTCAACCTTTTGGGGGCTGCTGGCTTGGTCCCTATTGACAACACACCTCAACTTTAAGGAGAAATTCTTTCTCTTTTTAATGAAGGTTACTTTGTGAGGCTACCTCTGAGTTCTATGGGCTGGTGCTCTCTCTCTCTGTCTGTCTCTCTCTCTGTCTGTCTCTCTGCCTGTCTCTCTGTCTCTGTCTCTCTTTGTCTCTGCCTCTCTCTTTCTCTCTACATTATAGCTTTTCAAGTCTAACTTAGTCTTTGTTCTTAAATGAACACCCGAGAGGAGAAAAGCAACCGTCCGCCCTTAATGTGTGTGACAAATCACTTAATGAACATTTAACCAAGATTTGAAAGCCACCAGCTTTATCTGGCACTTCTTTTCACCCACAGACCCACTGGCAGTTGGATAGCCCCGCCCCAGCGTACCTTGTCCTCGCCCTCCCCTCGCTTCTCTATTCAAGCACCAACCGCCTTTGATCCTCCCCCTTCAGCTTCCTTTTCTCCAATTTCATACTTCTTTCCAGTAATTTTTGGCCTCAATGCAGTTTAGATGCTGGCAGCTAGCACAATTAAACAAATGCCCAGAGCTTGCGATGTCCCACGATTTTCTGGAACGTTCTTTCACGAGCACCGATCTCTGTATAACTTGCTGGATACATTGATTTTTTTTTTCCCCTGTGAGGTGTAAGGTGATGTTTTTCTAACACAAATAGAGAAGACTCAAGCCAGAGTCCCAATTTGTTTTCAGAACAACTTTGTTCTCTCGCAGTAAGAAAGAAATGTTCTATAGGAGCCAGCTAAGCGTTTAGCACTTTATCTCTGGCCTCCCCTAATGGAAGCTTAGAGTCTTCACCATTTACATAGCATGCAACCTTATAGACAAGCTGATAGTATCTCAGTGAGCTGAACAGTGAGTCAGGTGTGGAACACAGAGCTATTTAGACACCCCATGCACCAGGGGAAGAGAGAGAGAGAGTGGTATAAAGTGTGGGTACTACACAGGGCTCCAGTATACCCTAGCCAGGCAGAAACACACCCTCTGCAGGCCAACCACATATTCTGACACCTTACTCTGTCTGAGTCTCTGTGTCCAGGGATGTGAGTGCTGGGATTGTGGGATTGGGAGGGGGGTATGCATGGGGGAGTAAGTACCTTGCAGCCTACCCACTACTGTGTGACTGTGTGAGTTGCGTTAAATGGTTTGTTTGTTTTTTTTCCTCTCTCTCTCTCTCTCTCTCTCTCTCTCTCTCTCTCTCTCTCTCTCTCTCTCTCGTTGTCCTTGTTACTCTGCCCCTGTATCTGGGGCCCTCACAGGCCCTGACACAGAGCTCCATGTTTGAAGCCATGGTACTTGTTGCCAGTGGTTCGGTCTTGCTTCCCACTCCTGCTGATCACATCCTTCCTGTCGCCTGCTTGCTCGTGCCACTTCCTGGACAGAGAGAGGTGTCCAAGGCACCCACTTCCTCTCCTATGTATGTTTATGCGTTTCTGCTTTGTGGTGGGAAATAAGATGGAGTCCCTTAATAAGAAGCCTTATGAAGAAGGTGGAAGGAAGCAGACACTGGGTGTCCATCCCAAATACAAAGATGTGGACCATCTTGCATTGCTTTAATAGAGGGATTAACTGATGGCCAGCTTTCTCTTCCCAAAGAAACTCATGTCACTGACCTCGGATAAGAATTTTCAAAATGCACAGAAACTTAATTTCTTTTAGTAAAACTACATAGATCATGCCAATCACTCTAAAGCCTGTAAGGAGTATAATTCTGCTTCTGATGCTTGGTGCCCTCTCTAGGATCAGTTGTTACCGTTCTGGGCTGTTGTACTATTGGAACAAAGAACTAAGTAAAGAAGAAAAACTTTATTTTTTTGTATTGCCTTTTACTTTTTAAAGAAGAAATAAGTTGATTTTAAATGTTAAATGTTTCCTTTTTCTTCTCCATTGCCTTTACTCACCCATTGCACTGCCTAATAAAATATCTTACTCAGTCATCTTCAGAATTCTCTAGAAATATCAAGTCATTTCTGTCCAGTGGAGGCTTTCTCCTTCTTCATGCATCAGCCAGAGGATTAATCCCATGATCAGCATTTGCTTCTTGAGTTTCCTGTGATGTGGTTGGTCTCTTTAAGTCTCTTGAATCATTTACATTTCGAGAAAGAGAGAGAGAGAGAAAGTGAAATGTTCTTTAAGAAGTTAGAGTTATCCCCGAGAATATATGGTGTTTGTTCAGCTGGGGAATCTTATTTATTTGAAGAACAGAGAGAAAACTCTTCTGACTGATCAGAAAAGGGGGGAAGAATAAACAGCGTCAGTGTCCAAGTAACCTGAGCTACAAAGTTCCTCGTTGTGGAGAAAAGTTATAAAAAGCATATTTGCCAGATCCAAAAAAAATACCGTCCATCAAGTGCTGTGACCAGCATAATGTTTTCTTAGTATTCTCACTCTTTAAAAGGGAAGAAAAAAAAAGCCATAAAAACCGGGGAACTCGAAAACCTTTTTGATATTTTAATATTCTTAGGCAGGTGAACACGGTAAGTCTGTTTTGCCTCGCCTGACTTGAGCATCGCCACTTGGCTCCTGTGTGGGCCCTGTGTCACTGATTCCCCTGTTGACTCTCGGCAGCTATAAAAGACAGAGCTAATGAAATTAGCATGTTTGAACTCTCACTGTTAACTTGAGCAGATTTCCTATAAGGGTTTTCGAAGATGTTCAAAAGAAAACAACTACAGCATCCTTTGGGAGGATTGTGTTCTCCAGTATGCACCGGGCACCCGCGAAAGCATCGCCGCTTGCTTTCTTCCTTTCTGTCCTTTTGTTCCAAGGCCCAGGAAGAAGCTGGCAGGATTCTTCTGCTTGAAAAGGATACACCCACTCTCCTGGGCTCCCTGATTCTGAATCACTGGTGCGTGTTACCTGGGCGTGCCTCATCTCTCCTCCCTTCACCAGGGCAGGAAGAGGTTCCCTTGGGTTCATCTTTGGCCCTAGGGTGATGGAGGCGTTTTAGACCCAAAGCCAAAACAAACAAACAAAACCCTCAGAAACTGAACTCAAGTGTTCTAGCTCCACCTGACCACTGCAGGTTTCTCATGTGTGATTGAATTGTTAATTCATTGTAGCAGAGGCTCCCCCTGAGAGTTCTAGCTGATTAAGTAGTTCTGGGAGACAACACAAACACCTTGCCTTTACTAGGACTGACTGTCAAGCATCTGATTCCTTCCCAAGACTCCAAGGCAGGTGGGAGTGGGTGGGGTGTGCTTGTCTCAGTTTAGTTGAAAAGGGAGTCAGATGGAGCAGAAAGGGTCGTGCCTGGACCTTGAACCTGAAGGAGGATGGAAGTTCTGAAAGGATCCCAGCAGCTTCTTCCCAGGAGGTCTTTCTGTGTGCTGTGAAACCTGGGACATTCTCAAACTTGGGCCACCTGGCGCAACATAAACTATTCATTCCCTCCAAACACTGCCACCACAGAGGCCTTTCCTGATTGTCCAGATCACAGAGAACAGCTGTTGTCAGGGATGCTGTCTATTGCAGGAAGGGATTGAAGCTCTATGGGTGCCAAGCACCCTTTCATCCCTAATTGCAAGGGATGTCTAGGAGGACCGGCCACACCCCTCCCATTTGATTATGACCTTTCCACAGGATTTGCTTTTGGAAGTGCTTATTCTTCTGCTTATTTGTGAGTCAATCTTTAGTGTGTTTAACTTGGTGTTTTTAGGGCTGTGTAAAGCAGGCTGGCCTCCAAACTGACAGAGTCTCACCTGCCTCTGCCTCCTGCGGGCTGGGATTAAAGGTGTGCACAACCAGCCCTGGCCAAGGATCTCTTCATACAGATTGGAAGTCACTTTATCATGATGTGTTCTTTTTGGAATCTTTCTTTGTGTTGGCCACATTTTACAAAAGAGATCATATAATCGGAGTATGCTCTATAAACTAGACATTCTAAGAAAATCATTTCTGTCTTCAGAAATTTAGAATGCTTTTTAAAAGTCTATTTTATTAGTGACTCATAATACCAGCATTTGACTTGGTGTTTGGTGTTTGTTTGAGACAGGGTCTCAATGAAGCCTAGGCTGACTTTTCTATATAGCTCAAGCTGGCCTCAACCAGCAGCTGATTTATCTTATTTTGTCTTATTTTTAACTCAGTGTGAATGCCTATATGTAGGTGCAAGTGTGTATGTTGTGCATGCACATGTGTGGGAAGGCCAGAGGACAACCTTGAAGCTTATGCTCAAATAGGCTGACAACCTTTGAAACATCTGTCTTTGGCCTGGAGCTCATCAGTTGGACAGTGGGTCCCAGGGATCCTCCTGTCTCCACTTCCCCAGCCCTGGGATGACTGTCAGGTACTATCATGTAAATGGTGGCCACTTTGGTCCTTTGAAGTTGCAGCCAGAGGTTGGTTTTCTAGGTGATTCTAAATTGAGAGCATCAGCCATCACAGAGGTATAGATACCAATACTACCAAAGGCTTTGTGAAGGATTTGTAGTCTTCGGCTCTGGTTTGTGTTGAGGACAGTGGGGGTGATGACAGTGAGGACAAGGAGTCAGGATGATGACTTTGAAAACAGAGGTTTTATAGCAGTGGGGACAGTGTGGATGAGTGGCTGAGTTTTTAAGTTAGCCACCTTTTATTGAGTACCTGCTATGTGCCAGGAGTTAAGGCATTTCTGACTTTTAGTTCTTTGAAGATAATATCCTCTTTATTTTCTTGATTTTAGAGATCTGGTCTCACCTTGTAGCTGGCCTCCAGCTTGAGAATGTCCTCCCTCCCGTCACCCAAGTGCTGGGATGACTGGTGTATGCCACCACTCAGCAGGATGGTCACCAATCCTGTCAGAGGAGCTGGAAGGGGTAAACGGCTTTGCCCCAGGCCACTCCACAGTCTGGGCAAATGTGCAGAGGCATTGTGCATTGAAAGCACAGGAACAGGCGAACCAATAGCTGTGACACTCAGGAGTGACTGTGGATGGAGCAAGATTTTGTAGCGTAGCGTGACCATGAGCACTCGGTGGGCAGGTATACACACATATGGGGTATGCTCACTTCCGAATGTATTTGTTGATCTGTACATGTGTGGGTGTGGCCGTAAACTAACCAAGGAAGGAAGATATCTGATCTTTAAGTATAATTTATTGCTTAACTAAATATTTTTTCTGATTTCTGTTTTTTTTTTTTATGCAGTAGAATTACATTTCTCTAACCTGAAGAATGTCTGATGGATCTAGCACATGACAATGTAATTCTAATGTAATCTAGTGTGTATTCTTCCCTCAGATAGGTATATTGTTAATTTCTACAAATAATGACTTCACGTGTGACTCTGTACCCACTCTAAAACATCTCAATAGATCTTTGTGTTGATGACTCTTAGCTAATGATGTAAGACCCCAGGAAGAGGATCTGTGGAAGACAACATGTGTCATTTTTTTAAATATGTATACCATTATTGTGGCTGTTCATTATTTAAATAGCCATGGCCTTTCAGTGAATTCCAGCATTAGAAAACCATGTTAGCAAGATTTAAAATATGCAATGAAATTCTCAATGTCATCTGATGACGGAGCTATCAAATTAGCGCTCCTGGCGTTGACAGATAGCCTCTGGGAAGATTAGCTTGCATTGTTTAGAGAAAAAAAAGATGTGCGTTCCCCATGGTCTGGCATCATATCTGCAGGCACCACGGTAGGTGATAGTACCAGAAGGATGGTTTATTTGATGATGAAACGTCACACAGTGTGTACCCACCCTACAATATTAATCGCCAGTATATACAAGGGACTCGAAGTATATTCCAGCTGACTTGTAGCACTCTGAGTACATGTGTGCACATAGATGTACTTTGCATGTACTTGCCTGGACCCTTTGTTTTCTTGTGTCATTGTCATCAATAATGGGCATTTCCACAACCTTTCTTAGATTTCCTGATATGGCTCTCAGGATAGGATCTACCACTAAAGCTCATCTGCAGATCTAGGACAGAAAAGGTTTCCAGTTGGCTTAGTTATTTGTTTTATTCTTTCGCAGGAATGTCTTCTTACGAGTCTTTGTGTAAAGAGCATTAGCAAGTATCACTTTGGGATGTGTTATATTCAAGTAAAGGTGAATTCTACCAAAGCTAGTGGTCAGAGGTACAGAATCTTTTTTTTCCTCTATTTTTATTATTTATTTATTTTACGTTTTTCCTTCTGCATGCGTATATGTGTTTGCCTGTACATGTGTGCATGTGTGTGTGTGGCTGGCCACAGAGACCAGAAGAGAGCTTTGGGGCTCCTCGGAGCTGAAGCTAGAGGGCGTTGTAAGCCGCCTGGCGTGGGGCTGGGATCTCAGCTCTGGCACTCTGCGAGAGCTGTATGCATGAGCGACTGCTGAGCTCTCCTCTAGCTCAGTCTTTTTCTTGACTTAGTAGTGTTGTTTTTTCCCCGTAGGTGATGTTTTATTCCCAAGTGCAAAGCCATGAGAGTCTAACAGGCACTTTGATAAAGTGTCTGCTTTGATAGCATATATGGGGACCCCAGCAGCACCCATGGTTTTCCATGTTGGGGTTCTCCTCTCCTGGTTTCTAGGAGAAAAACAATAACAAAGGCAAATCCCAGGAGATAAAGGTGTTGTGTGACCTGTCCTCACCAGCTGTGACCTGAGGGCTGCACTCAGCTTCTCATTCTTCGCTCTTACCTCCTACTTACCAGTGTTCATTTCATATTCAAACAGAGCGGTCTTCCATTTACTCTCTTCTCCCACATGTAAAGCACAGCAGTCATTCGAATGTACTGTGTAATATGTAAAAACAATAAATTTTAGCATTTGTGTTGTGAAGACAATCTGACGTTAAAATGTATGTGTGTCTTTGCAGATGTGCATGTGCATAAGAATACATATGTATAAACTAACACCCATTCCAGTGGATTTCCGTAGGTGGTACCAGGTTTCATCTGTGTATGATTTGGGGGTGGAATTAGCTTGGAGAAGTTGAATTCAGGGAGGGGTAGGTGATGAATGCATTAGTGTTTTCTTATTGGGTCTGGGGAATAGAAATACACACACACACACACACACACACACACACACACACACACACACACACACTCCAAACCCTTCATTTCCAATAATTTCCATTCCCTGTGTCACCTCTGCATTTAATTTATGTGACATTTACGATTATTTGATGTTCTTCCAGGTTAGTTGGCCCCATTAATTGTAACCCAGAGGGAATATATTAGTAATATTAGTAAACTGATGGGTTACCACCAAAGACTTTGGTGACACACATCCTTATGCACCAAGCATGGTTATGATGGGCTGGGCTTTTTTTTTTTCCTTCTCCTATACTCTACCATTTGTTGTGACCTTAGAGTTTATTTAGGCTACACCCATAGTTCAGAGGAAGAAGCCAAAGCTAGAGAGACTCTTTCCAGCTCACACCTATACAGAATGATCAAATATCCTTATGTCCACCTTCTGAGACATGTCCCTAGTTCATGGCTTAGTGGCATCTCCTGGTGTATTATCTTGAATGAATGCGTTTCTCTCACCTAACTAGATAGTTTAGAATGGTATGTGACATAAGCATTGTGTAACTTTCAGTCAGTGTGTAATGTGTTGTTCCCGAGTGGCATAGGCCCCAGTGGTCCATGCCTCTACCTTTTACTGGTTTATCCTTCCTGTCCACCTTCATCCTCCTTGCTATACACTGTGACTACGCATGGTTTCTGCCACTTCACCTGTTCCTACTTCTCTTCATGCGTTTTCTTTACTTCCGAACATAGTCTCATAGAGTCTTAGAGGCATGTGGTTTAATTGTATCTATTTGGCCTCTCTCTCTCCCTCCCGCCCTCCTGTCCCCTCTGTGTGTGTGTGTGTGTGTGTGTGTGTGTATGTGTATTCCATTGATGAGGACAAAACATACATTTGCCAATGAATGTTGTAGGAACTTGCCTTCTAGTTTAGGTACTTGAGAACAATACCATCTACCTATTTGCATTTCAGTTCATCCTAAAGACCCACTAGACATTATAGAAAACAAAGAACTGTGTGGTTTGATTTTGAGATCCCAAGAAGTTGTACTTACTATATTCATGAATGGTTACTTCTTTATCCGAGAACCTACCAACTCAGGGCTCTCTCCAGCCGATTCCAGAGCTTCTCCATCCTAATTTTTTGTTCACCGTCCTAATTTTTACCTGGTTGGTCAATGCATTAACCAGACTTCAGCTCTGTATTGTTGAGCATTTCTTTAGATGCCCTGCTTACATTTAGAAGTACTTTCACCCTCTTAGTTCCAGTAAGGATTAAAAAAAAATTATGTATATAGTGGGGTGTTTTTTCTGAATGCACATATGTGCACTGTGTGCATGCCTGGTGTCCACAGAGGTCAAAAGAGGTCATTGCATCCCCTTTAACTAAAGATTGTGAACTATTGTAATCTACCATGTGGTGTGCTGGGATGAGAACATAGGTCCTCTGGAAGAGCAGCAAATGTTCTTGACTATTGAACTGTCACTCCAGACCCCCCAGTAAAAGATATGCATTATTTTAATTATTTTTTATATTTGCATAGTGTATTTATTTATTTTATTTGTTTTGTATCTATCTAGTGCAGACATCTACAATACTATCAGGGCCCAATACTAAGCTGTTTGTGTCTGTGCCACACTCTGGGGAGAATGGTAGAGCTTAGAGCTTCACAGGTAAATGTTAAGTCATAGAAGATATGCTTGCCCTGTGGACATATTTTTATTGTCATATATAATTGAGGAAGTAGGAGAGAGCAGAGGAAAAAAAATTAAGATAGAAAAATGGCTCACCATGTCTTTTTCTGTCATTCAAGAATAATTTTTCTATAGGAAAACACTCATTTGGTACCCCGACCTCCTCGTCTTTAATCAAGTGTGATCATTGCCTCTAAGCTGCTCAAGGTCAGCCAGTGTGTAGGACTTCATCTTTGTGGGATGTGCCAAGAGTTAGACACTCAGTGATGTAGACGGGAGGGTATTCATAAAGCCAGACCAAATGCTTCTTGGGAAACATTTGGGAAACCCCACAGCAGGCTGTTTCTCCAGTGTCCTGGAGGCAAGTTTGCCATGTAGCTCAGTCACTGAATGTTGGGGTATTTTGCTGATGTCCTTAAAACCAGGACAATTTATTATTATTATTATTATTATTATTATTATTATTATTATTATTATTATTATTATTTCAGCTCAGCCTTTTACATGTGATATTAAAGAACAGCATTTTCAGCAGTAATTAAAAACCCAGTCCATCACTGCCCCCATAAAACTCCTTACTGGTTTGACTTTGTTCTCTGGTGTCACTTGGCACAGTCATTATTATTTTTTAATGAGTTCTTTTTTTAAAAAATATTCATATAGCAGGTGGGGATGAGGATGGAGTATCTGTCACACAGTAGAACTGGAAATATACACAGCAGTCTGTAACCTAGGGAAGCAACTAATGCCCTGTGAATTCTGGTGTTAGTGCTTGGAATCTCCTGCTGTTTTGAAAGAGTTTGCTAAGGGTGAAAACAAAGAATTACAAGGCATCTTTATGCTTATGCTGGTCTGGGTCACTACCAGCCTGTGACCACGAATATTAATATGCATTATTACATATATCCATCCCATCCATTCCCATGTTAAGATGGCTCTCCAGTGTTGGGTAACTTGGGCATTCCTGGAATATGCTGACTGTTTCATAGCGTCTCAGTGGTTTCTCTTGAAACCGAATTGAAATCTGCACGGATGCTTTGGAATCGCTTAGTCTGAACTGTTCTTAGTGAGTATTCTTAGCATCACTGTTCAGAAGCATATAGGCAATAAAATGTGGAGAAGAAGCCTTTGTTGAGTTGGCAGACCATAGACAAAGAATTGTTTTTAAATAAGCCATTCAGTTTACTTTTCGTAGATACAAGGTTCTGAATCATTATACCCAGTTTACAAGTCAGGAAATCAGGGCTCCCAATGACTTGCCTTCATCCCACAGTTGCTCGATGTTGGGACAGAGAATCAGACTGAAGTATCTGTACCCTGATGCTGTTCTTCAGTCCCTCGCTGCCTGCCTTCGCACTGCCTCCTCGTGTAGGCCAGGGCTCCCACCAATCCATTTCTGACTGTAGGCTCTGTGTGCACCATGCAGCTGGGCTTGGGGCAGTGTGATGTTCCAGCTGAAGAGGGACTTGCACCCCTGGCATTTGGGACCTCTGTGGCCAGGAGTAAGGAAGGAGCTGTGTGACAAAAACGAGTCCCATCTTGCCTTCTGGGATGCAGTCATCAGGGACATTTCTGACCATTCCATCTCTTCCCCGGACAGAGAACACAACAGAAATCAGCATAAGCCTGGCTTTCCTGCGGACACCCACCATTTTGTAGGGAGAAAGCAGATGTGGCCTATGGCAGATGTGTCACCTGCTTTGTCTTTTCTTTTACAAATTTAAGTGAACATTGGATATGACCACGTGTTAAATGTGTGATACAATAAAAGATTCTGGACTACTCTGATATTGTAGCAAGGTGGGGTGGACCTTGAGCCACTCTGGAGGCACCATAAGTAGAAGCTTTAGATTGTGGTGTGATGAGAGCAAATACCGGATAATTCTCAAGAAGAATTTAGAAGTGTTTTCCTTGGAGGAAAAGGCTTGAGAAGCAGGGCCTGCAGACAGTAAGGGAGGCATGAGTGTTGGTCATCTTGCTTCTTGACTGACTCCACGTCACAGCTGCCGTCAACTCTATTCTCCATGTTTATTTCCTATTAGCAGCTATCCACCTGTGCTGGTGGCGATTAGCCTGTCTAGTCACTGCTGGAAGCTTGGTGCTATCCTGATGCTAAAGAAATCCATGTTTGATTTATTTCCTGAAGCATAAGTAAAATGACACCCTTCACTCCGTAATCATGCTAAAATGCTAACTTTCGCAACTCTGGAATACTTGGACATTAGAATTCTAACTCTTCATCTACGTGCAGAATTCTATCTCTCCGATTACTCTGTGCATGCCTGGGGTTCTCCAAGCATTCCCTGTCAACAGCCTCTGCCCTTCCATTTACCCAAAATGAGAAGGTAGTTAATAATGTCTGAAAGAGAAAGACGGGGAAAAAGTTAGAGACTACTCCATACAAGAAACAAATTCAGAGAAGCCAACTGTATGTTAGGTGGGTACTCCAGGGCTCATTTAATGCAAGAAGAAATGAAGAGAAAGCAAGCAGGTCCCACCGTAAGGCTTCCCACACAGGTCTACTTAACCTAGAGAGATGGGCAAGGCAGCCAGGAGCCGCTGTTATTTCAACACAGTGCTGTTTTCAGAAATCTCAGCCATCCCCAGACCAAAAACCCTTTACAAGCCATTCCTGAATTCATTCCATGTGCCCCATGTAAAAACACCCTAGGAGTGGATGGGACATGCCCTGTGAATTATACCTTATTTATTATTGCAGGGCCCTCCTTTTTTTTTTTTTTTCTTTTCCTTCCATCAAGCTTTGGAATTATGGGCCGGGGCAGTTTTTAATACTCTATTTATTTTAGGGGTGGAAAATGTTTTTCTTGCACCATAACATTCATGCAGTACCAACTGCTGGCAGCCTCCCCGGCATTTAAGGAAATATTGTTGGAAGGCTTTTATGTTGCATACTTCAATCAGCCAGAGCCAGCAGCATCCCCACAGAAGGACCCTCTGCAGGCCATTTGCAGCATTTTGCTACAATTAAACTCCTCTGGTTTTAGCCCTCAGGCAATTTAGTACCTTTTTACATATGCACATTATGAACTTTTGACCAGGGTCTCGCAGTCATATATTAGAGCTCTGCTCTTGGAAGCAGGCTTAACAAGTTCCTCTGAGTATTGGGCTTGGAGTCAGTTGTGGAAAAGGTAATTGAAGCAGCTTGCAGCGAGGGCCATTCAGAATCTCAGCGATGATCCTAAATATCGCCCCCTCTCTCTCTTCTCTTGCTCTCTCCTCTCCCCCATCTCACCCTTCCTTGTTTCCTCTGGAAGCTGGTAGCAAGAGCTTTCAAAGTCCGTGATTGATCTTTTATTCAGTAGCTAACGAGGGCTGTGATTCTATTAGCGTGCTACAAGGCAGGAGAACAGTGATTTAATGAAGTGTCTAGTGAGCCGGCCATAGATTTATCCTGTTGTCGCTAATTTGCGGCGCAGTGGCAAGCATAAAGGAAACGGTGCTCACAGCCACTATTAGGCAGGTATTTCCTTAGTAAATTGTTGTAAGGTCAGGTACAGTTATCTGAGCCAAAGCAATGCCTCCCCTCTTCAGTGTCTGCAGATGACAGCCGCCGTGCTGAGCGCTCACTGAAGTGGAACTGGGAGATCAGAGGTCCGTCTCTAAGTCGCCCTTAGCAGAGGCAGGAGCAGATGAACTGCCAAGAAGGAGTAATAGAGTCATAATTGGTGATTAGAACGGGGAAAGGTGTGATAACATCTTAATACAAACTGGCGTGTGTTATAGTTACTGTCAGTTGTTGTAAACTCGCCCCACCGCCCAGACTAGTTCCGTTCCCCTTGATTAGCTCTGAGAAACGAGGCAGAGGGCACTGGAAGGACCACACTGATGGCATCCCAGCCAGCTGTGGCTGCTTCCCTGGGTCTTGTCCCAACCCCAGTGTTTCTCTTGGACACCTATGCTTGTCCCCACCCAGGATGTTGCCACGGTAACCTTTCCCTACCACCTTGGAGGGACTTCGACCCTGTCTCTTTCTGGTCACTGTGACATGGTTGCACACTGACTTGGAGGCTAGCTGTCCTACCTCCCTTTGTTAAGGGCAGGTACTTTCCCCATGTCAATGCTGCTCCCTGTCGCAGCTCAGTCTCACAGTAATACATTTGCTCTTGCTGTGCCAGACAGAAAACACAGAACACACAAGCCAGAGGGATGAGAACCTCAGCGTCGGTGTTGCCCAGGATCTGTGTTGGGGGTGTCCTCACAGTGTGTATGTAGATGGTGTCCATCCGTGGTAAAGACAATCGAAGCAATTCTTAAGATGCTTTGTGAAATGTCAGGCACATTGACAAGGGCCACCATTGGAAAGCAAGGGGTGCAAGTTCATGTTGATACAGGCAGGGGACGATCCAATGAGATGTGGCATAAGTGGGTGGTGGTGGTGGCGTTTGTTTGCTTTTACTTCATGTGAGGTTCCAGAGTTGTCCAGACAGGATGAGCAGCTCTCGTTATTGATAAATCCATGGCTGGTCATTTGTATTGGCTGTTTGTCACCTCTCTCCTCACTAGATTAGACAAGCACACCTATAAACCTTTGCAAAAAGGAAAGGCGTAGCTTGTCACTTACATTGGTTTAAGTAGGCTAAGCCATATCTGGATGCCTGGACCAGGAAATGAGATAACAGGCCTGGATGCACCTTACCTACCGGTTGCCCAGCAAGGGAATCTCTTTCCCGTTTTTGCACACAAAGCACCTTACCACGAAGACTGGCTGGCTGGGAGTAGCAGTGACAAATGTCTGCAATGCTTCCAGTGCTTCCCATGCACCCACATCTTATTTAGTCTTCATCTAGTCCTCCAGGGCGCTGCATTTACTAAATGGTAAAGTGAAGTCTGGCAGCTGTGTTAGAGGAGAATGAGGGTTTGGACTGGAGTCCATCTGTGTTTTCTTTTTACCCATCTGTAGGGAAGTGTGCCCCTTGTGTGGAGGCCTCACTTCCCAGGGGTTCCCCATGCATTCTGAGAAACAGACATCGCCACAGTCCTCTTGGCTGTGTGATCATGTTGTTGATTCCTCAAGAAATGCCCGAGAGAGGAAAAACAGTAAGTGTTCCGCATCTTACCATGTCTTATGTGTTTTCCAAAGTGGTTGGAAATCATATTGACCTAAAGAACGTGCAGAGCAATGTCCCACAGAAGTTCTGAGAGAGCACTTATTAAGGAAGCATCAGTTTGGGGCAGGGGGCAGGGAGATGGCCTGCCTACTGGAGAAGAATGCTCACTTTGCAAGCAAGAGGACCTGACTTCAGATGCCCAGCTCCTATGTTAAAAGCCAGGTAGGGGCCATATATGTGCCTGTAACTACAGCAGCTATGAGGGCTATGAGAGCTATGAGAGCTATGAGAGAGAGAGAGGGGGGGGAGGGAAGGAAGGAGGGAGGGAGGGAGGGAGGAGAGAGAGAGAGAGAGAGAGAGAGAGAGGGAGAGAGGGAGGGAGAGAGAGAGAGAGGGAGAGAGGAGGTTCTCTCGAAGTACGCACATCCCTTCCCAACCTGTACACATATTGCACACATACATGCAAACACATACAGAACCATTTGTTTTATGGTCTAATGTCCCTTTAAAAATGACATCTGTACACCCAGGATCTCTTAATCTGATATGTTTCCCTGATTATGATCTTATCTTTCATCTATATGACCTGTTTGCTATCAGACCCCATTTGCATACTCCTTGGTAGGTGAGTTTCCAAGCTTCCTTTTTTTTTCCAACCTCATAATGTTCCTCATGAGAGGGCATCCACAGTATATGCAATACACACAGACTTTTGTTTTTGTTTTGAAGAAAGAATATTCTGTTGCATAGATTTTTTTTCTGTTAGAAGAGTTAATTTATAGAATGAAGGTTGCGTTCGTATGGGTTTTGTTGTTTTTACATTAGAAGAGGTCATCACACCAGACCTAAGAGGTCCCCCCATATATGATTCCATTTATGCAAAACATCCAGAGCAGGCAAATCTACAGAGACAAGAATGCAGATTGGAGTGGTGTCCCCAGGTGGTGGGAAAAGGGGGTACAGGAAGGCTGCCAAGGGGTTTGAGGTCTCCTCAGAGGGTGATATGGACATTTAGAATCAGATAGAAATGTTGACTACACACCTCCGTGAGTGTACTAACATGCCACAAAAATCCGATGCTTCAAAATGGTCGATTTTAAGTTTTCTGAAGTTTGCCCCACTGGCAGGGTGGGGAGAACATAAAGAGAAATGTTGCAGTGCAGAGGGCACATTCAGCTGCTTGTTTTCCCCCTTCCATCTTTGATGAGCAGTCCAACTGTGACAGCATGGCTGAGAAATGGTTGGACTTCAGATAATGCCTGGTGAACAGAGACAGAACAGGGCACCCATCCCACGCAGCGCTTTGCGCAGCCGCAGAGACTCGTGCCTGTCTTATCATCTCTTGACCACTCTATTGATTAGTTATGTGTTTGCCTGTGGTATTAATAATGTATACCCTGAAAAATCTATGTGCATTATGGTCTTTGATCTTACTGTGAATTTCAAAGCCAAGGATTCCATTTTCTTTTCTTTCTTTTTTTTTTTTTTAATTTTCAAAGACATAGACTAGAAATAATTTTGAAAGTTCTTTTCCTTTTCCTGACAAAAGATTTCTGAGTGTTTTGTATCTATGTTAATAAGATGTAGATTATGAACATTTATAGGGTATACATATACATATACATAGATACCTATGGATATACAACCATCCACATATACATACCTACCTATTAACATTACATTTGTGCACACATGCAAACATATCATAAGAGACTTAAAAAGTGCTTGCAGTTCAAGCTTAGTGTATCCCAGAGGTGAGGGATATCTGAACATGATTCTTACTCATCTACTAGATTAAAACAGAAATTAAAGCCTTTGGACTAACACAGGATCAAAGGGTCTCTTTTCATTGTTCTTTTATTGTTTATTAACATCAAAAAGACTTCTTCATTTAAACTGACTTTAATGTCTCTTGAATGCTCTTTTGTAAAATGACTTTGAAAACTCGAGGATAATGTCTTCATTAAGTGGAAGAAAAATCTTAGGAAAAATATAAGCGTAACTTGGCTTTCATTAGGGTAGAAGGAGATAAAGCCCTGCTTAATTAATGTCTGTTCCCCTCTGTTCAGAATTGTAAGGAAGAAAGGGATGAAATTAGTACTTATAAAAGCTTAAAGGAATGCTGGTGCTTCCTGCCTGTGGTCCAGGAATTTAGAAGAACATACTTCACTGTAACTATGGCAGGACTAGAATATGCTAGATGCAGCATTCATTTGAGATAGCACATGAATGTAAACTCTGTGGCTTGAGTTACTCCAACTTCTTTGGCATTTTGTTCTTCTTCTCTTCTCTTCTCTTCTCTTCTCTTCTCTTCTCTTCCCTCTCTTTTCTGTTCTGTTCTGCTCTCCTCTATTCTTCTCTCCTCTCTCTCCCCCTACTGTCCTCTTTCCTCTTCCTCCTCCTCCTCTTTTACTTCCTCCTCTTCCCACTGTCTCTCTCTTTTGGTTTTTCGAAACAGGGTTTCTCTGTGTGGCCCTAGTGAAGGTGCTCTGCAGACCAGGCTGACCTCGAATTCTCAGAGATCCACCTGCCTCTGCCTTCCAAATGGTGTGAGCCACCATGCCAGGGTGGTGAAATTGTTTTCAATTTTTTTTATGTCTCTAATACTTGTTTAGAGTATTAAGTTCTGAAGGCGAGGGACCTCCTTTCTGTTTAAATAAAGAGAAAATTTCTCACCTCTTTTCTGCAGTACCAGTCCACAGTCACCCTCTTTTCTGAGGTGCCAATCCACAGTCACCCTCTTTTCTGCAGTGCCAACACACAGTTACCATCTTTTCTGCAGTGCCAATCCACAGTCACCTTTCCCAGAATCTGTGCTCACTCCCTAGGGAAATGTCTCTGGCCTCTAGGTGCCTTGGAACTCCTTGGACAACAGATGTTCATTTGTCCAAGGCTTTGTTTTTTATTATTACCTCTATTATTTATTTATCTAATGGGTAGGTACCATATCGCATGCCTGGAGGATGACCTGGAGTTCAGTTCTCTCCTCCCACCATGTGGAAGGACCAAACTCAGGGGTCCTTGCCCTCTGAGACAGCTTGCCAGCCCTTCTCCCTCTTTGTGTAACTTCTGTTTTCTAGATTCTGTTTTACTCCTTTGGTGTAGGAACACGGTTCCACACTGCCCTTCCTCTTCTTTAAATTCCTTAGGGACACAAACACGAGACCCCAAAGCTAAGCCTCCTGTCAAAGTGCCCACTAGCTGATCACACTGCAGCCTCCTCCTACCCATCCCCTTACATGACCGAAAAGGCAACACTGCAGAGGAGGCACTGCCCAGCAGAGTGCAAACCAGGTTTCTAGACACCTCCTTTTGTTTTCCATGACCAGTGTAAGGCAGTTCTTCACAGGGCCAGCTCACGGCAGTCATTCAGCCCTCTTCAAAGCTGAATTCACTGCTGTGCTCAGCAGTCCCAGTTGCTCAGGACTTAAGAGGACTGTGTTGTACAAACTTGTTGGAGAATATCTCTTGTGGCAGAGTGAGACACCCTAACCCTACGGGAGCAGGGATGGGGGGATGGAGAGCACAAGAGAGAGGAGAGTAGGGAGGGAATTGAGACTTCAAGCCATTTGAGCTTCTAAGTAAGAAAGAACACTATGGTAAGTAGAAAAAATAGGAACAAAATTTGGAATGAGGCAGATGTGAATACAAGTGTGGTTTGCATGTTGTATTGCTCATCTGCCTGGGATACATTGCTGAGCTGGTTTGAGCATCAGTCCCCCCAGCTGCAAAGTGATGATGGTACTGTTTACTCCAAGCATGGAGGCTTCCTCCAACGAGAATGGGTACAGTGGCAATACATGTTCTGGTTTTGCCATGTGACAGATCTGCTCTGGATTTTTCTCCTGAGGTCACCAAGGCCACTCTTGTCACCTGTCACCCCTCAAGGACTTTCAAGAGTGAAGATCCTTCATTCTATGTCTTTCCCTCTACTGGTTGTAACTGGCTTCTCTGTACTGATTGTGTTTGTCAATAGAGGAATGGGGGTTTGTTTTGCTTTCGTAACTGTACAGTCTTGATGGCCTTACTCTGTTGTGAACACTCACATGCCACTCAGTCCTAGATTTCAGAGGCAGATGTGAACACCGTGGGTTGTAAGTGCCATGTAGTCACTGCCACTGTTTTATGTAAACCCTCAGGAATGTATATACCCTCTCCTGAGACAGGAAATTCAGCCTCCAAACCACCCACTAAAATTTCTACTTGTAAAATATTTAAGGACTGCTCCTATAAAGATGTGTCCCTTCCACACCTTTTTGCACATTAAGAAGGGGGAAAACAAGGGAAATACAGGTCTGGGTACCTTACTGAAAACAAACAAACAAACAAACAAACAAACTCTTAAGTTATAAAATGTATTAGCTGATAACTGATCTTAGACTAAAGGCAAAGAGAAAAAGAGCAGAAAAGAGACCAGGTTTTCAATTGAGGTGGCAGGCTCCCTAATGCAATATGATAGCAGCACCATAAATCACCCATTCAACATGAAGCTAACTTCCCCTAGAAGCTATCATGGGTATGCAGCAGGCCTTTTGATACAAGCAGTCTAGTAAAAAGATCTGGAAAACTGAATCTTAAAACTGTAACAAGCTGCCAAGACATGCCTTCCTCCCAGTAAGGAAGAATGCATGGACTTTGCTTATACTGTGGCCATCCAGGCTTGGCCAAGCTTTCTCCAAGAAGACTGTTCTTGCAGATGGATGAACCACAGATCAGATGAGCCGATGCCAGGCAACACCTAGAGACACTCCTCTGGGTGTTTGCTTGACACAGTTAAAGCAAACCAACGTGTGCGACCCAGATTAACAGACAATAATATGTGGATGATAGTCTCAGGAACTCTGCAAAGTCCATATTTTAGGTTGATGTCTTACTAAAGGTAACATCAAAGAAGCCCATGTGTGCATAGCAGTTCCCATACAGACAGAGTCTATTTATTGCTTTTGGAAAGGCCAGAGTTACTGTTTTGGATTTCTAAGGAGCTCCCTTCACCATGGCAACCTGCAGACCCAGGCTCCTTCCATCTTGTTGCTCCGCTTCCCTCATCACTTCCACAGCTGACTTGCTCATCCATATGAGTTTAGTGCAGGAAGCAAGAACACATATAGTCATGGGGGGGCGCATTTGGAAGAACAAATAAATGTAGGAGAGGTGAATTTCTTTGCATTATAGGAGGCCAGAAAGTATGGTTTAGCTAGGTACCACAAGTCTTTGCTCTGGCACATGGATTAGTGTTTGTTGGCAATCTCTTTGGACTCTCCATTATCTCTTTTTTTCACCCAAGTTGTTCATATATTTAACTCTAAAACAGCCATAGATAATGAACAAGTTTCCATGCCTTCCATGACTTCAGCCTTGTTAGCTCTTCTCTTACCACCCAGCATATTAAGTGTTCTTGCCTAGTTTCTCCTGGCGTGCCTGGGAAATACAATACTTCATAGAGCTTCTGGCAAAATTGGATGGCCATGTGGAAAGATCTGGGCCAAACAAGCATATGGGGATCTATAACAACTTCTGTGTTAAGTTTTCTGCTTTCCAGGAGGATTAGAAAGGTGTGGCTGTTGATTTTGTTCTCACTTTCTTCCAACCAGGGACACAGATTCAGTCTCCATCTGCTACTAGTTTCTTGGTTTCATGACCCAACCCAAGAGTGACAGAACAGGCTTCACACTGGAGAGCAACTGACCGTTCCCAGCACCCCCCACATCACAGTTAACCATTCTTCTTTATCTGCTTTTCCCCTCCTGACAATTCGTGAACCACAAATTATCAGATCAGTGCCACTTGCAGTCTTGGTGCCCTGAGTCTGAGGACGCTGCAGGAATGACACCCCTCACCTCACTTGTCTAGTTCAGCATCCACAAAGAGTAATGAAGTTTTGCTTCAGCAAGGGATGATCCAGTGCAGTGCTTCTGCAACATTCCCAGTTACAGCCTACAGAGTGCTTCCTCCCTATTTGTGTCTTGCTCTCCAAACACATTTCCCTCAGGTGGATTTGGGTTGTGTTGATCTCAGAACTGTTGATCATGCATGAGACCTGAAGTGCTGTGTGAAGCTCTCACCTTTCCTGTTGCTCTTGTTCCATTTTCCTCTGTGACTTTGTACCAAGACACACTGATATTATAGTAATTGCCTAGTGGTATTTAAAAATCTTTATTTGGGCCACATTGGTCGGATGATAAAAAGAGAAAGAGTCCTTGACCACCACTTGGTCTGAACGAAGCTTGAATCTTACCACTCACCATCCCCAGCCACATCCGCAGCAGCATTTATTGACACTGATGATCACAATAATAATGTCCAAGAAGAAACATTGTAAATATCTTCTAGATGCAAATGTCCAAATAAATGAAAGAACATTTTAACACTTTTAAAAGAATCAATTTGTAAACTTTTTTTCCATTCATTAAAACTATTGTAGATAATCAGTGTCATTTTTTGAGTCTACTCATACATATATCAAATATTATATAGATACTTTAATTTTTGAAAATTATATATATACATGAATACATGTGTATATATATACATATATGTATATGTATGTGTGTGCATGTGTGTGTGTGTGTGTATGCACATGCATACCCATCTTCCCAGTACACATGTGATTCACTCATGGAGATCAGAGAACAACTTTCCAAACTTAGTTCTATCCTTCCACCTTACGGCAGCTTGTGACTGGTCATGCTGTGCACTCTACACTGACCTGCAAGATTCTGGGTGGTTCTCCTGTCTCTGCCTCCCATTTCCCAATAGGGATTCTGAGGTTACAGATGTGCTCTACCACAACTGGCTTTTTAACTTGACTTCTGGAGATCAAAATCAGGTCCTTAGACGTTCACAGCAGGGGCTTTACCCACCAAGCCATTGCACCTGCCCATACTTGTTTAATTCAGAAATGTGATATAATTCGGGTATTGCAGTTAAGTCAGTAAAGCCACTCCAGTGAGATAGAGAACGTGGTCTAATTGTGCCCACAGCTATTCCTAGCAGCTTTGCTTACAAAGGCCAGAGGATTGATAGAGAGGAAGGGAAAGCTGACCCTGTAAATACTCACTTGAGTATACATTTCGGTTTTCAGGCGTAGCCATTCGGAGGTGCAAGTAAACAGACTTGCCTGCATATTGCGTTCACATTACTCACTGCATTGGCGATGGGATTGTGACCATGGCCAGAGGGAATGTGGTCTGCTTCATATCTCAGCAGCCAAAGCCATGTGTCTCTAGTATTGCATGTGCCACGATTGCCAGTTCTGGAAACCTCTGCTTATTTGTAAATAAGAGAAAAGACCTTGATAACTGCTTCAAAAAAAAAAAAAATTCAGAAAGTTTAAAGCCACTTTCTTCCCAGAGGAACATGCTAAACTTACTGTTCTGTTGAGAGCATACAACTTAGAATGCATATCACTAAGTTTGTGTATTGGGGAAAATGGGGCCATTTTGTTCTCAGAGAAGGCACCATCATCATAAACCGAGGGCTCAGAGGGATTACTTGTCTACCTAGCTCCTGGGCCAACTCTGGCCCATTGCCTCTTTCTGTGCATCTTGAAAATCAAGAGCTCTTTTCACATTTAAAAATGGCTCAAAGTATTTTAAAAGGAAACCAGTGATTTTTAATATATGAAAAATATATGAGATTCACATTAAAATATCTCTAACCAAGTTTTATTGTGGTACAGGACTGTAGCTCCGTGGTAGGGTGATTGCTTGCCTAGCATGTGCTAGGCCCAGGGTTGGATTTCCAGCACCACAGGAAAACAGAGGAAAGTTAGGTTGGAATGCAGCCTTGGCTGTCCCTGGGCTCCTGTAGCATTGTAGCAGCAGAAATAAATCCTTGTAACTGGTGTGGCTTGGCCCACAAAACTGGAAATGTTTACTTAAGGCCCCTTCCAGACAAAGATTACTCACTGTGAGCAGAGATTGTGTTAGCTTTGGTGCCCCTTCTCCTCCAGTGAACTGTGGGAAGGTGGCGGTGTTTACCAGACTACTGATCAGATTCTCTTGGCCATTAAAAAAACAAAACAAAACAGAATCCTGCTTTTTCCCCTTTCTTCCCTTCCTTCTTTCTTCCTTCCTTCTTTCTTCCCTCTCTCTCTCTCCCTCTCTCTCTTACCCTCCCTCCCTCCCTCCCTTCCTTCCTTCCTTCCTTTCCCTTTTCTCTGTTTCCTTGTCTCTCCCTCTCTCCATCTCTCCCTCTCTCCCTCTCTCCCCCTCCCCCTCCTCTTCTCCCCCCCCCCCTTTCTGACAGGATCTCTCTATGACTGATCTGGAACTTACTATATAGGCTGGCCTTGAACCCACAGACATCCATCTGATTATGCCTTCTGAGTGCTGGAATTAAAGGTGTGTACCACCAATCTCAGTCAAAATGAATTGTTTTACATTTATTTATTTATTTTGAGTGTGCTGTGCAGGTGTTTAGCAGTCAGTAAATTGCTACCCATTTTTGATATCATCTGTATTTTTTATTTTATTTTTTTCTTTTAAATGTTCTTCATCAAATTCCCACCTTGACCTTTACAGTTTGCCCTCCTCTTTATTCCCAGGCCTTTACAACTTGAGAATTGTGGTGTTAGCCAAGGGTACTGCATGCAAGGAGTGGCCTTCAGCAGGCTGGGGAGAGTAACCTTTAAGATTCCTGAGACAGGAGGGCCACCATCCCCTACTCTGTAGTCACAGATTAATTTAGGGGTGGCAGGGGAGGGTGCTCTCTTTTTATCTGTTAATTCCTCGGAGAAGTTCTCTGCAGAATGAATAATCTTGAAATGTGTAATAAAGTTCCCTATCAAGACCACTTTTACAGAGAGATTTAAATGTGATAATAAGATAACAGAGAAGGAAGTGACATTGTGAGCATCTTCTTTTATAACAGCCCTTGGTCCTGACTGTTAAGCACACCGTAAAATGACTTTTATACATTTATGGATTGAAATGGTTCTGCTGAAATTTTAAGTGTTAACGTTGTTCAAACTTCCATTACCAACCCTTCCCACACGGTTACAAAACAGTTTCCTACTTGACATTTTGATCACACTACCCCAGAATGGGAAGGCCCTGGTCTCATGCAGTCTAAAGCCCCTGCCAGTTTCCCCTGGAGCACCTGCCTTCGGAAGATCACCATTGTCTGTTTGCACATTTTACCCAGAACATCCCTCACCCTGATCCCAAGAGAAGGTATTTTGTAAAGAAAGAGAGAAACATACCTTTAAAAAAAAAAACCCAAAAAAAACCAAAAACAACAACAAAAACCAAGATGATTTAAATGGAAAAGAAAGATTGCCTTTTTTCCCTGTCCTCTTGGTGGTGCCCTCTTTATCCACATTTGAGTTATTTTGTCATATTCCTTAAAACTATCACAGAATCCACCTACAGTTCATAAACTGTACCTCACTTTTCGTAACAGTTTTATTGAGATATAAGTCACATGCCATTCAATCCGACCCTTTAAAATGTACGTGCCAATGGCTTGTAGTGTATTCACAGAGCTGGGCAGTAACCACCACAATGAAGTGTAGAACGTCCTTATTACCCTGACAGTGGTCACCTGGAGGATGCAGCCTGTTTCCTCCCTGGCTCCTGAAGCCACTACTCTTCCTGTTCCGGGGTCTCACCTGTAATTAGAGCCCAGTTCCTCCAATTGTCTCTGGCTTCTTTTAGGACCATGAAGTTGTCAGTAAGTATTGAATTATAATGCCCAGCCTCTCGCTTATTACCTTTTTCTTCTACGTGCAAAATTCTTAAAATACATATGCAGAGATACCTGTAGGCTTATACAAGCATCCTGGCTCTTTTGAGTTTGTGGCTATAGATGCCATGGTAGCGACAGAAGCTCACGTTGTGTATGTAAGTGCTGGGTAAAGCTAATGCTAGTTAATTGGGCCTGAACACCTCCCTCAATACATCTGTGAGTACATGTAGAGGAAAAGCCAGCTCACTAATGAGATATTTCCAGAAGCTGCAGTGAAGGCTCCGTTCATTTCTCCGTGTTTGAAGCTGCTGCTTTTCTGTCTCCATCTTTCCTGTGAACCAAGAGCCAGGACATATGTCCCTGTGTTGTCTTGCCTTCCATATTAACCAGGGAGAAGATAGTGGTACCTTTCTCAAATACTGCTGTTGCTGAGACAGGAGCTGGTGGAAGGTGGACACACACACACACACACACACACACACACACACATACACACACACACA